>NC_138204.1:82805768-83400768 GCF_964194415.1 Vipera berus
CAAACGCAATAGATTCCTCCTGAAAAGCACCTGTTATCAGCACTGCAACATCAAAAACATCAGGGATAATTAACATCAGATGTTTATAAGGATTATTTCTCCCCCAATGCCCGGTGAATACTGAATTGGAGAGAGATGTAACAAATGATATCGCGATGCTAATGAATCATAATTCTGCATCAACGTGAGATGAAGTAAAACAAAAACAGGCAGTAATGGTTCCCCAAAGGACTATGAAATCAAATCTAAAGGGATGTGCAGAATATACAGATGATGTTGCTAAGAAACAGCAGTAATTGTTGAAAGGTTCAGCTCCAGAAGGCAACATCCTTGATTGGCCATTCTAACTAGCTAGCAAAATATTTAATTGGTAAGGAGGGAATAATGACCTGATAGCAAAGCCTTCTCCAATTTGACAATAGCTCAAGCATAAGCTGTTTATTTTAGTCAGCCAAAATATTTAAAAGAGTGGTTATAGGGGAGAAAGCGTCTTCCATTTCCCCCCCCCCTTTTGGCCCAGAACTGGCCCAGTGATTCTATGGGGGCAAAAAATCAAGACAAATTGAATTGGCTAAACAACGTTAACAATTTAAAGTTACCTGGAAGATACAGTCAGTGTTATTGGTACAATAAGGATAAAATAGGTGATACACTGAGATGGGCAGTCATGCGTGGATCTGTTTTATTGCTGATATTTTCACTAGAATTCCAGGACCCATTAGCCTGAGTTCCAGGATAGTTTGTTATGGGATGGCCTAGTTTATATAGACATGATTTATTTGGTTCTGGCTTTGTTCATAGTTTAATATGCTGTTCAAGTCTATGAATAGCAAGCAGTATGTTCTGTTCTACCAACTGCAGTATGAGGACTTTCTGAAACTTGGTATATTAAGGCATTTTAAAAATGAATAATTGTGCAGCATGAAATAATTGGCATTTTAAGGACTGTGGGAAGCTCTGTTGCATTTTATTATTCTTTATGGACTTGCAACATTCGAGGCTGACAGTAGATAAGTCAAATAATGCTACTAAATAGAACAAGTTGAAATAATTATGCTTGCTGTCTGGATCCATGTCACCAGGGATAGCTTTAATTCAACCATGTGTGCATGTGTTAATATACTTAACAGCTCTTTTGCCCCGCCCCAAGATTTACTTGATTCGATATTAGATAAAAATAAATATTTTATTTAAAAATAAATAAAAGGGAAGCTTATAGACTGAATTTTATTCTCAGACCTTTTCTGTAACCTACATGAAAACCACAGTCACGTTCTTTGAAACTAAAAATGGAGGGTTGCATCTCAGTGTGTTGTCTGGAATGTACCAACTAAAGATATAGTGAACATCTGTGGGGCAGCTAGGGAGAAATAACATCACTTTACCTTCTGGTAGGTTGGTTCTTCAGGATTCACTGTTCCATCCATGACCACCATTTTGTAAAACCTCTCATGAGGATATGCCCATTGGACCATAAAGCTTGAAGACCCATGAACCAAATATTGATGTCTGTCACACTCTTTGGGCTTCCTGATTTTAATTTGGCCAGGGTTCTCATCTGACTTAGCTTACTTATAGTACAGCCTTCTTTAAAAGCTACTGAGACATTCTAATTTCAATCTGATTTGACTTCCCGTCGAGGTTAGCAGCCAATCTTGCATCCATGGTTATTTTTGGAGCCCAGTCTTTGTAATTTGCCATTCTACCTTGCAGCCCCAACTTTCACTCTCTATTATTGGTTTGTTACCTAGTTTCAGCTTCACTTCAGTTGTTTATGATCCAGTTCTATGTATCAGTCATCAACTATATTCCATTTTGTTTGAAATGTCTATCCATATGCTATTTCCTATTTTGTTCTTACACTGGAAATAGTGACTAGTGTTTTGGAGATGAGATAGAAATATGTTCATAAATATGAGTAATAAAAGTATAATATGGCAACTAGAAAATATTGTATTTATTTCTAATTTATTAATAAGGCATGATAGGAATGATATTCTTCTGGAATAAGAATATTCATTAGCTCAGATGTCATTTCTCATTCCTTGACTGTCTGTGTAAAATCCATGTTTCTATTGCTTCAGCTGATATTATTTTAGCATATGGTCTCCTGTTCCTTTGAGAATTTATTTTCCATGTCATCCTTAAATCATAAAAATGAACAGAAAACAGGGCAGAGTCACCATTAATCTATTTACTAATTTACTCATCATCTGTGTGGAAATAAGAACAATCTGATTTCCTTCTGGGTTTCTGCTTCCCATCAGAAGGAAATGCAGTAGAAAAATATGACTTTTCCCTATCTTATATTTACTTTTTTCTATTTTTCAGTGTAATAGTTAGGGTTATAATATTAATAGCATAACTAAATTAAACTACAGTTGCATCTAACATTTGTAATGATTGGTTCATTCAGCTCCTACCTTATGCATAATCTGGTTTGGTTATACATATACATTTTAGTTTTATTCCTTCAGACAAATATAGACGCCAACATCAAGCTCAGATAATGTTCAACAACAACATTCAATAAACAAACATCTCCTAACAAAGTAAGAATGGAATGGACTGATGGATGGATACAAATTGTTCAAAAGAAACAGGTCTACTGTACAAAAAGAGGGGGAGGGGGAGTTGCACTATAGGTAGGAGAATGCTACATATCTACAGAAAAGCACATGATCAAAGATAAAATCTCTCCAGAATGCATAAGGGTCAATATAAAAGAGAAAAAAAGTGACATTGCCATAGGTGTATACTACAGCCCACCAACCAATCAGAAGAAATAGATGAAGTCTTCGCCAACCAGTTAACAAATGTATGTAGGAAGCATACCACAGTAGTAATAGGAGACTTCAACTATCCAGATATCAACTGGGAGACAAACTCTGCAGTGAGCAGGAAATCAAACAGATTCCTAACCAACATAGCTGACAACTTTGTCACTCAAAAGGTGGAGGAGGGAACTAGATGCAAAGCTATACTGGACTTAATCCGTACTAATAGAGAAGAAGAGATAGAGGGAATTGAAATTGCCAGAACCTTGGGTGAAAGTGACCACATCATACTGGAATTTAATATAATGCAATAGAAAACAATCCAACCAGTGTCTTAAACTTCAAAAGAGCTGACTTTAACAAACTCAGCAAAGACCTAGGAAAGATCCCATGGATGAAAATCCTAAAGGGGAAAACAACCCAAGAAGTGTGGGAAACTCTGAAAAATGTGATCATAAAGGTCCAGACCAGCACAATACTACTGAAAAAGAAAAACAAGAAATTCAAGAAGAAACCAGCATGGCTGCACAAAGATCTCTCTGACAAACTGAAAGACAAAAAGAACAAATACAAAAAATACAAAGAGGGCCACATAACTAAGGCCAATTATCAGCAGACAGCCAGAACATGCAAAGATGAAGTCAGGAAAGCAAAGGCTCAGAACGAACAAAGACCTGCAACAGAAATCAAGGATACTAAAAAAGGTTTCTTCCAACATATTAACAAGAAGAAGAAAATCAAGGAAACTGTAGGTCCACTAAAGAGAGAAGATGGCAAGGAAATAACAGGCAACAGGGAGAAAGCAGAGCTGCTTAACTCATTGTCAGGACCCACCCCAATCCACGTCTTAGGAAAACAACAACTCTTGGGAGTCAGTTCTAGTCCAAAAGGAATCTTTACTAGGACATGCTTGGTTGTGGGAATACAAGACAGGACTTAGTATTGTTTTACAAACTGAAATTTTATAAAGGGTACCCGGTTCAACCCCCCTTCCCTCAACCCCATTTGGTCAGCCCCCATCCTTCTACTTCGTGTCATCCCTTTCGTGGGGAAAAAAAGGAACTTCGAATCTTTATGGTTATTGCCTTCTTCCTCTCCAGAATTAAAAGAAGACACAAGCCAGAAGCCTTCTTCTCTAACCCTCCCTTTTGTTCCCCCCAGTTCAAAAGGTTCCCTTGGCCTTTGAAATAACCTAAGGCAGGCTGAATCCACATATGCTCCTCCTTCCTCGGGAGATGGCAGAATCCATAGGGAGGGGATGTTTTAAACATACATTTATGAATGTGATATAAATGGATTCTGACACTCATGCTTTGCATCAGTCTTCACACAAAAAGAAACTATAGCCCAACATACAAAAAAACCCCATGCAAAAGACAAACTAGAAACAAAAATTAAAATAAGAAAGAAAATGGTAAGAGAACACTTATCCGACCTTGACAAATATAAATCACCTGGACCTGACAGACTACATCCCAGAGTTCTGAAGGAGCTGGCAGATGTTATCTGAGAACCATTGCATCACATCTTTCATAAATCCTGGAGCACTAGGGAAGTACCTGAGGATTGGAAAAGGGCTGATGTGGTTCCCATCTTCAATAAACAAAAAAAAACGGACCCAGTAAATTACAGACTACTCAGTTTAACATCAATACCTGGGAAGATCCTAGAAAAGATAATGAAGAAACAGATCTGTGAACAACTAGAAGCAAACAAAGTTATAACTAGTAGCCAGCACAGGTTTGTTAAAAACAGATCATGCCAAACCAATATTTCATTCTTTGATAAAGTGATTAAACTAGTTGTTGTTGTTAGCTGCGAAGTCGTGTCTGACCCATCGTGACCCCATGGACAACGTTCCTCCAGGCCTTCCTGTCCTCTACCATCTTCTGGAGTCCATTTAAGCTCACGCCTACTGCTTCAGTGACTCCATCCAGCCACCTCATTCTCTGTCGTCCCCTTCTTCTCTTGCCCTCAATCTTTCCCAGCATTAGGCTCTTCTCCAGTGAGTCCTTCCTTCTCATTAGGTGGCCAAAGTATTTGAGTTTCAACTTCAGGATCTGGCCTTCTAAAGAGCAGTCAGGGTTGATCTCCTCTAGGACTGACCGGTTTGATCGCCTTGCAGTCCAAGGGACTCGCAGGAGTCTTCTCCAGCACCATAGTTCAAAGGCCTCAATTCTTTGGCGCTCAGCCTTTCCAACTTTCACTGCCATACATTGCAACTGGGAAGACCATAGCCTTGACTATACGCACTTTTGTTGACAGGGTGATGTCTCCGCTTTTTAGTGTGCTGTCTAGATTTTGATTGGTTCAAAATTGGGAAAGGAGTCCGGCAAGGCTGTATACTGTCGCCTTGCCTATTTAACTTATATGCAGAGCACATCATGAGAAAGGCAGGGCTAGATGAATCAAAAGTTGGAATTAAGATTGCCGGAAGAAACATCAACAACCTAAGATATGCAGATGATACCACTCTAATGGCAGAAAGTGAAGAGGAACTAAAGAGCCTCTTGTTGCAAGTGAAGAAGGAGAGTGCAAAACTTGGGTTGAAACTAAACATTAAGAAAACCAAGATCATGGCATCCGGCCCTCTCAATTCCTGGCAAATAGATGGGGAAGAAATGGAGGTAGTGACAGATTTTATTTTCCTGGGCTCCAAGATCACTGCAGATGGGGACTGTAGCCAAGAAATTAAAAGACGCTTGCTCCTTGGGAGGAAAGCCATGGCAAATCTAGACAGCACACTAAAAAGCAGAGACATCACCCTGTCAACAAAAGTGCGTATAGTCAAGGCTATGGTCTTCCCAGTTGCAATGTATGGCAGTGAAAGTTGGACCATAACAAAGGCTGAGCGCCAAAGAATTGAAGCCTTTGAACTATGGTGCTGGAGAAGACTCCTGCGAGTTCCTTGGACTGCAAGGCGATCAAACCGGTCAGTCCTAGAGGAGATCAACCCTGACTGCTCTTTAGAAGGCCAGATCCTGAAGCTAAAACTCAAATACTTTGGCCACCTAATGAGAAGGAAGGACTCACTGGAGAAGAGCCTAATGCTGGGAAAGATTGAGGGCAATAGAAGAAGGGGACGACAGAGAATGAGGTGGCTGGATGGAGTCACTGAAGCAGTAGGCGTCAGCTTAAATGGACTCCAGAAGATGGTAGAGGACAGGAAGGCCTGGAGGAACATTGTCCATAGGGTCGCGATGGGTCGGACACGACTTCGCAACTAACAACAACAACAACTAGATTTGCCATTGCTTTCCTCCCCAGGAGCAAGCGTCTTTTAATTTCTTGGCTACAGTCCCCATCTGCAGTGATCTTGGAGCCCAGGAAAATAAAATCTGTCACTACCTCCATTTCTTCCCCATCTATTTGCCAGGAATTGAGAGGGCCGGATGCGATGATCTTGGTTTTCTTAATGTTAAGTTTCAACCCAACTTTTGCACTCTCCTCCTTCACTCGCAACAAGAGGCTCTTTAGTTCTTCTTCACTTTCTGCCATTAGAGTGGTATCATCTGCATATCTTAGGTTGTTGATTTTTCTCCCGGCAATCTTAATTCCAACTTTTGATTCTTCTAGCCCTGCCTTTCTTATGATGTGCTCTGCATATGTTAAATAGGCAGGGCGGCAGTATACAGCCTTGCCGGACTCCTTTCCCAATTTTGAACCAATCAGTGGTTCCATGTCCAGTTCTTACTGTTGCTTCTTGACCCGCATATAGGTTTCTCAAGAGACAAATAAGATGGTCTGGTACTCCCATCTCTTTAAGAACTTGCCACAGTTTGTTGTGATTCACACAATCAAAGGCTTTAGCATAGTCAATGAAGCAGAAGTAGATGTATTTCTGGAACTCCCTAGTTTTCTCCATGATCCAGCGTATGTTGGCAATTTGATCTCTAGTTCCTCTGCCTCTTCGAAATCCTGCCTGTACTTCCAGTAATTCTCGATCTACGTACAGCTGGAGTCTAGCTTGTAAGATGAGTGCAATGGTGTGATAGTTTGAACATTCTTTGGCACTGCCTTTCTTTGGAATTGGAATGTAAACTGATCTTTTCCAATCCTGTGGCCACTGTTGAGTTTTTCAAATTTGCTGGCAAATTGAGTGCAGCACTTTTACTGCATTGTCTTTTAAGATTTTGAATAGCTCAGCTGGAATACTGTCACCTCCACTAGCTTTGTTGTTGCTCAGTTTTTCTAAGGCCCACTTCACATTCTAGGATGTCTGGCTTGAGGTCAGTGACCACCTCATCGTGGTTTTCAGGGACGTTAAGCTCATTCTTGTATAGTTCTTCTATGTAATTTTGCCACCTCTTCTTAATCTCTTCTGCCTCTGTTAGGTCCCTGCCATTTTGGTCCTTTATCATGCCCATTTTTGCATGAAATGTTCATCTCTCCAATTTTCTTAAAGAGATCTCTGGTCCTCCCTATTCTATTGTTTTCTTCTATTTCTTTGCACTGTTCATTTAAAAAGGCATTCTTATCTCTTCTAGCTATTCTCTGGAATTCTGCATTCAATTGGACGTATCTTTCTTTTTCTCCCTTGCCTTTTACTTCCCTCCTTTCCTCAGCTATTTGCAAAGCTTCCTCAGACAGCCATTTTGCTTTCTTGCATTTCTTTTTCTTTGGGATGGTTTTAGTTGCTACCTCTTGTACAATGTTGCGAACCTCTGTCCATAGTTCTTCAGGCACTCTGTCTATCAGATCTAATTCCTTAAATCTATTTGTCACCTCTACTGTATATTAAACAGGGATATGATTTAATTCATACCTGAGTGGCCTAGTGCTTTCCCCTACTTTCTTCAGTTTAAGCCTAAACTTTGCAATGAGAAGCTCTTGGTCTGAGCCACAGTCAGCTCCCGGTCTTGTTTTTACTGACTGTATAGAGCTTCTCCATCTTTGGCTGCAGAGCATATAGTCAATCTGATTTCTGTGTTGACCGTCTGGTAATGTCCATGTGTACAGCCGTCTCTTGGGTTGTTGGAAAAGAGTGTTTGCTATCACCATCGTATTCTCTTGACAAAATTCAATCAGCCTGTGTCCTGCTTCATTTTTTACTCCAAGGCCAAACTTGCCTGTTATTCTGGTTATCTTTTGGCTTCCTACATTAGCATTCCAATCCCCCATGATGATAAGGACATCATTTTTTGGTGTTAGTTCTATAAGGTGCTGTAGGGCTTCATAGAACCGGTCAATTTCATCCTCTTCAGCACCGGTCGTTGGGGCATAGACTTGGACTACTGTGATATTGAATGGTTTGCCTTGGATTCAAGCTGAGATCATTCTGTCACTTTGGGGATTGTATCCCAGTATTGCTTTTCCTACTCTTTTATTGACTATGAAGATTACTCCATTTTTTCTGAGGGATTCTTGCCTGCCGTAGTATACCTGATGGTCATCTGAATTAAATTCACCCATTTCTGTCCATTTTAGTTCGCTGATTCCTAAGATGTCGATGTTCAGTCTTGTCATCTCTTGTTTGACCACGTCCAGCTTTCCTTGATTCATGGATACATTCCAGGTTCCTATGGAGAAAAAATCTTTACAGCATCGGACTTTCCTTTCACCACCAGATACATCCACAGCTGAACGTCCTTTCGGCTTTGACCCAGTCGCTTCATTCTTTCTGGCGCTACTAGTACTAGCCCTCTGCTCTTCCCCAGTAGCATATTGGATGCCTTTTGACCTGAGGGGCTCATCTTCCAGCGTCATATCATTTTGCCTTTTGGTACTGTCCATAGGGTTTTCATGGCAAAGATACTGGAGTGGGTTGCCATTTCCTTCTCCAGTGGATCATGTTTTGTCAGAACTCTCTGCTATGACCTTTCTGTCTTGGGTGGCCCTGCATGGCATAGCTCATAGCTTCATTGAATTACGCAAGGCCCTTCACCATGACAAGGCAGTAATCCATGAAAGGGGATTAAACTAGTAGACCAGTGAAATACTGTAGACATAGTATATTTAGATTTCAGTAAGGCATTCAACAAAGTAGATAACAATCTATTGCTTGGTAAACTGAAAAAAGTGGAATAGGCAACATCACCACCAGAGGGATCTGTAGCCGGCTGGCAAACTGTACTCAATGAATAGTCCTTAATGGCACCATATCCACATGGAGAGAAGCAAGCAGTGGGATACCACAAGGCTCCGTCTTAGGCCCAGTACTCTTCAATATCTTCATCAATGACTTAGATGAAGGAATAGAAGGAGAATTCATCAAATTTGCAGATGACACCAAACTGACAGGAGTAGCTAACATTCCAGAAGACAACTCAGGATCCAAAAAGATCTTGACAAACTTGAATAACGGGCCCTATCCAACAAAATGAGTTTCAATGTAGAGAAAAGCAAAGTTTTATATTTAGGCAAGAAAAATCAAAGGTACAAATACAGATTGGGCAAGACCTGGCTCAAACATAGTAACTGTGACAGGGACCTTAAGAGTCTCAGTGGACGATCACTTGACTATGAGCCAGCAGTGTGCAGCAGCAACCAAAAAAGCTAATGGAATCCTGGGTTGTATAAACAGAGGCATAGAATCAAGATCACATGAAGTATTAGTACCGCTTTATAAAACCCTAGTAAGACCACACCTGGAATACTGCAGGCAATTTTGGTCACCATAACATAAAAAAGACGTTGAGAGTTTGGAAAAAAAATTCAAAGAAGAGCAACTAAGATGATCCAAGGCCTGGACACTAAAACATACAAGGAACAGCTGCGGGACTTGAGCTTGGCTTGTCTAAAGAAAAGAAGAAATTGGGGAGACATGATAGTAGTATTCCAATATTTGAGAGGCTGTCACAAACAAGAGGGGGTCACGTTATTCACCAAAGCTCCAGAAGGAAAGATGAGAAACAATGGTTGGAAACTGATCGAAGAGAGAAGCAACCTGGAATTAAGGAGAAACTTCCCGACAGTGAGGACAACTAACCAGTGGAACAGCTTGTCTCCAGAAATCGTGGGTACTCCATCACTGGAGATTTATAAGAATAGACTAGCGTAGTCACTAGTCTGAGATGGTATAGGTTCTCCTGCTTGAGCAGGGAGTTGGACTAGAAGACCTCCAAGGTTCCTTCCAGATTCTATTCTATTCTATTCTATTAATGTTTATGCATAGTTTTATGCATTGTAATTGATAAACAAAAACAAGGCCTCAGTAAATGCATAAAGGTTTTCACGTATCTTCAGTTTCACTTTTTATTACTTTAAAAAGATAAATGTGTCCTCTGTCCAGTTATGTCCTGGAGCATATACCATAATGTCACTTGAAGTTTTAAAGTCAGATCAGTGAGCATGCTTTTATTAAGGAGGAGCACTGAAGTAATATTTTTCTTCATTTGTTTCAAATGAGATTGGTGCCGCAATTCTTGTGGCTGGGGTCTTTATACAAGGACACTTGGTCAGCAGAGGGAGCTCTTTGAGAAGCAGAAAAGTCAAGTCTGCTAAAGTCATTAAACAGCAATTTGACTAGTTGATTTTGAAATATTGTTTTTAATCCTAATTGTTTGAATAGTGTTTTTTTTTAAAAAAATTCAACATTGAGTTTGGGGATGCAAAAATAAAGGCAGAAGCAAGTAAAAAAATGAGATTTTTGTCTTGGTCACTGTACTTAACGTTCTACACACTGTACTTACATTCAGTCTGAATTATTGATAAGTTTAGTGCATTGGTAAGGTAAACATATTTTGAATGAACATTAGATGGCAACATGGTGGTAGAGAAAACCCTCAACTCTCTGCTGCTATCTATTCTGGATTTTGTAGCCCAGATCTGGTAGCTCTGTATGCTGGGCCTCCCTGAAAGAGGAACAGCCCACAAAATGTTTTAGACTCTCAATAATAGTTAAGATTTTAAATTTTGTTGTGCCCTCTTCAATAGTGCAGAAATGGGTTAAATATTTCCCAAATCATGTACAGCTTGTAAAATGAGTCTGTCAAGTTGTTCCCATGACATAAACATCTCCCACTTTTAGCTTCACCTTTTTTCCCCCCAGGCAGTGATAGGAGAAAACTCTAATGGGCCGTTATGCTAGTTTTCAAGATACCTCAGAATCCTCCTGGGTTCTTAAAACTGTTCTGTAAAGAATTAATGCAGGGTTAATAAAGTTTATCTTTCAGTGTTTATGTCTATGCTACTAAAACTCTCATTGTCATGATCTTAATTTGGACCAAATGGTGCATCGTAGTTCTATTTTTTAATGTGTCCTCATGTACTGTATATTTAGTTTTCCTAAAGAGTTAATAAAATTAAAGGCCTTCTTTATGCTTGAGCTGCCAATTAATCTTTGAGCTGTTGTAATTTAAGTTTCTGTTTATTAATGCTTTGTGCTGAGTTAATTTGGAACTTTGAACCTTTTCTATCTCATACCCTTTTATTTATTATTGAAATTTAAAATACATTTAGTACTTTTAATGGCATTTGCTTATCCTTTATATTTATAAGATGTTTGCCCTGCCTCTCCTCCAGAAGTTCAAGGCAGTTTATGTGGGGACTTCCCTTCATTGGATTCCCACAACAGTCTTGTGATGTAAGTTGGACCAAGAAAAAATGATTGACTGAAAATCATCAGTGAGTTTCCACACCTGATAGTAGTCTAGAACCTGATTCTTTCCATTCCACTCCAGCAATATCTGAGATTTTAAAAGCACCTCTGTATCTTGTCAAAAGGGTCTGTAAAATATCAACTTGCTGTTCTATATATTCTTTACTCAGCATTAAAGCAAAATTATCTTCTTTTGTATCAGCAGTGATCTAAAATACAAGTCATGGAAGTGGAATTCTTTAAGGAAGGTTGAAAGAAATGGTTGTAAGTCGAGGATTACCTTTAGTTATCAATTGTTATCTAATACAGAGTGGGAAGAATCCAGAGAAAGAAATATTTTGGGGAATATTAAAAAGGCAGAATATGTTTTCCCAAAGGAATAATGGAGAAGATCTTTAAAAAGACAGAAATCAGCCCCCAGAAACTTCTCCCTCCTCACAGCCAAAAAACTCAGCAGAAACCAGCTTTTAGAAATGCAGATGTAATAATCCATTCAGGAAGGTTGGAGCCAGGAAGCTAGAAGCTGATGAGATTAGGAAGCCAAAGACATTTAAACTAACCTGAATGCCTTACAGCACATAATGTAACCTAGGTTTACAAACACACTCACATGAACCGTGATTGCCTGTTGAATATATATGGGTTGCAGCTTAACTGGTTCAGTTAAATATTAGTTTTTTAAAAAAAACAGTTATTGTGAAATTGCATTCCATTCTGCAAGCAAGCAAACTGCATTTTAGCTTTATACCTTGGGTGAACTCAAGTGAAGGAAAAGTCTTCATCACAAGCCTACAAATAATTAGCAAATTCCCTCAGAACTGTTTCTGATTTAACAGTGAACAGAACAAAACCTTCCATCTACATTGTATTTTTTTAAAACTCTTAACACATCACAAACTTGTTTGTTTTCAGCCTGCTCAGTCCTAATCAAGCTTAGGGGTTTTTTTTAGACTCTAAACCATCTTTCAATATATTGTGAGAATCTTCCCCATCGTGGCTTTTCTATAAACCACAGTGAAACAAACCATGATTTAGAAAAACATAAGCTTTTCTAAGGAAGATGATGGGCTTGGTTTAAGGAGTATCTGGCCCCAAACCAGCCCAAGCTTCAAGGGAGAACATCAAATTCTTCTCTCCTCCTTTTCTCAAACCAAGATCATACAATATGAAGGGATGCGATGGCTCAGTGGGTTAGGACGCTGAGCTTGTCGATCAGAAGTTTGGCAGTTTGGCGGGTCGAATCCCGAGTGCTGTGTAACAGAGTGAGCGCCTGTTACTCATCCCAGCTTCTGCCAACCTAGCAGTTCAAAAGCACGTAAAAATGCAAGTAGAAAAATAGGGACCACTACGGTGGGAAGGTAACAGCGTTCCGTGCACCTTTGGCGTCTAGTCATGCCGGCCACATGACCACGGAGACGTCCTCAGACAAGTGCTGGCTCTTCGGCTTTGAAATGGAGATGAGCACCGGCCCCTAGAGTCAGAAACGACTAGCACGCATGTATGGGGGAACCTTTACTTATACATACATACATACATACATACATGTAAATTTTAGATTGCTAACAAAGAATTAAAGGGAGACTGATTAATTAATTCTTTGTTAGCAATCTAAAATTTACACAAATATGAGCTGTCACTGTTGTGACTACTGCCTGTCGATGGCCTTCCGTTAGGCTGAAACAGGAAATAAAGATTTGTCCCATGTTTGGGGCCTAGCAAGGTAATCTAAATAGTTAACAAGCATTTACATATATATATATATATATATATATATATATATATATATATATATATATATATATATATATATATATATATATATATATATATATATATATATATATATATATATATATATATATATATATATATATATATATATATATATATATATATATATATATATGTTTTCTGAGGTTTTCGCGGGTGTTTGTATGTGGATGTTTGGTCATTCGGGTTTTTCCCCGCGTAGAACTAAATATATACACACTATATACACACACACACACACACACACATATACATACATATACATACATATATACATATAGGCCTAGCAAGGTAATCTAAATACTTAACAAACATTTTTTATATATACATATACATATACATATATACACACACACACACCCCTAATCACGTCACTCCGCAGGAACCAAGTTCTGCTACTAATGTAAATCTCCCATTAAAGGCAGCCCTAGACTCAAATCCTCTTTTAGCCCTTATAGCGCATTGGGTGATCTCGGTACCACCGTGTCCAGCTCATCCGGCTCACAGGGCGGCTGAGCAAGGCCTGGCCTGGATGCCAAAGGGATCAAGGTCACAGGCTGCAGAGTAGCTGGCAGAAGTCCCCTCCTCCCGAGCGCATCTCTGCGCTCTACCACGTACACCTGTCTCCAGGAGAGGGTGCAGAGGGGGCATTCCCGCCCTTGGAGACAGGCGCCCGGCCAATCTGCAAAAAAAAAAAAAAAAAAGCAAGCACCCGGGCACGAGCGGCGAAGCGCCGGCGGCCACGCGCCGGACTTTCTTCCTTGCGGGCCCTGGCTCGGTTTGGCTGCACTGCACCTGAACGGCGAGAGGCAGGGAAGGAGAGGAAAGGCGTCGCCGAGCAATCACATGGGCTCCCTGCTTCGGGTGCCATTGGATAGGGCCTAGCCATTAGCTTCGCTCTGCGTTGAGAGAAGCGAGGGAGCCAGACCGGGCGTGCAAAAAACAAAAAAAAAATGGTGGAGGTTTGCTTTTTCCTTCCTCCAGCAAGGCCGAAGAGGTAAGCTGTGTGTGTGTGGGGGGGGGAACGGGGGGGCTTCGTCTAAGCTTGCCTCGCCCGCGATTTTAGCCCAGCGCTTTGGCCCCGCCTGCTGCATGGCTCGGCTGCTAAGAGTGACTCGCTTCGCTGGGGCTCCCGCCGCCAGCTGAGGTGCGTAAAATACCCCGGTTTTGCCAGACGATTCGTATTATTTCTAACCGGGTGCTTGGATGGTCTACGGCAGCGTTTTCCAACCTTAGGAACTTGAAGATGCGTGGACTTCAACTCCCAGAATTCCCCAGCCAGCTATGCTGGCTGGGGAATTCTGGGAGTTGAAGTCCACGCATCTTCAAGTTCCTAAGGTTGGAAAACGCTGGTCTACGGTACTCGCCCCGTTGTATTGCGGATAAGGGATTTGGTGCAGTCTCATGCATAATGCTCGGCGGTGACGGTTTTCCAAAGCTCTCACCACAATGCCGTGCATCCCTTTTACAACAATCTTGTTCGGTGGGCCGGTGTTGGCGTCCCTTTGGGGGAAGAAGGGGCGCTGAGTTGGTGAGAAAGTGATTTGCCTCGGCCGCTGGAAGCACAAAGCTCAGGTTTTTGTGGCTGTTGGAAAGTAAAGACTTTGTATTCAGTGAGTCTTGTGCTCAGGTAAGTGAAGGTAAGATTATAGCCTTAGACTTCAAACTTGCACCTGATTGCCTGAAAGTCAGTGCAAGTAAACGCAGCGCAGCTTATTCATGGTTTATTTAATGAGTCAGAATTGACCGGTTTCAAACGCTTGCAATGTTGACAAAGCCACGTTATGGCAGTGTGCGATACTGAACACAACTTTTGCTGGTATTAATAGATGTGTTTATTCTTGCCCTGCAAATAAATTTGGATTTGAACTTTGGATTCTCTGATCTTTATTTTGGGTTTTGCTACTGTGTGCTTGCACCACTAGCTCTCTTTTGCAAATAGAAACAGATAGCTCTGCTCCTCAGGGTTTCTGACTGCTTTGGGAAGGATGCTTAAGCTGCTAGTTTCTTGAGTATCATACTTCTCTCCTTTTGTAAAAGTTAAGAAATATATGAAATATTAACAGACTAGTTGGCTTGTGACACAGTCCGTAAACTTATCTTGTGCGCTACTGTATAACTATATGGTATTAACTATCTGAATGAGAATGGATTTTCATGGTAAAGATGAAGCTTCATCTCCTTGTAAATTAATGAAATAAAATTCAATACTCTATATAGTTGGGTTTTTTTTTAGCAGAAACCAACTTCATTTATAATATGAGAAAATGAAATACTGCAGACTTTCCTTTGAAGAAGATATTGTGTTTTAAAGATGAGCCTTGCAATGCTGGATTGGATTAAATTAAATCTTATTCAGAAAGCTGTACCCTTATGACACAGTTGTATGACTTCATCTTCTGGGGGAATCCTCAGGTCACTCCCTTTCCTTCTTTCTCTGGGCAGAGGTAAGAGAAGTGGATTTTTTTGCCTGAAGAACATGTAAAAATAAACTAAGGTATTAGTACTGCTGAAAAAGACATCAGCTGCAAAGCCAAAGCATTCTAAAGCATATGACACCAATGTATGAGAAATGCTTAGGGTTTTTGCCATACCAATAGACAATACAGTGACGTATCATGTTACCAAGATCTGATGCTTCCCATTCCTGTCATGGAGATAGACAGTTATGAATGGAAACTGGAACATATCCAGACTTGTAGCAAGACCACTGAAATTGGGAAGGCTACTATCCTCAGATTAAATTCCATTGCAAAAGTCTTTTGTTTGTTCTCCCCCACTCTCACCCCCCCCTTTGGCTGCCAACAGAGACTTGCAGAAAGGCATCCGTAAATGTTGAGAATAGCAGCTGCTGCTGAGAACAGAAAGTAACTAATAGTACTGCTGATATGGGAAGGAAAGTAATTGAAGGGAGATGAATCTCTCCATAGTTGAGTACTGTATGTGCCAGGAGAAAGGAGGAAGTGTATTGCAGTCTAGGTGTGGTAGAAATGAAAGGCTATAAATACGAAATGTTATTTGTCATGCCCTCCAGGCATCACTCTTTTAATTTGTGAAGCCTCAGGTGGCAGCAAATGCATTCGTGTCCTTTTTGTGCTGGGAAAAGCATCATAAAGACTTTGTATAGTTCAGTGCTATGTCTTCAGGAAGTATGATTTTGCTTATAGCAGATTTAACAGTTTTCCGCTGGATTAAAGATTCTTTGGTTGGCTTTGATTCTTAAAGATTCTTTGGTTTCTATACAGGTAGTCCTCAGCTTGCAACCAAAATTGAGCCCAAAACGTACGTTGTTAAGTGAAAAATTTGTCAAAGTGAGTTTTGCCCCATTTTAAGACTTTTCTCACCACAGTTGCTAAGTGAATCTGCAGTTCTTAAATTAGTAACACTGTTGTTAAGTGAATCTGGTTTGCCCATTGGCTTTGCTTGTCAGAAGTTCACAAAAGGGGATCACATGACTCTGGGACACTGCAAAGGGACACTGTGTGTCAGTTGTCAAGCATCCGAATGTAAATCATGTGACCACGAGGATGCAATAATGGTCATAAGTGTGAAAAGTGGTCATAAGTCATTTTTTTCAGTGCTGTTGTAACTTTGAACAATCACTAAATGAACTGCTGTAAATCAAGGACTACGTGTAATCCAAGGTATCATTTCAAAATATTGTGAAACACTCTTGGATGGTTCCTTTGGTTTGCCACCCTAACGGTTGTACCAGTTGAATGAGAGATTATATTTTTAATAACCTTTCATACAGTTTCCACTGGAGTGATTGTATCTTGACTTAAGCCATATTTTTACAATTGATTGGGGCCTTTGATCAATGTAGAAATACAATTATAGGTTTAGATTACTTTTTTTAGAATTTTCAGTGCACCTCCACAATGGAAAAATTGTACATTATGAAAAATGTACATAAAAATGCTACTTTAGAGAAAATACATAGAAAAATATTTACAGTTTTCTGAATGGTGTTAAACAAAAGTAGTCAGAAAGTTTATGAAGTAGCAAGATGAAACAAATGTATGAAGAAATAATGAGAAATTAAGAGGAGTGAAATAGTTAATCCTGTCCAGTTCTAATAGGACTACACTATAACAGCCTCAAATTTCCTATTTTGGATTAAATATGAAAACAATCCGTCGGCTATGTTCACATATGTAACTAGTTGAAAGCTCCATAGTGACATGACTGAAGTTACTTATTCTGGTTAACGTAAGCATGGCTAAGCGTATATAGAGGAATCCAGTCATATGATGTGCAAAACATAAATGCACAATTCTTTTTCTAGTTGACAAGCTACCATGACTGTTTTGAAATGTAATGCTAAATTATATGTGAGAATTACTCTTGGCCTTGTTCAGTTATCATTTCTCCCTTTTGCCGCAGAGGATATTAGGCACTTCTTTTAGACTAATCTCAATTTATCATGTCATCTGAACTTGAACAAACTAATTGACCTTAACTCCAAGTTTATTAAAAACAAGCAAGTTTCATAAACTATGGTTTGAAGTATACAAGTAGTCCTCAACTTAACGACCAAAATGGCATCTGCCCATTATGGTAGTAAAGTTGTGAAGATCATAAAGTGAATCATCCACATTACCAACCTGATTTCACAACTTTTTTGTGTGTTGATCACAAAAAAGAAAATCACTTGCAGTTGTTAAGCAAAACTGCAGTCATTAAGCAAAACCAGTGTATGCTATGTAAACACAGGTTTTCAGCAAAAACATTATAAATCACCATCGCATGATCACAGGAAATGACTGTAAATGGGAGGGGGGGTTGCCAAGCACCCAAAATGTGGGAGGGGCAGCTGTCAGAACTTTAGAATTGTGTCATAAATACTTTGGGGGGGGGCTATTGTAACTTAAAACGGTTGCCAAGCAAATGCGTAGTGTTTGCGGCGGGTTCCCGGCAAAGATACGCGGACAGCAGGCTTCAACTCAAACAGCTGTTTATTGCCTCACAGGAACGACAAGCAAGTGTGAACCCCCCTTATATAGAGACGCCGGTGAGTCTCTGTCCAATCCCTGTCCTAGGATATTTCCCGCCGTTTTGGTTTCCTCCAATCTGCACGGACTGCGTGTGCAGCTGTCAGATTCAGCTGTCACTTGTAGCCGCGTGTGGAGCTGTCATCGAAAACCGCGTGTACGGCTGTCAGCTGTCAAAAGAGCTGTCACTTGCATTTCTTACATTGAACAGTGAACTTACATATAATACATCCCTTCCCCCCCCAACAAATAAACAGTTAATTATTTACATGGTGTTGTGTCTGGATGTTCATTTGGCCTGACCCTTGGGTTTCAGCCAAACGTAGTCCCTTAGGTATGCTGGTGGTCTTCTTGCTCTGCTGGAGCGACGTAGGGGTTGGTCTATAGTCTTTTCCCCGGGGAGGGGAATAGTTGTTGCGGGCTCTGGATTGACTGGATGCCTGGGAGCAGTAGTGGGGCTTGCTGGTGTGATAGGGATTTCCTCAAGATCTGGGAGGTTCCTGTTTCCCTCGTGTTGTGATGATTCTGCTGCGTTAGGGGTAACGTGAACAGGTTCTGCTGCCACTGCCACTGGGGTTACCTCCGGCCCTGAGGGGTGGTTGCTCGGTCCTCTCTTCCTTAGCTGGTCAAGGTGGCGTCTTATCTTCCGGCCCCCTTCCCCCTCAACTAGATATGAAACGGGTCCTGTGCGCAGAATAATGGCCCCGGGGAGCCATTTGTCTCCTAATCCGAAATTCCTGGCCCAAACAAGATCCCCAGAGTTAAATTGACGTGGGGGTGGTGGTTCAGGTTCAGTCGTTACCCTGTCCGGGTGCAGTCTGTCCAGTCTGGTGGTTAGGCGACGGCCCCAACGTAATTCCGCCGGGCTTTTGCCAGTAGCTGTGCAGGGGGTTGAGTGTTGTGCTAGCAGGAACTGTGCCAGCCGCTGGTGCCAGTTGCCGGAGATGATACGGCGCAATGAGTCCTTGGTAGCTCTCACCATAACTTCTGCCAGGCCATTGGTGGAAGGCCGGAAGGGGGCCGATGTGATATGCTTAATTAAGTTGGCCTTGATGAAAATCTGGAAATCAGCAGAAGTGAATTGCGGTCCGTTGTCAGACACGATAATATCTGGGAGACCATGTGTGGCGAAGAGCCCCCTAAGCACTTGTACAGTGCTGGCTGTGGTCAGACTTCTAACTGGGATGACCTCTAGCCACCTGGAATAGCTGTCCACCGCAATCAGGAACAGCTGCCCTTGGAAGGGTCCGGCAAAATCTATATGTACCCTTGACCAGGGTCTGTGCGTAGGCTCCCACTTGTGTAGTGGTGCATGAGGGTGTCCTGGTCTGGACTGCTGACAGGGGTAGCAGCCAGCTATGTGTTTTTCTATTTCTTTGTCTATGCCTGGCCACCACAGATAGCTTCTAGCTAAAGCTTTCATTTTAACTATGCCAGGATGACCCTCATGCAGTGTTAGGAGGGTCTTGGTCCTGTGTTTTTCGGGAATTACCACTCTGCTTCCCCATAACATACATCCCTGGTGTGTTGATAATTCATTTTTCCTATTGTAATAGGGCTGGAAGTCTGTTCCCGGGCAATGGTTCTGCCATCCCAAGGTTACCCATGCTAGTACCCTACTCAGAAGTTTGTCTGAAGCTGTAGCTGAGGCTATGTTTTTAACCTGCAGAGGGCAATCAGGAAGTTCGTTTATGGCCAGGATCTGTCCCCCTGGAGCAGGGTCTGGGTCAAAATCTGCAACGGGGAGCCTGCTTAGTCTGTCGGCGTGACACATTTCCCTGCCTGGTTTGTGTAGCAATTTAAAGGTGTAAGCTGACAGAAAGGTGGACCAACGCAGGACTCTTGGGGACAGAATTTGGGGGGGTTGTTTGTTAACTGTGAAGAGTCCTAATAGGGGTTTGTGGTCGGTGAAGATCGTGAACTCCCGACCGTACAAATAATCGTGGAATTTTTTAACTCCAGCGACAATGGCTAATGCCTCTTTATCGATCTGGGCATAATTTCGTTCAGCTTTTGTTAAGGTTCTGGAACAGAATGCTATTGGTTTCTGGGCCCCTCCTTCCTCCAAATGGCTAAGTACGGCGCCAACCCCATATTATTATTATTATTAATTTTATTTGTATACCGCTCTTCTCCCGAAGGACTCAGGGCGGTGAACAGGGCAGTACTTGTTAAAAGACAAAATACAAAATACAAAAATACAAAAATTAAAAGAGAATTAAACAGAATGCCCACAACTCTTACAATTAGTTAAAACACATTAAAATAGGTTAAAACACATTAATAAAACCCAACCCCATCCCATCAGGCCAGGCCAGCTTGTTCAAGGAGGTGAGTCATTAGATCGCGCCGGAAGGAGCGGAGGTCGGGCGCCATCCGGAGCTCAACCGGAAGATGGTTCCATAAATCCGGCGCGCCCACAGAGAACGCCCTCCCCCTGGGGGCCACCAGTCGGCATTCTTTGACCGGTGGCACCCTGAGGAGGCCCTCTCTGTGGGAGCGTACTGGGCGGAGGGAAGTTGACGCCGGCCGCAGGTGCTCCCTAAGGTATTCCGGACCCATGCCATGTAGGGCTTTGTAGGTCATTACCAGCACCTTGAATCTCACCCGGAAGACAACTGGAAGCCAATGCAGCTCGCGGAGCAGAGGTGTAACATGGGAGTATCGGGAAACTCCCAACACAACTCTCGCGGCTGCATTCTGTACCAGTTGGAGCCTCCGAGTGGTCTTCAAGGGCAGCCCCATGTAGAGAGCATTGCAGTAGTCCAAACGAGAGGTCACGAGCGCATGAGTGACCGTACGTATGGCATCCCGGTCTAAATAGGGCCGCAACTGGCGCACCAGGCGGACCTGGGCGAAGGTCCCCCTAGTCACAGCTACTATATGGTCTTCTAAAGAAAGCTGTGAATCTAGGAGGACTCCCAAGTTGCGAGCCCTATCTACGGGGGGTAATAAGTCACCGCATCGCAAGCAATGCAGATGGGTTTGTGCTCATTATAGTGTGTTATAGTGGAGTCACTGGACAATAACTCCTTCAGTTCCTTGAAGCAAGCTTCATGGATGGAGGTCCATTCCCATGGGGTGTTTTTATCTAGAAGCCTGTGTAAGGGCTCTGCCTTAGCTGCTTTGTGAGGGAGGAATGTATGATAGAAGTTTAAGAGCCCTAAAAAGGCTTGTAGCTCCGCTTTGTTTTTTGGTGCTGGTGCTTTTTTAATTGCCCTAATCTTGGATTCTGTGGGGTGAATTCCCTGCGCATCTATTCTAAATCCCAGAAATTCTGTGGATTGTACTCCAATGGAACATTTTTCTTTTTTCAATTTTAACCCTGCGGCTCGAAATCTGCTTAGTACTGTTTCTAGTCTTTCTGCTAGTTTTACTTCATTTTCTCCAGCTATCAGAATGTCGTCAAAATACGGTCACACCCCTGGAATGGCTTTCAAGGTTCGCTCCATGATTTCTTGGAAAATCCCTGGTGCGACTGAAATGCCAAACTGGAGTCTGTGAACTTTGAAAGCCCCGCGGTGAGTGACTATTGTCTGCGCATCTGCGGTTTCCCTGGTGACAGGGAGCTGCAAGTAGGCATGCGCGAGATCCAGTTTACAGAAGATGGCGCCGGACTGAATAGCCAAGAGGACATGCTTCACTGCCGGAACAGGGTAAGCATGGGGGTTCAGGGCCCAGTTTAGGGTGGATTTATAGTCCGCACAAATACGCACCTCCCCGTTAGGTTTTAGGGGGGTGACTATTGGGGTCTCCCACGTTCCTCCCTCCACGGGTTCCAGCACCCCTAGTTTAATCAGGCGTTCCAGTTCGTCCTCGATTTTTTTCTTGAGGGCGAATGGAACCCTTCGGGCCTTAATTCTGACTGGAAGGACTTCGGGTTTGAGTTTTAGGGAGATTGGGGCCCCTGTATATTTCCCCAAGGAGCCATCGAATACGTCTGCAAACCGTTTGCAGACGGATTCGAGGCTTTTGGTCTGGGTGTAGTGGACTCCTCCTACCCAAATTCCCAGGGCCTGGAACCAGTTAAGACCGATCAGGCTAGCCCCCCTTCCTTGGGTTACAAGGACTTCAAGTGGTCCCTGGAATTTTTTATATTGTACGTGTAGCGTGGCAATGCCCTTAATTTTAATTGGGGCTTATTGAAAATCTGCTAGTTTCATGGAGGACTTAAGTGAAATCCACCTTTTGCTGAGGCCGCGAATATTTTTTAAGGTATCCATTGAGATTATTGAGACGGAGGACCCAGAGTCCACCTCCATTTCACAAGGTATTCCTTGTAATTGGACCCTAATTCTAATCTTGGGCCTCAGTAGTTGGTGGACATTTAACCGGTTGTCAGGTTTACCCAGCCAATTCGTAGTTTGTACTAAGGGCTTTGGGGGCTCTGTGCCTGGGGAAGGGGGTTTGGTCATATCTGGCAGGGAGGAATCCAGGTCGTTTATGTTTCCTCGGTTCTTGCTGCGGCAAACGGTACGGATGTGGCCGGTCTTTCCGCATTCATGGCACCTGGCGTTCCTGAATTTGCAGGATGCTCGAGGGTGAGGTGCTCCGCAGCTTGCACATTTTTGTCTAGAGTTTGTTGTGCGGGTAGTTTGTGGTTTGTTAGGGCCTCGTCTATCATTCCGTTGTGTCTGAAACTTTGTGTACTGCTGTTGGAGTGCGTTGATTTCGTTATCGGGCCCCGTGATTTCCTCCTCGCTGTCGGCTTGAAGGCATTGATGGACCGACCCGTTGGCCCCGTTGGTGGGGAATTCTTGATGTTCCTCGCGTGTGGCTTCATAAGCCTTTATTTCACTCACTACTTCAGTGAGGCTTAAGGTCGGCTTGGCGACTATTTTTCTCTGTAGTCGCTTGTCCAAGAGTCCAAGGACAATGTGGTTCCGGATCCTATCCTCTAGGTCTGGGAAATGGCACCATCATGCGGCGTGTCGAACGGCCGCAATGAAGTCGGTTGCCGCTTCGTCGGACCTCTGGGTTCGCTGGGCGAATCGGAGCCGCCAGTAGAGCTCCGATCGGGCAGGCACAAAGTGCTTGTTTAGCATTTCCGTCAGCTCTGCGTATGGGGCGGCACTAACTGGGTCTGGATTGCAGAGGCCGGCCGCGACATCGTATACAGCTGTGCCGCTGAGGCAAAGTAGAGCTGCAGCTTTCATGCGGTCTTCGGTTATTCGGTTGAACAAGAGGTAGCCTTCGACTTGACCTAGGTGCGACTTTCATCGCTCTGGGTATTTGATGTCGAACTCCTTGATTTGTCCAACTGCTGTCATGCTGTCTCGGTAATTACTGCTTCACGGTTATTACGGGAATTAGTTTCCCTCAGTGACTCTGCTCAGTGACTAGTCAGCTTGTGACTTCGCTCTTGTTTCCCGTGAAGCAGTACCACCTTCGTCGCCAGTTGTAGTGTTTGTGGCGAGTTCCCGGCAAAGATACGTGGACAGCAGGCTTCAACTCAAACAGCTGTTTATTGCCTCACAGGAACGACAAGCAAGTGTGAACCCCCCTTATATAGAGACGCCGGTGAGTCTCTGTCCAATCCCTGTCCTAGGATATTTCCCGCCGTTTCGGTTTCCTCCAATCTGCGCGGACCGCGTGTGCAGCTGTCAGATTCCGCTGTCACTTGTAGCCGCGTGTGGAGCTGTCATCGGAAACCGTGTGTACGGCTGTCAGCTGTCAAAAGAGCTGTCACTTGCATTTCTTACATTGAACAGTGTTTCACTTACATATAATACAAAATGGTTGTTAAATTGAGGACTACCAGTACTTGCTTCAACTAGCCTTATAAAAGGTTAACCACTAAGATTATGCTAAGCAAAACAGTTAAATGTTATGTCCCATTTTATGATCTTTCTTGCCACAGTTGTTGAATGAATCAATGTAGTTGTTAAGTTAGTAACAAGGTTGTTAAGCGAATCTGGCTTTCCCTTTGACTTTGCTTGTCAGAAGCTCGCAAAAAGTGATCACATGACCCTGGGACACTGTAACTGTCATAAATATGAGCCAGTTGCTAAGCAGCTGCCAAGTTTTGATCATGTGACTAAGAGGATGCTGCAACGGTGGTAATTATGAAAACCGGTCATAAGTCACTTTTTTCAGTGTTGTAAGTGGAGAATTACTTGTAGCTCATTTTTGTAATGTTAAATCAGGGATGGACAACCTGTGACCTTTCATATGTTGCAAACTAATGAAATAAAATTAAGTAGGCTATAGGTTTTTTTTGCAGAAACCAACTTCATTTATAATATGAACTATATTGAACTATAACCCCCAACATCTTTTTGTTATCCATGGAGTTGGGTATCTGTCACATTTTCTAACAAACCTAATACCAAACAAACAATAAATAAATAAATCAAGATTCATCCATACCATATAGCAGCGGTTCCCAACCTTTGAGGCACCAGGAACCGGTTTTGTGGAAGACAATTTTTCCAAGGTCCGGGGGAGGAGGAGCGTGCAACCTTGATCCCTCACATATGCAGCTTATAGGAGGGTTTGAGAATCTAATGCCTGATCATCTGAGTGGAGCGGCTGCAAACACAGATGAAATTTGCTTACTCGCCCGCTGTCATCTCCAGCTGTGCGGCTTGCTTCCTAACAGACCATGGACCGGTACTGGTCACATGGCACGGGGGTTGGGGACCCCTGCCATATAGGGCCTGCAGCAAGTTTTTCTCTGTAATCCTAAGTGTCTTCATTGTAGATGGAGAGCCTTACCCAGCAACATCTGAAGGGTGAAAACTGCTGGGAATTCAAGGAACAGAAGTTGCTTGAGCTACGTTATGGCTTAGCATTGTGACACAATCAAGTCTGTTTAGGAAACAACTGAGGAGGAAAAAGTGTATCAGCCGGCATAGTGTAGGCCGAGCTGCAGCTGCCTTGGCAATAACACGTCCGTTTTTCTTGATAAATAAGCAAAGGCTCTTGAAGGTGAGGAATTATGCATGTGGATTGTTTAACCATTAACATCATTGTACAGATAAACAATCTATTGGCCCTGTCCTGATTTAGGAAGGTATGACTTATGATACTTTAATAGTACCATGAAGTCCATTATGTTCAATAGGTTTATAGCTATTAAATACAACATTTATATCCCTCGTTTCCAGTAAAAATATACTGTCAAGGCAGTTAATAATAACATTTGGATAAAATAACAGCCTTTAGAATTAAGCTGTTACATCTCAAATAAAAACATCCAATAAAAGAGATTGTTGAAGAAGCATATAAAGGTCTGAGAGAGCTGCCAACAGGGTTTGAACAGTGCAGAAAAAAAAGGAGACCGGGCTTAGTTAAGGAATGACCAGGGTGAAGCTGAAGAGAGAAAGAGACTCCTAAGGTCAGCCATAATTATCTCTTGGGACTCTACAGCTGGTCTTGTGGCCCAAACTATGAGATGGAGTAGCCCTCTCTCTAGCATTCTTGTGAAATGGCCCTCAAGATTAGAGGGATTTAAGAAAGTTGTTCGGTAATTTTAGCAGGTCTTTGAGAGGGAGATGAATTGGGGGAGATACTTCCTCTGTACAAGTGTACATAATATGTTTTTTTTAATGATTCCTCAAGATAGGAGTATTCAACCGTGTATTGTTATTTATGTGGTTTATTTCTTAATTGTTTTAATCTGCCTTACGCATGGAAAGGTTGTAAACTGCTCAAAATCAGCTAACAGTTGAAGTGGTAGGTAAGCCCCTAGTAAAAGAAATAAGTGCTCTTCAGGGAATAGTTTTCTACTTGTGAGTATTTCCTGAACAGCGACCATTTTTAAAAGAGAAATCATCAGAAGGGAAGAAAAGCAGGATTTTGTGTTGCCCCTTAGTGAAATGAGCCAGCCCATATATCCCTATATTCCCACTGTGCTAAGGGTATCCTTGGCTGGACTCAAGGAAAAAGTCAAAATGGCAACCACAATGATCAAAGTCCTGCCCCTTTTAAGAGGGGGAGGGGTTTCACTGAAGTTGTGGTTGACATTGCCCCCTCCCTGGCTGAACAATTCCGCACAGTGCTGAAAAATGTTACTTGTGTTTCTATTGAATTTACAGCAGCCAATTCTAAATTTGCATGTATACATCTTAGATTTGCAAATGGAAATAGGTCAATCTTTTTGGGGGCAATACAGGAATGGCCACTCTGGGGCCTTTTCACTGTGTCTCACCAAAGCTGTTTCACCTAGGAAGGAGAATCAATCTGCTTTTTCAAAAACTCTTTTCTCTCATCATAGCAAATGAGAACTAGATTGCTTCCTCGATTTATGATTCACACTATTTCCCTTTGCATAAGGCTTTAACCTACTTTTTTCAAGGCCTTTTTAAAGGGCATTAAAGGAAGAAAACTTTTTTTCTGCCTCTCTTTAAGCTTTGTTGAGAGGATTAATCTGGCCTTTCATGTTTTTTGCATTATTACTGACATTACAAGACATAAAACCCCATAAATCGTCTACCTAATGCAGTGTAATCAAGATTTAAATTTTTTAATATTAGTGCATGATAAAATCATGTGCGCCTCATAGTCTTTGAACCCTTGAAACCTTTTGCTCATTAACCTTAGTTACCACTAATTTTTATCATCTGCAGATTTTTCTGTTTATCAGCTGTGCACCAGCCCACTCTAAGATGTGGTAAATATGGGACAGTTGGTCCTCAAGGACTATCTAGTCATTATTTTACAATCATAGCTTTGCTGAAAATGTAACTAACAACAAATTGCATCTGTTCCTTTTGGCATTAGAAAAATGTTTTTCTTCCTTCCACCAGAAGTAAAGAGACTAAGGAGTCATCCAGGCAGCTGCTTTAATGTGCTTTCCTTCAATCAGTGAAGTGGCACTAAAGTATGTTGGCAGAATTTGGACTGTCCTGATAGCTGATCTTTATTGATTTAAGGCCATATTTATGTAACTCAACCGACATGATTCTGGGTGACCTACACTAAATGTGAACAATAAGAAAAAAGTTATATTATTAAAAGACAACCAGGATGTGTAAAATGACAAACTGAATGGAATAGATGAAAACAACCAATAGTTGTTGACTGCGAAAAAACGTCAAGTCTTGACTGCTTTTCCAAAGGCCAGCAGAGTTAGGCCTGTTGTATGTGGGAGAAGATGTTTGAAGACAGCACGGACACTGAGAAGGCCCACTTCCTAGGTCACATGACATAGCAATACTTAAATGAAGGAACCTGGAGTGTTCCCCCCTTATGGGGATAAGTAGCCCTGGTGGCGCAGTGGTTAGAATGCAGTATTGCAGGCTAACTTTGCCCACTGCCAGGAGTTCAATCCTCGAGGTTGACTCAGCCTTCCATCCTTCCGAGGTCGGTAAAATGAGGACCCAGATTGTTGGGGGGCAATATGCTGACTCTGTAAACCTGCTTAGAGAGAGGGCTGTAAAGCAATATGAAGTGGCATATAAGTCTAAGTGCTATTGCGACTATATTGGAAGCAGGCAGTCCTGCAACTTACTCGGCCCTGTATGCCATGCAGGGCTTTAAAGTTAAACAGCATCTAGAATTACATCTGGGTTTGTTGGAAGCCAGGTAACTTGAGGAGTAGCAGTGTGCATAACAGATTGGGTCTGTAACTACCCACATTGCTGAATTCTGGGCTAAAATAAAGAACTAATACAAACTAAAATCAGGAAGAAAAAACAAAAACTCAGAGAAAGCGAAAAGTGCAAGAAAGAAAAAAAGTTAAAGAAAAAAAGATACAAAGAAGTGTTTTCTGATATTCTTCACAGTACAATTATGCTTTAACCTCTCTCTACATCATGATACCCTTTTAGGCCAGAGGGGAAACTTGTTAACGTTAAAATAAGTCATAGGTTGCTCCTCTTGTTTGTTCTGGCTTAAAAAGGCCATTACGCTCTGTTCAGCCCCAAGGGGCATTGCAAATAACTCTAAGCTGGCATTAGTAATGCCACCGAGCTATAGTCGAGAGTTGTCTGAAAAAAAGTATGGTCGTTTTTTGTTTGTAGATAATCTAAAACTATAAAATAGTTTTAAAAATGGTTGGAAATAGAAGTCGTTAAGTAAAAAATACTCTTGTACTGTATGTTATGAAACTCATCTGTTTAGGATACGAGTTTACATTTGGCTTTATAGTTCACTATGCAAAGTTCAAAAGAACATTATTTTAAGAGAGGGTAGGTATTACCTTAGCAAGATTGCATAAAGAGAAAGCTACAGTGCCTTTCCAGTGTAAATGTCAGAAGCAAGAGGTACAATGATTATTTCTGTGTAGAGGGAACAGGAAAGATCTTTGCTTGGTAAAAAAATAATCTTGGCTTTCAGAAGTCAATCTATGGCTGCCGCCATGATCATCTATTTTATTTTGTGCCTTTATTTTCCAGGATTTCCTAACCTTGGTAAATGTTCGGTATGTGGACTACAACTCCCGGAATTCTCAGCAAGGGCTATACTGGCTAAAAAGAATGTAGGCTTTGAAATCTACATGCCTGGAACTTGCCCAGGATGGGAAACACTGAGTTAGAGTAGGCAAAACTGTTTGAGGGTATAACCAAAGTGTTAGATCAGGGGTGTCAAACTGCCAGACCACGGGCCGGATGCATCATGACGAAACCGCGCCCACCCCATTGCCGGCAATGGGAAAAAGCTCCGATACGTTGCGAGTTTGACATGTCTGTGTTAGTTGTTAATTTGGTATATAGTTTTATCTGATAGAATTGACTCTACAAGAAGCAAATTTTGGAAGGTAAGGGAAGTTGATGCTGCCGGCATCAACTTCCCTCCGCCCTGTGCGCTCCCACAGAGAGGGCCTCCTCAGGGTGCCACCGATCAGAGAATGTCGATTGGTGGCCCCCAGGGGGAGGTCCTTCTCTGTGGGCGCCCCGGAGCTATGGAATCGGTTGCCGGTTCAGCTCTGGATGGCGCCCGACCTTCGCTCCTTCCGTCGCGATCTGAAGACACTCTTATTTGAACAAGCCGGCCTGGCCTGATGGGGGATGGGTTGGGTTTTTATTGTCATTTTTAATATATGTATTTACTGTTTTTAGTTGGGCATATGTTTAACTTTCTTTTAACTTTTGTATTTTTGTATTTTTTATATATCTGCCCTGTTCACTGCCCTGAGTCCTTCAGGAGAAGGGCGGTATATAAATAAAATTATTATTATTATTATTATTAAAATACAACTAAAATTATTGTTTTAGTTCCTGTTATTTTCAGTTTTTTTAAATATTGTTACCTCCCCTTTCTTAGTGTAGTCCTAAAATGTTAATCAGGATTTATATTTGGAAAATTACAGATATTTTTAAATATTGCAGTATTTTCCACTGAAATATAACACTACAGTCCAAGATTAATTTCTGTGTGCTAAGTGACTACATTAAACCAACATTTTATTTTAATGTGTGAAAAATAAGTTTGTTTCTACCAGGTGACCAGAACTATTAAGGCTGGTAGAATTAACTAATATCACCAGAGTTTTATAAAAGTCTTGGGCTGCAGAAATAGCCTGTTCAATCAAGTTTAGCATTTCATAGTAGAAATCAGAAGGAAAGAGACTGAAAATAAAATTGCCAACATTCTAATGTCCGTACACCAATTTTTAAAATACAGTATTTGCATATATGCAATTTTAGTTGCCAGATTTGAAAAAAGATATCACAAAACTGGAAAAAGAACACTTGAGCATGTTCCTTACAGGAAAAGACTGCAACATCTGGATTTTTTTAGAAAAAAAAAGATGACTCAAGGAAGATATGGTCAAGGAAGATATATAATATTATGCATGGGGCAGAGAACAATTCCATTAGGACTAAAAGCTCCCTAAAATGGGAGTTGGTATGATCAAACGATGCAAAACATGATTTGGAAAACAGAACAATGTTCTCTGGAGGAATAATTCTCCCAGTGGTGTAGAGAAGCAAAACATATATCTCAGGTGATTTTGATTCTCTGTTGAGTCTAATTGAGAAAAGACTCTGAGAGCAGCTGCTGTGTCTGCTTTTCCCAGAGATGCTTAGTGTAAAGAATTATGGGGTAGCCATCCCCTTTTTTTAACCCTTCCCTGTTGGACAACCAATGCCATACAGCACAGGTGTCAAACTCACCACGTCACGTGAATGTCGCGACATATCGCGACTCTTTTTGCATTGCCGGCAATGGGCTGGGCCTGGTTTCGGTATGATGAAACCGGCCCACGAGCTGGCAGTTTGACACCCCTGCCATACAGTCTCTCAAGAAACATTAAAACAAAGGTCTGCATGACAAGCTGTCACCTTCAGATGACATACAAGTCTTGCCACTAAACTTGCTAGAGAGTAGGAGGAAAGGAAAAATTGATAGTGTTGTTCCAAAGCCTAATGACTACAATGACCTAGCTTGACTCCAGCCCAAATAGCCACCTTTTGAATCAGATGTGATTCTGTAGAGACATCCTGCATTGTTTTGGGGAACAAAGGTGCCTTCAAACCTCAGCCACTACATGTTTTGGCTTCTTCTGCTGTGTCCTCCAAACTCCTAATAAATTCTTTGTGCTTGTAGTTGAATGATTGGCATTGCTCATTGATGACAGACCCTTTCCTGATGACATTGCCATCTATTAAAGGCACCACTCATGGACAGGACAGATGGGTTGATCATTTGGTCCAGTTTTCCTCCCTCCTATGCCCATCACCACTAGTTTCAGGACAGTGGCATTGGAGCTTTGCAGAGATTTTGACAGATATCATAGCGAATTGGAACTATTTATTCCTTCTCAAGTAATCCAACATCCATTCTGAATTACCATGATTACCCTGATTTGGTCATCCTTCAGCTGCTTTTATTACTGCAGAACTGTGAAAAAGTTCCAAGAACTTGGTTGAAGGAATATCTTTATATGGTCCTTATTTCAGCTACCAACTAAGGTAGAATACTCTACTAAAATTTAATTGTACCTTTCCTTTTGTACAAGGAAATAAAAATACTTACTGCTCATAATCAATTCATTTACAATTAACTTTTAACTATGACTATAACTCAAACCTTTTGAACTTTGAGAAATGTTTTGGTATTGATGCTGTTCAAGTTTACTGTTTTATGAGAATTTGATGAGGGGAGGAGGGCTGTGTTCTACCCTGATTTTGTTCACAACTATTGTGTAGTGGGTTCTGGACCGCATGGCAATGAATGAACAGATGAGTACCGCATGTCAGCTCTTTATTAGTGGTAGGCGCGTACTGAACAAAGGGGGTTACCTGGACCCCTTATATACCTAGCCAGGTATCACTCTGGCCAATCCATCCATCCGTATCTCCCGCCGAAAACCCTTCAGCCAATCCGGCCACAGCACAGCACCACCTGCTGGTACATGCAGAGCTGCTGCTTTTACCCCATACATAACAACAGTGAGCAAGCAATTCTCCAGCATGACGAATGGAGAATCCACAGATGGGTTGATCTTGCCTTTCTGCCCTAGAGACTAAGTCAATCAACCTTTTCCACGCCTCTCTTCCTCCGGCTAGGAATCCCCAGTCATGACTTAGTCTTAGCCCAAGAGAGACATGGTGAAGATTGACTCTTGTTTCTAGCAGAAAGACAAAACTGTTGGATTTTCCCAGGTTGTACCTTTCCCTTCCATTCCCTTCTCTGCACTGATATCAGCGCTGATGCGTAGGACATGATTCTGGTTCTTAAATTGACTTGAATGTGCTGAGATGAGGACCTGAGCATTTTTGATTGACACATTTAAAATGTGACCTAAGCAGTTGTGGCTTGGAATACTCCTGGGCTCTTTCATTGGGAAGAATCCTAATACAGGGCTTTTCAACCAGTGGTACGGGTACCACCTGTGGTACATTGGCACCTAGCAGGTGGTACGCGACCATCCTAGAAAAATGGTAGTGGGGGAGGGGAATGAGCTGAACTGCTGGTAGCACTGCACAAGCCTGAGCGGGAGACGGCTGGAGCTGCAGGGCTGTCAGGGCTCAGCGGAAGCGCCAGGATCAGCGCTTCTTCGGGGCTGTCAGGGCTCAGCGGAAGCGCCAGGATTGGCGCCAGGTTCCAGCTGGAGCTCAGCGCTGATCCTGGCACGTCTGCTGAGCCCAGAAAAAGCGCCGATCAGCTGGAATGTTGCAGCATCTCCAGGGTCTTTTGATTTACATTTAGATGCTTGGCAACTGATTCATATTTATGATGGTCACAGTGTCCCAGGGTCATGTGAAGTGACCAAAGCCTGCTGCAACCACCCAGCAGATGGGGGGAATAAAAACAAAACACCCCCCACCCACTCCCGCTGCCAATCCTCAACAGAAATGCTCACAATGAAAACCTCGGACAGGAGGAAAAGCACCGCTGGGCAGGCAGGCAGGTGTCTTGCTCAGCTGTGGCTTGGGCACTTTTTTCAGTGCCATTGTAACTTCGAACAGTCACTAAGCAAACTGTTGTAAGTTGAGAACTACCTGTAGTTTATCACTTTTTTTTCCTTTTTTTTTTGTTTTGTCATCAAGTTTTTGACACCTTGCTAGGCGACTGGTGGTACTCAGATGTTGCTATATCCTAAAAGTGGTACAATGGGTGAAAAGGTTGAAAAGCCCTGTCCTAATACACTCTGTGTGAATGGCTTATTTCTAAATAGTTTGAGCTGTGGAACCTTTCCCATTATGCATATTCTATAAAAGCCTCAAGTTTTACAAGCAAATTTGTTGTTTTCTACATTATCCAGCAACTGCAAATATAATGTCAGCTAGATGATCCTTTTTGAATCTTCCATCGCTTCTATTAAAAGTTGATCTACTACTATTGATCTGTAGCTTTATCATATAATAGCCAAATGCATATTTCTTTCTATTTTTGGGGGTCAAACTAGTTATACTGTACTGTAATTCTTGGTGTTATGTTATGTAGTCTGCTTTTTGTTTTAATTGCTTAGTAAATAGTTGGTAGAGCAGGCCAGATAGCTTTGAACACAAATGGCATTAGTTTATCCCTCCTTTAAAAAAATAATGTAAATTTAAAAATGTGGTCACATATGATTAAACCATCATTGGTTGGGTTCATACATCAAACTAAGTTGTTATGTAATAAATCACAGAGGCCTGGTTCATATGTAACACAAACCAACCAAGTTAGAATCATGCTAACTCAGCTATTTTATCTACTTTGAATTGCAATGAGCATCTTATTCATCTCCTGCCTTGAGGAACAGATAGAAGCTTTGATGGGCTGATTTTAATCAGGAAATTCCTTCACGCTTTTCCCCAGAATCACTTTTTAAAATAATAATTCCAGTTCCCTGCTGCTGTATTTAATTAAAAATAATTATTCTTTTTTGTATGCATACTTTGACTATTTAGGATATGCAATAATAAGACTAGTTGGAATAGTATGTCTGCTGTAACGGAACAAAGCCAGCCTTATTCAGATTTAACTTGAATAATCTTTTTGTGTTTTGGCAAAATGTGTTTCCCAAAGTCAAGTTGGCTGTTCAGCACAGTAAGTAATGCTTACTTCCCCATTCCTAATTTTAACTGACATAGCCCCTCTGTCTCTAGTGGTAAAAATTATTTTAATGTGGAGGAATCAACACTGTTTTTGAAGTACAGGCCTTCACTGTTCTTCAGTAAAGCATTTTCCATCCTCTTATAAACAGCCATGGAAATCTGCCAGAGAGGATTTAGGGGCTACAACTGTTGAGAGAGAAAAAGCTTGGAATGTTCTTTGAGAAAGTGAATTATGTATTTCCTGGAATGCTTCTATTAATAACGTTTTACTGTCGTATTTTAAAGAATAGAAGATTTGGTTCAAAATTATTGCCTATTATATCAACCCTCTGCATTGTTCCTCCTATGTTATGGGTGTGTGTGTATAGGAAAGAGCTTTATTTGTCAATATTGCCACTGACTTCCTTTATTTTTCTTCTCCGTTCTTACTTCTTGCCTGTTCAGTCTGTGGTCTAGTACTCCTACCTCCAAGTAAGCCATAATGTACTTTGTTTGGTTTTGGTTAAGTGTGGTATGTGAATCCAGTCAGTTGTGTTTTAGTAAGTCATGTTTAATGGCTTAGAGCAACATGTAAGCTCAACTCTTGGGGTTTACTTAACAAACTGTGGCTTGGCTTGATACATGGATCCAGACAATATCTTTTCAAGGAGATGAAAGGAATCTGTGTTACATCAAGTGTCAGGGAACGTTTTACTCAAAGCTGAAAACCTAATTTCAGTTGTGGATGATCCACAATGTAACAATAATGAAATTATATCATATGTAACGCAATTAACAACCATAATGCAGCTAATAAGGTAAGTCAAGTCAGATTTGATTCATGATGACTCCATGGACGTTGATGTATAATTTTGGGCAACAATATTAAAGTAGCTTGACTTTGCTTCTGAGATTTTTTTTTCAGAGCCCTGATATTCCCTGGCAGCTTCCCAGATTTTATCATACTTAGATTCTGAGTCCAAACAAGGCTGCCCAGGTGCTGAAAGGTAGATTTCTGGACCACCTTTAATTATAGAATATTGTATTAAATTACCACAAGTAAACTACAGAGATTCCAATAATTTGTATCATATTTCATACGAACGTGCATATATTTGATAGATATTAATCTAGATTGGATTTCTTTTTCTACTTAAAAGTGCATAAAACCCACTTACTATAATTACACTCTTTAATAATGTTATCATTTATCAATACAGGTTTTGAATTTAATAAGGGCGATGAACTGAAGTTACATTGGCTTATGCTCCTACAAGACTAATAGGTTGAATTTATCAGCCTTTTTTTTCTTTGCAAACTGTCAGGTTTCAAATATTTTTCCTATTAATAATTCAAAATTTGCTGTCCTCTCCCAAGGTCCTCAGTTTTGTCTTTCCTTCAGCCTGTACATTATCAAGAAAAACTAGAGGCCTGGTTGAACATAATAGTGCACTATATTTTAACTTTAGCAAGATACACACCATTTTACAAAGTAGGATCTATGAGGATAGACTAACAATTGTTTCATTTAGAATGTGGCCAAATTATCTGTGTCTTGAAAAGTTGAGCTTTTGAGTTTTGTGGGCCTGCCAGACTGCAGATAAATGGATCCCAGAACATATTTTTGATTTGGTGAAGAGAACCGTCCCATCAACTAATGAACCGTCCCATCAAATATTGAAATTGACTACCTCACTGTTTTCCAGGCATTACAAATATATATTTTCTCTTTAGCAAATGATGCTTTGTGAACAGTTTCTTTAAATTCAGGGTCCCTTTTTGGATTGAAACTACCCTTCAATATTCTGAAGAGTTGAAGAGGGAGAAATACGGGTAGTCCTTGACTTACAACAGTTTGTTTAGTGACCAAAGTTACAACAGCACTGAAAAAAGCGACTTATGACCGTTTTTCACACTTACGACTGTTGCAGCATCCCCAAGATCACATGATCAAAATCCAGATGCTTGGCCACAAATTCATATTTATGATGGTTGTGTTGTCCCAGGGTCATGTGATCCCTTTTTGTGACCTTCTGACAAAGTCAATGGGGAAGCCAGATTCACTTAACAACTGTTACTAACATAACAACTGCAGTGATTCACTTAAAAACTGTGGCAAGAAAAGTCATAAAATGGGGCAAAATTCACTTAACACATGTCTCACCAACATAAATTTTGGGCTCAATTATGGTCGTAAGATGAGGACAATCTGTAGATGATATTTACGCTGTATTCCTGTTGTCCTTGTCCTCGTCTAACCAAGCACACTTCATACACCTTTTTTTGGGATCTGCGCATTCAAAATAAAATTAAAAAAACTTAGTTTCATTCCTCTCCATATATAGTGTCTGGTATTTTTATTTGGTATGCCCTTACATCTAAGTGCAATGAAAGACCTATTTTTTTTCTCATAACCAAAATCACATAAGGTACGTTGGGTTTAGAGAGGATAAGTGGCTTAGGCCAGACACCCCCAACCTTTTAAGCACCAGGGTCCGGTTCCGTGGAGAGAAGTCTTTCAGCGGACCGGAGGGGGCATGATTTTGTGTGCTGCCTGCATCCCACAGATGCGGCTTTGCTTGTTTGCGCGGACCGGTTTCTGGAATGCCGCAGCCCGGTGCCAGTTCATTGACCAGAGGTCGGGGACCCCTGGCTTAGGCAACTTCCAAGTCCTAAACTCTTGGTCTCCCATTCCTAGTGCAACACTGTTAGGTTGGTATGCAGGGAAGCTTACATTTTTCTCATTTTAATTTTGTTTTGAAAACCTATCAGCAGCTGACTGGTGGGCATTGTAAGAGGTTGAGGGATTCTTCTGCCTGTCTAGTGTGATCTGGATGGGTGTATCTAGATTTTGGACTTCTATCGACTCTGTAGTGGATGACCCATCGCCTCAATAATTTTGGAACTCCTGTGGTCACAGGAAAGCAGGAATTCAGGGTAAGTCATTCCCTTTTAATGAAAAAGCCAGATATTCATTTTTAGTTATTTGTTCTAATATTACCCTTGAGTAAAGAACTTTAATTTTGTTGATGATATGATAAAAATATTTTATGTAATATATGTTCTAATTACATGACACATTCTAATTTGTGCATTAATAAAGAAAAATAAAGTATGTGGCTGGGAACGTTTTCTGTAGGCATTTCCAGCTAGCTTCATAAAGCATTCCCAGGAGCTTCAGGGCTTAATAGGAAACATACATGGCTGCAAAATCTGGGATTATCACATGTCCTACAGTAGAAAATGTTAAGAATGATCCAGCCTTGTTCTATTTAAAGGTTCCTAATTTCATAATGGAATTCAATACTTGAAGATAACGTAATTTGAATATTCTCTGTTCCAAACTACAAACTTTCCCAGGAAATCCTAAGAACTATTCTCTATCACATTTATTTCAGAAGAGTAGTTAAGCACATAATTATTTTAAAAAGTTTGTTAATGTTAAATCTTAGTTAGATCCATTAATTTTTTTACACTCTTTCACAAAACATATAATCAGATATCAATATTTAACAAAAAATATCAGTCTATATAGCTTTTTCAGAACAAATTACTTACTAACCATGTAAAATGCCACAGAATCAAATAGCCCAATATTATTAAAGTAAGGAGATTTGAAGTCATTATCGCAAAGAAGATTAAGACTAGCTAACCAGGATCATTTTGATTGCTTACTTTAATAACAGATCATTAGTTAAAATAGTATCCCAAAAATATTGAATGAATACCAAATTTCAATTGATTTCAACATTTTTTCATTCTTTTTTAAAAATTTATTTAGTTAATTCATGCATTAAGACTATCTTTAATCTTAAGGAAAAAATTAAAAATACAAGTTAAAAATACAACTATGGAGGAAAAAAAAACTTTTTATAATAGTCATTGGTTTACTAATGAGTTCACTACTATAATATGAGCAATACAATACAATATAAGACATTACAAAATCCATGCCATGCTAACACATATTTCCGCATTCTTTGATTAATAGAAAATAATTGTTTTTTTCCAAAACAGGTAAATCACTCATATGCAGCAGGCATTTATTTTTCTTGATATCATGAAGTGGCCATTTCAAAAATTTAGGAATACATAAAATATTGTGCCCGGAGCACAAATTAAAAATAAAATAAAATAAAATCACCAGGACTAGCAACAGCACATCTCTGAAGAGGAAATTGTTACATATATTTTTTGTCAAACTAGACTCTGGGGCCACAGATAATTTCACTGAATCTTCCTTTGCATGCAGATAGATATGTTGTGCTACTCGCCTCATCAAATTTTCTGTGGGAATGAAAGTATCTTACAGAATAGTCTCATGGAACTTACAGGATATCTGTATAGAGCTCCTGTAATAATCTAATCTAATCTGAAATTTCAGAACACTTTTAAAGCGGTGGCTCATAGAATGTGTGTAGACACTAGTCTGGTGGGTGAGCAATATAATTACTTGCTTACCAGGTCTCCAAAGGAGGGCAAATCTATCCAAGACAGACTGAATCTGTTCCATGATCTGCCTCCTGAATGATTAAAAGCATCGCTATCTTATCTGGAGTCCATGTTAGGTTCTTCGCTCTATTTCAGTCCATTGTCACTAAAAGACAGCAGTTCAGAACTTAAGCAGCTTCCTTCTAAAAGGCATGGATTTAATTGTGTACCTATATTTATATGGAATTTATATGTATTTCTATGGAAAGAGGTGTGTATTTAACTAATGTTTAGTAATATCTCTGATCCTCCACTATTTCTTTCAGCAGTTCAGTAGAACTATCAAATAGCTGGAAGGATAAGATAGAATCTTGAGAAGCTCTACTGGCTGATGACCACATAGACGTCTGCTCCAACCTCACACAAACTGTATAGAATAATAAAGCAGTTGTTTCCAAGTCCCAAACCAGTTAAGCAGCCCAGAAAGGTAATACGATACAAAAACACACAGATCAGTTAGCAAACTGGCAAGGGTGTACTCTTCTCTATCCAGTTTCAAATAAAGATTGTCTCCTAAGGCAGTCAACCCTTTTTAATTGCTAACCATGGTAATTACCTCAGTCTAATCCAGAAATTCATTGCATATATTGATTTAAAAAAGTGTCATTGTATGAAATTGCACCAACCTTCTCTGTTACCTGCCTGCTAAAAAAAGTGCTGGTATTCTGAAAACCACCTGATTGGTATAAATCTCTATACACAAACATTTCACTCCACAGAACTATTGTTCCATAGGTGGCTCTTAAACATGAATCTCCTGGGCTTTCTTCATCCTGCTGTGCTGTGCAACCCAAAGTCTTTTGTCCCCAAATTGGTTGACCCTCAAATAATATTGGCCCATGACTATCTAATGGGAAGAACTGCAGTAAAGCCTTTGAACAGCATGAACCTGAATTGTTTACATAAGCTGCTGCTTTTATGTATTTTGCATGGAGAGTCTCTCAGATTGCATCTGAAGATACTTAGGAGTTCCAAACGAGTTCTTTGAGTTTCATGAATACACAGCCCTTCTGTTTTTCTAGAATCACTCTTGAAAGAGATACGTAGCAATTTAGCCACCTTATTGTATAATAATTACCACTGGTTTACAGGGCTCTCTTAATCAGTTGAAGGTAAAGATGATAAAAACAGTGGAACAATAGCTAGACCTGACTAAGTCTCTAGAATGGGTCTGATGTCCTGTTCAGTGACAGCAATGACAGCAAGCAAAGCCATCACTGCATCTGCAGAAAGGGGTGTGTGCCAAACTGTGATGGATGCTTGTCCGTTTCTCTTTTAAAAATGGAAAAAATATTATTGAAGAAGTGAAACCTACCATGCATGTATCTAATGTTTTTCTTCTTGATGTTGGAAATTAGTAATGGAGAGCAGGGGTCCCCATCCCCTGGACCGTGGCCCATTGGGAACCGGGCTGCACAAGTGGCAGGAGAGCACGCAAAACTTCATTTGGATCATTTGACGTAGAGAATGAGTGGATAGATAATACTTTACATGAAAGTATTATTTACTTTAAATAATATTTACATGAAATCAGATGTTATCTTTTTTGTCGTTGTTGTTATAGGAGGAAAACTTGTTAGTCTCTATACAAGTATGCAAATCTGTACCTGATTTAGTAGCCAAAAATCAGGTAGCACTTTTTCCAACTAACTCCTTTTACAATAGTCCTTGATTTATATCAGTTCATTTAGTGACTAAATCAAAATTATAACGGCACTGAAGAAAGTGACTTATGACTGTTTTTCACACTTAACAGCTGTTGCAGCATCCCAGTGGTCATGTGATAAAAATTTGACACTTGTCAACTGGCAGATACTTATGACAGTTGCAGTGTCCCGGGATTATGTGATCCCCTTTTGTGACCTTCTGACAATCAAAATCAACGGGGAAGCCAGATTCACTTAGCTGTGTTACTAACCTAATAACTACAATGATTCATTTAACAACTGTGGCAAGAAAGGTAGTAAAATGGGACAAAACTTACTTAACAACTGTCTTGCTTAGCAACAGAAATTTTGACTCAATTGTGGTTGTAAGTCAAGGACTACCTGTATTAAAATGCATAGCATTTTTGAATTGCAGCTCGTTTCATCAGCTCCAGAGTTGGTATGGTATGCTTTTTAATAACATTTGTTAGCTAGAAAAGTTGGTGCTGGATGTGTTCTATAAAGCTAACTTCTGTGTGTTTTCACTAGCTAATCCTTCTTGAACAAAGAAAATCAAACAGCAAAAGAAATAATTGCTGTACAATGCTTTCTCTTTAGTGGTCAGCTTAATTTCTTTCTTTTTTTGTGAGAGTAGTAAACTACGTTGCAGCTCTTTTGACTTATTTAAAAATTTTATTTCGTCACTCGTGAGTTAATAGAAAACGTTCAGTAAGAATCTTGTGCAATGATTTGAAGAAAAAAAATCCCTTACAATCTGAAGAACTTGTAAGGATGTTCCGTGAAGTCCTGTTAACTATGGAATAAAGCCACGTAATTGCTGATATTGCAAAGCGCCAGAAAGCACACTAATAACCTCAGCAAGTCAATATGAACATAGCCATTACATAAGGGTGGATCTGCTTCCTATCTGATGATTACATAAGTATGAATTCTGAAAGATTCACTCTCATTCAACAAATAAACCTGTGAATGGAGGAGGGGAATATTAGGTAAGCAGCACACAAATCTTAAGTCTCTTTGCTGAAAGGATGAACAAAGGATACCTCTTCAAAGAATACCACAGGGTTTTTTGGGGGTGGGTGGGCGAGGAATGCATCAATTAATGATCAATTATAGAATCCCCATTGTCAAGTATCAGGAAAATTTTTCTCCATAGAATCCCAGTTCTACTGCAAATTCATAGGTAGTCCATATATCTCAAGCTGCAGGAATGGAACCTATTTGATGCCCTCTCCTTAGAGAAGTATATGGAATTGTGATGCTGTACGTGTTGCGGAACAATCTCCACCAGAACACCAGTGATACATACCAGTGATCTGAATCTTTTCTTCACGAGGGACCCTCTTTAAATACCTTTTGTGGTCACGGAGCCCCAAGGCTTAAAATTTAAGTCATAACATTTCTTAAAGTCTATGCAGATCCCCTGTGATGACATCATGCCCCCCCCCAGGATCCCGCAGGTCACAGGTTGAGAATCGCTGGAATAAACAGAGTGTAGTTTAGCAACATGAAGAAAACAAATTCCTTAACCTGACCTAAGAGACAAGCATTCTGTTCTTCCTAGCGTCTAATATTCCATGTACAGGTGTATCTTAATATGAGGCTGTGCTAAATTCACCTGCAGTTTGACATAGTAAGGTCTGGATATGGCAGGTCTGGAATGGGCAATGGTTTTTATAGCCTCTTAATGGTGGCTCAGTGGGTTAGGACGCTGAGCTTGTCGATCAGAAGGTCGGCAGTTTGGCAGGTCGAATCCCGAGTGCCGCGTAACAGAGTGAGCGCCTGTTACTCATCCCAGCTTCTGCCAACCTAGCAGTTCGAAAGCACGTAAAAATGCAAGTAGAAAAATAGGGACCACTACGGTGGGAAGGTAACAGCCTTCCGTGCGCCTTTGGCATCCAGTCATGCCGGCCACATGACCACAGAGACGTCCTCGGACAAGCGCTGGCTCTTCGGCTTTGAAACGGAGATGAGCACCGGCCCCTAGAGTCGGAAACAACTAGCACGCATGTGCGGGGGAACCTTTACCTTTACCTAATGGCTGCAGGGGAAAAAGAAATGGGTCACTGGAGAGGATGGACCTGATATTTTGGGGTCTTGAGAAAAATTATTTCATCCCTTAAGTTTTAAAAAGAATAATTTTGCCGTTTAATTTTGAAAGTGCAAATTAGGAGTCCACAAAAACAGGCCTAGAAGTTTACCTTACAATCCATGGGTTTAGGTAGGTTGTCCCTGTTTTACAAACGTTTATTTGAAATAGTATATTTATTATATTATGAAATGTTATACAGGTAGTCCTCAACTTTCAGCAGTTCCTTTAAGTGACCGTTCAAAGTTACAATGTCACTGAAAAAAGTGACGTATAACCATTTTATACACAACTGTTGCAGGATCCCCGTGATCAAAATTTGGACACTTGGCAACTGACTGATATTTATGATGGCTACAATGTCTCACGAGTCATGTGATCACTTTTTGTGACCCTCTGACAATCAAAACCAATGGGGAAGCTAGATTCAGTTAACAAGGATGTTACTTAATAACTGCAGTGATTCACTTAACAACTGTGACAAGAAAGGTCGTAAATAGGGCAAACTTCACTTAACAAATGTTTCACTTAGCAACAAAAATATCGCAGTCCCAAGGACTACCTGTAATTATGGAGTCCCAGAATATATGTATTTGCAGTTTTCAATAAAAATTTATGGTCTCGAAGCAGTAGTGGCAGGCAGGAGAGAATAACAAAAATTGTGAGAAAAGAAAGGCTCATGAATGCTCAAAGCCAGTTTTGAGGGCATGAGCATGGAAACACTATAGGAGTTTCCTGCTTTCATCAAAATAATTATTATCCCATAAGTCTGTCTTTCGGAGATAGATATGCTGTGTCTCTCATGCACAGACAAAAAGGTAGGATTTACAGCAAACACAGTTTTGTCATTCTGCATCTTCCCCCCACCCCCAAGTTCATTCTCATAGAATGAAGCAATGAGGTTTTTTTGTAGCCTACACACCAAAAGTACAAATATCCATTTTCCACATTACCAGATACAACTGTGTAGTTGTTACAACTGCAAGGTTTATTTACCATACTCTTCCTTCTTGGAGAATGGGTAGCAGGTGCAAATCCCAACAGAATATTTTTAGCTCAGGGTTGAACTGTGGAGTCCTTGGTACTCTGCATTTGGTTGTTTTCTTGTAGATAACGCGAGATGCAGTAACATTGTGCAAGAAGAAAGTGGGGTTGAACCCTGATGAATGCACAGCAATCGTGTCTAGAACTCAAGGCCTTCTGTTCTGAGATTTATGATTGTGTAGAAACAGCTGCTCTTCTCTCAAGAAAAGTAAGATTTTGCTTGTTAGAATAGTGTGGAGCAGAAAGTCTAGCAAGCAGAATGGTGGATGTTAAAGGAGTCTTCAGTTGAACAGGCTTTCTTTTACTAGTCCTAGATAATAGCCATGCAAGCTTGAACCGAGCAGGTTTAAACTAGTTAAACTTCCTGTTTCTTGCTCTCTTGATATATTCTAGTTCATTTAGGTGCCAGATTATGGACTTTGCTCTCCTAGAGGTTGAGTAGGATTGTATCCAGAATTTTTTTATGATGCAAAGATACTTTAAGAACTGGGCCATAGACACAGCAGTAGTGAGATGTTTTTTAAAAAATACTAAATTAATTTCCTGAATGTTTGTACCACTTAATTGGTCTTGAGCTATCTATTCATTATGCACCATCCATTATTAGTGAGAAATCCTGCTGCTTTTAAAATTGTATTTAATAAAGAAGAAAGGGAATGTTCAAAAGGTGATAAATATCTACATTTAAAAAGGTGAGTCTGGCTTCTGATTCAGAAGCACATCAACGTGGATTAAAAGAATAATTGCACATTGCGTACATCTAGGAACATTTTAGATCAGAGGTCCCCAACCTGTGGGCTGCGTTAGAGGCTGGCTGGTGCACGTGTTTATGCATGTGGACAGCCCCACTTATGCAAGCATTGCAGGCATTTGCAGCCCCAGTAGCGTGAGCGCTCATTTCCACTCACATGAGCCATGTGTGTCTCTATGTGTGCATGCACATGTGCACACATGCATTCACCCCCCCACACACACAACCATCCCTCACCCCCCCTCCCGCTCTGGGCCACCAACCTTGAAAGATTGGGGAACTCTGTTTTAGATGTTTCAAGAATATGGCAAATCTACAAAATCTTATGAAGGCATTTTCTGTAGGATGTACAGATAGCCCTCAACTACTGCTAAGCTTGTAAGCCGCCCTGGGTCTTTGGAGAAGGGCGGGATATAAATGGAATTAAAATAAAAATAAAAAAATAAAAATAACTTACAATGGGTCACCTATTGACCATTCAAAGATATGATGGACCTCTCCAGGGCTACTTATGACCCATATTCAAAATTCCAACATCCCCCAGGTCATGTGACTGTATTTGAGGTGCTCGGCAATCGTCACTTTTACTGTTTGCAGGGTCCTATGGTCATGTGACTGCAATTTATGATACTTTTTTTGCTGGAAACCAGTGCTTCTGGTTGCCGACAGTGGATTTGCTTAACAATTGCTGCAAAATAGAATAAAGTCGGGTGCAGTTACCTGGTGACCTGCTTAGGGACTGGAACAACTTACTTCTGTAATTCCAAGCTCAATAAGAGTTGTAAGTTGAAGGCTACATGTAGCGCAGTTCAGTATAGTATAGCGCAAGTACTTATGTGGAGACTATTACATTTAGCCTACCATGTCAGTAGTCCACCAGACTAGAAACTGGGAGACTGTGAGTTCTAGTTGTGCCTTAGGCACAACTGGGTGACCTTAGGCCAATTATTCTCTCTGATCCATGAAGGAGGCACTGTCAAATCTTGCCAAGGAAACTGCAGGGGCTTGTCCAGGTATCTCCCAAAACAAAGACAATTATATTGTGCCTTTTGTAGATGAGTTCAAGATACAGAGTGCTCTCTTCTACTCTTCTCCATAACAACAACCCTGCAGGATTCAGCTGCACGAGAGTAAGTTGGACAAAGACACCCCCTAGAATAGAGGGAGTAGACTAGCGCAGAGGTCCCCGGGCCGTGGGTTGGTAATGGGCCGCAGCATGCCAGCAACCAGGCCACACAAATAAGCAAAGCCCCATCCACGGGATGCAGGCAGCACACAAAACCATGCACCCTCCGGTCCGTGGAAGAACCTCTCTCCACAGAACCGGTCCCTGGTGCCCAAAAGGTTGGGGACCTCTGGACTAGTGTGTATTAGAGCAGGGCTTTTCAACCTTTTCACAGATTGTACCACTTTTAGGACTTAGCAAGGTGTCAAAAAAGGGGGGGATTTTTGGGTTTTACTGGTTAGATTCATTTGTTGTTACAGAAATGGTTAATTTATACTATTATGGAAATGTAAAAAGTTGAGGTTCGATGTTAATGCTTCATTCTACTGCAACAGAGGAAGTTGGAAGTCAATGTCTTTTCTTTTTCCCTTCTCCCCCTCACTTTTTTCCCCTTCTTCCTCCCCGCTGTGTCCTAATATTTGCTTTTGTATTTTTGTATTTTATTCCATGATCTAATAAAATGTTACAAACTGTAAAAAAAAATAAATACCGGTTTTAATTTTTTTGGTGGTGGCGGTTCCTTTGCTCTCAGGCCACACGGAGGACCCTCGGTGGTGCAGGCTGCCCAGAATCCTGGGCAGTGGAGGGCAAACGCCCAGGTCAGCCCAGCCTTCCCCAAGGGGGTGTCCGGCTGGGCTTACCTTCTCTGCGAGGCTGCTGCTGCTTGGCTCACTCTCCTTGGCCAGGTTGCTCATGGTGTGTGTGGGAGGGCAAAATGTGTGGGTCAGAGGGAGGCCCACTCCCTCTCCATGCGAGGAGACTCAGCTTTGTAACCAAAGCATCCTCAGCAATAGGATGGGAGACCACCAGGAGAGTCAGGAGGAGAGGACAAGGGGATGGCAAAAGGGCAGCAGGGCTGGTCGTGACCAAGTGCTAAAGCAGGGCTTCCCTCAGACCCTCCCTCCCTCTCATAATCTCTCTCCCTCCTTCCCTTCCTTCCCTGCTTCTCTTTCCTTCCTCCGCGCTCAGGAAGGGATGACAACAGTGTGGGGGGGAGATTGATAGCGCTGCCGCTGGCCATGCTGCCGCTGGCCGTCGCTATGCCACGCAGGCAGGGGTGGTCCTGGTGAAAGGGAAGCCTGGTGGCTGCGAGGCTAGGTCAGTGAGCAGGCATGGCGCTGATCTACTGGCGGGGGCCATCAAAGCTGAACACGCTCAGGCTTAGATCCACGGGGCCGCCCTGGAGCCAGTGAGCCCCCCCATCGGCCATCTCTGCCCTTGCCCCCTGGGGGTGCACAGAGAAGGCGGCGAGCGCTGGCATCCTGGGGGAAAGGGAAGCACTTCTCTTACCTTTTTTCTGTCTCAGTGGTCACCAGGGATGGTCATCAGGGACGCCAGGTGCTCTGCCTCCTCTTCACTTGCCTGTGGGGTGGGTGCAGCCCCTCGCTGGCCCTTTCCTACTAAAACAATCTTTTATATCCTCTCCTCTCCCCTCCTCCTCCTCCTCTTCACTTCAGGGCACCTCCAGCTCCCAGAAGCATCAATCAGCTGGAGCCGGGAGCTGATCCTGAGGCTTCTGCTGAGCCCCTGCAGCTCCAGCTGTGTCTCCCTCAGGCTTGTGCGATGCTATTACCGCTTCAGCTCATTCCTTTCCCCCCCCTCCCCCGCTACCACTTCTAGGATGGTTGCCAAAGTACCACTGGTGGTATGTGTACCACCGGTTAAAAAGCCCTGTATTAGAGGGCAGACTAAAATCTGGGTCTTCCTTATTTAATCCAGCACTGAAAGGGCTAAACCACATTGTCTGGCTTCCAATTTTGCAGTCTTGTTATTTGGGAAGGATTGGGTGCCAAAAAGGGACGGATGCTAGAATAAGATATTCCTAACCAGTGGACAATTCGGCTCCGGTTGCTTGCATGGCACCAGCGCAGGCACATTCCCAAGTATTCAGGTAGACTTTTCTGTCATGTAGTCCAGAAGAAAACAGAACTCCCAAGTTGCACCCAACAAACAGGAAGTGTGGTTACTTCGCGCTGTTCCCCTGTATATCAGTAAAACTTCCTGCCCATAGCCTTATCTTGTCCACAATACTGGAGGAATGGATAACCTTGAGAGGTGGTTGAATAGCAGACAACTGTTGTGAGATAAGCCGTAGATGGCAGGGAGAGGGAAACGATCACAACGTAGACATAATATAATAGCACTTATTTCACCTTCCATTTTAACTCGGCGTGCTGTGATTAACGTGGCCGCTTAGGCTAAACCCGTTTTGAACCCGCGCCAAGCCACCTTCAGATCCGTGGCCAGGGCGGAGAGTTGTCTAGCAGGGCAACACTCGAAAGTCTTCGTTAAAAACAACCACCTATGAAGTTTTTGGCCTCGACATAAGCCAGAGAGAAAACGCTGTTGTTAAAGTGGGATGAAATATAGGGAGTGAGGCCCGCTCTAACTCGCGCGCGGAGGGCAACTGAGTGGAGCATGAAGTTTCACCACCTTTTGCTCAAGCAGGCGGGCCCGGGGAACGGTGAATTTATTTTTTTTTCTCCTTAAAAAAAATAAAAGGAAAATAAAATTATGCAAGCCGATAGATACTTCGGCGCACAGTCCGGCTCTCGCGTTTTATGCAAAACGGGGAGCCGGTTGAAAAACAGCCCTTCGCTGTAATACGTCGAGGGATCCTAGTTCCCGCCTCATAGCAGCTAGCAAGGTGCCGGTGTGAATCCGCTTGGGCTTTGGCGAGCCAACGGCGGAGAGCGAAGCAGCGGCGGCGCCAGGCGAGGAAGAAAAAAAAACAAAAAAACTTTGCAAGCGATTCACGGGTGCCCATCTCAAAACTCGGCGCTGGATCCCGGTGAGAGGGAGCATCAAGCAAGGATCCCGCGTGGTGGGGTGGGGGCAGCCGGGACGGGCAGGTTTTTTTTTTGCCGGGAAGGGGGTAGAGGGGGAAAAAGAGCTCCGCTTCGGGTTCCTCGGGGCAACCTCGAGGGAGAAAATGGAGGTCCGGGTAGCAGCTGCCGAGGACAAGCCTGACAGCCCACCCTGCTTTTTGTTTTTCTCCCCCCCCCTTGTCTTCTAGGAGACCCTCGCGTCTCTGCAGGGCTGAGCAAAATGACTGAGTGACTCTCGGGGTCGCCGCCTTCTCCAGCTTCCCCCCCTCCCCGATCCTCCAGGAAGCCGCAGCTTTCAGCCCCGCTAGGAAGGAAGGAAGGAAGGAAGGAAGGCGGCAGAGAGAGAAGAGCGCGGCTCGGTCAGGTACCGACGTGTCCAACTGAGGAGCGAGCAGTCTGCACCCGTACGTACGTTTACGGTGCGTGTCCGCCTGCCCCCCCCCCCCGCTGCCTGCTTGCTCAACGCCAGGCTCGGCGCTGCTGCTTGCTGCTTGCTGCTGCTGCTGCTGTTGCTCGGTGCAAATGCGCAGTTGACAAGTTTGGTTTGGAGGGAGGGAGGGGAGGGGGAAGAGGCGAAGGGCGGGGGTAAAAGGCACGTTGTTTTCCCCGGTTGGGGCTTCCCGGGGAGCGGAGCTTTTCCGGGACCGGCTTATTCCAGCCTGCGAGGGCCGGTGGCTCTTTGTTTCCCCCCCCGGCCGGCCGCCACCTGAGCGCCTGTATCGCGATCCGGGGAGTCTGGGCAGACAATGGTGGAGGAGCCGCCGCCGCCGCCGCCGCTCGCCCAGCAGACCGAAAAGTAGCATCAGAGCAAAACCGGCTCTAGCCGGGAGGCGCCGGAGGAGGGGAATTGAATTGACGCCGGACTGGGAGAGCGCTTTTCGAGGAGAGCAGGCGCAACTGGGGCTGAGGTTGGCTCTGCTCTCTCTCTTTTTTTATTATTATTATTAAAAAGAAAAGGGGGGGGGAAGAAAAGAAAAGAGGGGGGGGGAAAGGGCCCGCCGTCGCCTTTTGTCACATCTTCTCTCTCCCGGCAGTAAGTTCAGCCTTGGGTCTGTGGAAGGAAAAGGCAATCCGGCCGGGCGAGGGTGTTTGGCTGAAGCCTTCGGTGCATTGAAAGGAGGAGAACGAAGGTTTCCGGCGTAAAGTTCTTTTGGCTCAGCCAGAAGGGTCGGGAGAGCTGGGTCTGCCCTGCGTGCATCCTGCCCTATCAGGAGGGGAAGCTCCGGTGACATGTGTGATGCGCCGGTGGCTTGGAACAAAAGATGTATCAATCACTTCCTTTGGCACTGAAGGGGGCAGTGTGCAGGGTACAAAATACACCCCCTTTCCTCGGGTAAAAAAAGCCTTGTTTCATAGCCACTGCTTACAGTAAGGAATGACCAATTTTTTATTTATTTTTTTGTGGTAGCTGAGAAGCCTCTGCCATGATTGATGCGAGCGCTGTTTATGTGCCCTTTTTTGCAAGCTGTTTTATAGCCTGGCAGAGCAAGGAGTACTTGGCTGATACAAATATCTATATCTATATCTATATATCTATCTATATATCTATATATCTCTATCTCTATATCTATCTATCTATCTATCTATCTATCTATCTATCTATCTATAAAATAAATCAAGGCCTGGATGGGGGGGGGGAAAAGCCGTCCCATTTTTCCACTGAAATATAAATGGAGAAGGGTGACAACCTGACTTTCTGTCTACTCTCTTCTCGCTTAACCCATGTAACAGTATAGCTTTGCAACCAGAGCTTTTGTTTTGAGAGTTGTAGATGTATTGATAAGCAGTCATAATACAGGTTAAATATTTTTAATTGAAGGATCGGGTTTAACATGGAACTCTTACTCTTTTCTCTGGAAATTCTTGTGACTTTATTAATAATTGTGCAGCATTCAGCGTGTCAGTTTTATTTAATAAATAAGTCAACCTAGCAAGCCAATAGTACGTGCACAAAACTTGGTCCAAGTGAATGTTTTCTTTTTTTCTTGTTCTTTTTGCTCTGTTAATAAAATACTAATGTTATAATCTCGTCTCCAGATTAGCTTTGAGCTGGAATTTTTCTGATTTAGGCTGCAGTCACGAGATACTCAGTACTTCTGAAAGTGAGTTCAATTTGCTTATCCTCTATATCCCAATCCTTTCTGGAAGATAAAAGCAGATGTTTGACATTCTCTGGTTCAGGAATGTGTATTCCACTGGTCCTTGCAGTGTCGAAAATGGTCAAGACTTGTTTTAAATTTGCAGTGTCTAAAAACGAAACTGTTGGTTAGATTTGTCACAGGTTAAATGAAGATGATACCAAGGCTTACTACTCTTTTAAGTAGTAAGAGTGAGTTGGATAATAGTATTTATGAATAGTTATCCCATCCTTGGATATCTGAGGCCTAAATTGCATACCAACTCTTTTTCCCAAAGACCAAACTAGATACTTTGATAGCAAATCCGTTCCCTGAAAGTATGCATCTTGTTCAAGGGATAGGAGACCATTCCTGTCAGAAGGAATAACCAAAATAAGTCCTTTTCTCTTTCTTGGAAAAAGTTCTGTCCTATTTCAGTTTGATAGAACCCAAGAATTTTTTTTAAAAAAAGTTTTACTTGGGCCTCTGTAATAATTTCATTTTTTCAGACTTTTTATATTTATCCTCTTTGAACTGTCTCTTCTATGCCTTCACTCTTTTCTTTTTTTTTGCATGATAATATTTGGCTTTATCCTCTCTCCAGGAAGGCTAGAAGAAGGTGATGCATTCCTTTTTCCTTCATATTTACTCTCAAGAAAATGTTTAATGCCCTTACCGGTATTGAGATTGGAAAATTCCTGGAGAATTTGGTTGTAAAGAAATATGGCAATGAAGACATTTTGGATCCCCTTTGCTTTCAAGCTGTTGATTAGAATATCCTTGGAAAATTCTGCAGAGCTAAAGGGACGCGGTGGCTCAGTGGGTTAGGACACTGAACTTGTCGATCAGAAGGTCGGCAGTTTGGCGGATCAACTCCTGAGTGCCGCGTAACAGAGTGAGTGCCTGTTACTCGTCCCAGCTTCTGCCAACCTAGCAGTTCGAAAGTACATAAAAATGCAAGTAGAAAAATAGGGACCACTATGGTGGGAAGGTAACAGCGTTCTGTGCGCCTTTGGCGTCTAGTCATGCTGGCCACATGACCACGGAGACGTCCTCAGACAAGCGCTGGCTCTTTGGCTTTGAAACGGAGATGAGCACCGGCCCCTAGAGTCAGAAACGACTAGCACACACGTGCGGGGGAACCTTTACCTTTTAAAATCTAGCTCTCAGTGATTCCTCAGGCTTATCTTGGTATACCCATCATAGTTTTAGACAGTAGAGTAGGGTATAGTTATCCAACCTGTCTGGCAAAATGTACATTCTTCCTGCTCTTTTCAAGGCGTATCAGACTAACAAAATAACTTGCATGTTACCAGAAAGTCCTAAAAAATATAATTACCCCCTTCATGTTCAGTCTCAGTTACAGAATGTTATATTATTATGCGTAAGCATAGTTCTTTGAACTTAACTCTTGAACCCTTAGGGATGATTCTTCCACTCTCCGGCGTCCAACAAAGATTGGACAGTAGTTATGTTCATGGACCATCCTGAGCTCATGTGGCTTGTTTCAGATGTGAAGCCAGCCCTTGAAGTACATTAACTATAATTTACACATGAATTAAGCCATTATAACTAGTTCTACAAGTCATGCCTGAAAGAAAGCATGGCATAATGTAATGCATGAACCTATATTGCCTCTGATGATAGATCTTAGATAAAACTTTATGCCATTTATTTCTGATATTTTATCAGAATACTGCTTATGTAGTTTGCCAAGAAAAGAAGAGGTAAAGTAGAATCGCCCTCCTTGAAATATTTATCAACCAAGTCAATATCAAATGGTTTGGCAAACTTGGTGTTCTCCACATAAACATTCTTAATGATTTCAGAAGAAGTCTTAAGATAATGGACTAAGTTAATGGAGATCTAAAGCTGTTGGCATGATGATCTGGATATGACTTAATTTTTAAGGAAAGTATATACGGGCAGTCCTTGACTTACAACATTTCATTTAGTGACTGTTCAAAGTTACAACGGCACCGGAAAAAGTGACTTATGACTATTTTTCACACAACTTTTGCAGCATCCCCACGGTCACATGATCAAAATTTGGGTGCTTGGTAACTTGTTCATATTTTTGTCCTGGTGTCATGTGATCCTCTTTTGCGACCTTCTGACAAGCAAAGTCAATAGGGAGGCCAGATTCACTTAACAGGCGTGTTATTAACAACTGCAGTGCTTCACTTAACAAATGTAGCAAGAAAGGTCATAAAATGGAGCAAAACTGACTTAACAAATGTTTCACTTAACGACATAAAATTTGGGCCCAATTGTGATCATAGTTTGGGGACTACCTGTACTTTTGACCTTCAATGATCATGTATTCTCTCTTTCATGGTTATTTATTTGATCTTATAAAAAAGGTAGATATTGGAAAATACTTTTTTTCCTAGCCCTATTGATTGATTTTTTTTAACTTCTTTACTGTAGTTAGAGGTGCATCACTACTTGTATGTTTTAAAAATATTTTTCATGCAGGAATAGACTTGTACAAATTTAATACAATACTTTGAATAGACATTCTGTTTTAAGACGTATTTGTTATCCAGCCCTGGGGAACAGGCCATGTTAAAAATCTCTTCCAATTCAATGGCTGATGTGAGGATTTCCGACTACTTTTATTACAGGGTTAGGGTTAGGGACCACAATTGAGCCCAAAATTTCCATTGCTAAGCGAGATGGTTGTTAAATGAATTTTGCCCCATTTTACGACTTTTCTCGTCACAGTTGTTAAGTGGAGCACTGCAGTTGTTAACTTAGTAACATGGCTGTTAAGTGAATCTGGCGTTCCCATTGACTTTGCTTGTCAGAGGGTCACAAAAGATGATTACATGACCTTGGGACATTGCCATTGTCATAAATATGAGTCAGTTACCAAGCGTCCAAATTTTGATCACATGACTGTGGGGATGCTGCAATGGTTGTAAGTGTGTAAAATGGTCATAAGTCACTTTTTCCAGTGCCGTTGTAATTTTGAATGTGTAGGACAGGGGTGTCAAACTCAATTTCATTGAGGGCCGCATCAGCATTGCGGTTGCCCTCAGGGGGCCGGGTGGGTATGGCCAGGGTGGGTGTGGCCTACTGAGTGGGCGTGGCTAGAGTGTGTATGGCCTACTGGGTGAGCGTGGCCAGCTCTACATCGTTCGCATCAAGGGTGCCTATGGGGGCCTGGGCAGGAGTGGGACAGATCTGAGGGTCTCTGGCGGAAGGAGGGTCTCTGGGCCGGGGCCAAGGCAGTGGGGGCTGTTCCCTCACTGTTTCCAGGATGGCTTCGCGGGCCACATGAAACCACTTCGCGGGCCGCATCCGGCCCCCGGGCCTTGTGTTTCACATGTCTGGTGTAGGAGATGACCAGGCTGAACCTGAGGGAGGGTCAAATGCGTCATTAGACATGAGTCCCTGCACTCCCACAAAAGATCTGAGCGCAGCCCACCTTGAATTCCTTTCTTAACTCTTGCATTTCCCCAATTTTTCTTGACTGTTAGTAGTTCAGATTCTTGTAGAGAGCTTAAGCTTGCAATAAATCTTTGTACTCATTTGAGCTGCCTGGATCTTCTGATTTCCCTGGTGCTTGACAGAATGGTCACTAAATGAACTGTAAGTCGAGGACTACCTGGGTTTATATCTTGATCTAGCTTTTTAATGAGGTCTTGGGTCAGAGAGAACTATGATAATCCTGAATGAAGCCCATGTAAATTGCCAGGTTGAACATTTTAGATATTGGGGATAGTTAGGCAGATGGACAGACAGACAGGCAGACGATTTTACATTTAAAGCATTATCTGCATGCATATAATCTTACCCTTAAAGCATTTTAAATTATAAAAGTTTACATTTAAAAAGACAGTTGCATAAATATATTTAAATCTTCTGCGTGTGTGGAGGGGGGAGGTTACTGTGAATTGCAAAAGAGGAAAAGTAGGTAAATGCTTCCAACATCTTTTCTTAGTTTTGTTTGGGTTTTTTTCAGCTATCCAGGTTTTGAAAAAGTGTTGTTTCCATTTTGTTCACGGAATTTATAGTGAATTATATTTTCATTGAAAGCAGGGATATAAGGCTGCATTTATTCATATTAATAGTTATTGTGTATTTTGCATGATACAATTTGTCCTTAAGCAGGGCCATTTCCAGATGTTTTGGCAAAGACATATTCTGGCGCCCCCTGTGGTTCAGTTCATCTTTTGATTTTGTTTGGAATTTTGAAAAGGCGCCCTCTTGTTTTTTTTTTTCCTTCAAGTTTTTAAGTTTTATGCTTTCAATTTTCAGCCTGGAAATTTTTTTTTCTTTTCTTGAATGGAATCAGAGTCCATAATCTTATTTACATCAACATGCATTGTTATCCTATGGCAACAATTCCACAAAATTACATATAACCCTTGAGTAGGATTGCTGGCACATGGAATGTGCTATTTATTGCTTTTTGCCTTTTTTCCCCCAAATTGTGGTTTTTAAAAGTCTTTTTAATTTTGGTGCCCTAGGTCAGAGGTCCCCAACCTTTTGGGCACCAGGGACTGGTTCTGTAGAGAGAGGTTTTTCCACGGACTGGAGAGTGCATGGTTTTGTGTGCTGCCTGCATCCCACGGATGAGGCTTTGCTTGTTTGTGCAGACCAGTTGCTGGCATGCCACGGCCCAGTACTGGTCCACGGCCCGGGGATTGGGGACCCCTGCCCTAGATAATCGTCTTGATTATCTAGACCAGGGGTAGGCAACCTTGGCTCGTTTATGACTCATGGACTTCAACTCCCAGAATTCCTGAGCCAGCCATGCTGGCTCAGGAATTCTGGGAGTTGAAGTCCATGAGTCATAAAGGAGCCAAGGTTGCCTACCCCTGATCTTAGACCTAGCACCAACTTTGCCTTAAGAAATGTTTTGAGTTAATAGATGGAGATGGAGTCTTCTGAAGTGGTGGGTGGAGTTAAGAGATTGGATAGCATGAAATCCCTGAAGGAGAGGAAGTGACAGAAACCTGACTTTCCCTAAATCCCTAAAGGGTTTACCTGGTTGTTCTCTAGAGAATGCAGTTAGGCTGGCGAGATTCCTGTAAATATGCAAGTAGCAATCAAGAAACTTCTCTGATCAGCTCATAGTGTTGTTCTGATTCCTTGCACTTGACAAGGAATTTTTGGAAAGAAATTCTTAATTTGTCCTTTCATTACATTTTTTTCCATTAAACATGTAAATTAGTTGGAAGTTTGCCTAGCACAACACAAACCACTTTAGTAACATTCACCTATTGTTAAGCTGTTTGTTTCTGCAGTAGCTTTCAGTGTTACTGAAAAAGTACAGTGGTTTCAAAAACTGCTGAGAATGTCTGAATTTAGCTGATATTGTTGCTATAACATCTGAAGATAAGGTAATAGGCAAGTCTCCTATTGCAGCGGTCCCCAACCTTTGCGGCTTGGCGGTCCCCCGGGGGGGGAGAGGGGAACTGGGCCACGTGAGAGGTGGGCTGACCCGCATGTTGCACATACAGCTCAACTTACGCAAGTTGAGCTGCGTGTGTATGTGCACACGCGCCGGTCCGCTGCTCGTGCAAATCAAGCTGCTTGTGTATGTGTGTGCACTTGCCCACTGCTCATGCGGCTTGGTTCCAAATCGGCCACAGCCTAGTAGTGGGCCGTAGCCCGGGGGTTTGGGACCCCTTCCATATTCGACAGAAACTGCTACCAGGTTATAAAGAGAACTGATTGTAAACCTGCTGAGCTCTTTTTGTTTGGTAATATCTGAAACAATTCTGATTAAGTTGAGCATTTGAGTTAAATTAAAATGGCTGTGTTGTACAGGTAGCAGAGACATTGCTAGATGTGAACCCTGGCGAAAGATTAGAGAGTGCCACTTACTAATGTGGCTTATTGATCTTTCTGAATTGCAGAAAGAGGGAATTACATTGGGAGAAGGTTAGGAGAGGGTTAAATCTGATCCTGATGGTGTGGTCAGATTGCGGCACATTTTTATCACATTTTCATCTTCAGATAATTTTTAATTATGAGTGGAAGAGATGATAACGTGTATAAAGATAAGAATGATGTAAACAATTACTATCTTTTGTGAGACACCTTGCAGTTTACAATAAGGTGTGTGAAAGTTAAAGGGGAGGAGTATCAGAAGAATGTTTGACCTTATGTGCGTTGTGTATGTGTTTGTATGTGTATATATATATATATATATATATATATATATATATATATATATATATATATATATATGCAAGGGACGCGGTGGCTCAGTGGGTTAGGACGCTGAGCTTGTTGATCAGAAGGTCGGCAGTTTGGCGGGTCGAATCCCGAGTGCCGCGTAACGGAGTGAGCGCCTGTTACTCGTCCCAGCTTCTGCCAACCTAGCAGTTCGAAAGCACGTAAAAATGCAAGTAGAAAAATAGGGACCACTACGGTGGGAAGGTAACAGTGTTACGTGCGCCTTTGGCGTCTAGTCATGCCGGCCACATGACCACGGAGACGTCCTCGGACAAGCGCTGGCTCTTCGGCTTTGAAACGGAGATGAGCACCGGCCCCTAGAGTCGGAAACGACTAGCATGCATGTGCGGGGGAACCTTTACCTTTACTATCTATCTATCTATCTATCTATCTATCTATCTATCTATCTATCTATCTAGGTATAGGTATAGGTATAGGTAAAGGTTCCCCCGCACATGTGTGCTAGTTGTTTCCAACTCTAGGGGCCGGTGCTCATCTCCGTTTCAAAGCCAAAGAGCCAGCGCTTGTCCAAGGATGTCTCCGTGGTCATGTGGCTGGCAAAGGCGCACGGAACGCTGTTACCTTCCCACCGTAGTGGTCCCTATTTTTCTACTTGCATTTTTACATGCTTTCGAACTGCTAGGTTGGCAGAAGCTGGGACGAGTAACAGGCGCTCACTTTGTTACGCGGCACTCGGGATTTGACTCGCCAAACTGCCGACCATCTGATCGACAAGCTCAGCGTCCTAACCCACTGAGCCACCGCATCCCTTATACATACATACATACATACATACATACATATACACACACACACACACACACACACACACACACACACACACACACATATGAAGAACTGCAATTCATTCAGAAAGCTGTAATAGTCTTACATCCAAGCATACAAAGCCTATTGAATTTCAGATTTTCTAAGAGTGGGATCATAGAAGAGTTTCAAACAAAGCAGAAATTGTTTACTATTTCAAAAGCACTGATATGTATCTCAGTTGCCCTATTGTTAAAGGTTATAATTCTAGTGGTTCAGAAAGAAATACATCTGCTGTGTAGAATCTTTTGGGTTTGGAATGCTAATCAGTGCAATGTTTTAGAAGTTACTAACTACTCAAGAGATTTTCTGAATGCTTCTACTGAAACCGGTGTCATTATAAACAGTAATAATTTCAGTTTTGTCTAAATGCACACAGATATAGGTAGCCCTCAGGTTATGACCGTTCATTTACCAACCTTGTGAAGTTACGATGGCACTGGATAAAAATATGGCATACATCTGGTCCTCGGACGTAACACTGTTGCAGTGTTCCTGCGTTCACGTGATTGTGATCTGGCAACAGGCATGTATTTATGATAGCCGCAGGGTTACGTGGTTGCCATTTGTGACCTTCCCAACTGGCTTCTATCAAGCAAATTCAGTGGGGGAAGCTGGATTCATTTAATGTCCATAGCAAAAAAAGGTAATAAAATTGGGAATGGTGACGTGATGACTTTCTTCACTGCCTTGCTTTGTGATAATTCTGGTCCTAATTGTGATTGTAAGTTGAGGATTATCTCTACATTCTAGTATAAATGTTTAGATGTATTGTCATGAGAAAAAGACTTAAGAAGGCCTCTATTCGTACAATCACTGCCATTAGCAAGGGAGTTTCCCTATGTCTTCAAAACTTAATTCTGAAGATTTGGGAAACACCCTGATTATGGAGCATGCAGAAGAAAGGAAGGGAGAATAGGCTTCTTAGCCTTAAAGACTTCTGCTTGTATAATGTTGTGAAACCTCTAATTTGAAACATAGCTCTACAGTTTATGCAATGTATTTTCTTTCTTCTTTGTCCAGATCTTCTTGTTAAAAAAACCCCAAAACTTGAAAAATGACAACTGAGACTAGTGAAAAGTAGAAAGTTCTCTCCCATTCATTGCTCGTTTTTTCTTTCTTTCTTGTCTTTCCCTCTATTGTTTTCATCCTGAGTTATATGACAAGAAGTTTCATAATATATGACGCAAGACAAGGAAAAGGGCAGAGTTAGTTTTGCAAGTTTTAACCCATAGAACGGGGGCATTTTTTTACTTTATTCTGCATGCCCTGTGCATGCTGTAATCTCTATCTCTTCTATTTTTTAATTTTTAAAAAAAAATTTTTTAAAGCTTTTTACTGTCTGCCATTCATTAAAAAAACTCAAAGGAAGTGGCAGAAGATATACATGCTACACATTTTGTAAATATATAAATATATGCTGCCATAGACTTCGTTCTTAATAACAAAAAAATGAGGAATAGAGGTAAGAATGAGTCTAAGGTCTTTCTGAGTCCAACAGTAAATCTTAGAGGCCTTGTTCATGTGCTATATTTTTAACCCCATTTTTAAAAGCAACCTTGGCAACAATATCCCATATGTTGCACAGAACAGACTTAAATTTATTTCATTAATTGTAATGAAATAATCTGCTTGGGTCATTTTACCCACTCTTGGGTCTGTTATGCATTGTGATTAATCTTAATGTGGCTTGTTTGGTTTGGATCTAGTATGATAAGAGTCCAAGCAGTATGGTTTTCAAACATTGGCGTATGGTTTTGTGTTGCTTGTTACTCAGCAAACCGTGGGATAATGTGATCATATGAAAACCACCATATCATCAAAGTGCTCATATAGGTGGTCCTTGACTTACGATCACAATTGAGCCCACAATTTCTGTGTGAAGGGAGACATTTGTTAAGTGAATTTTGCCCCATTTTACAATCTTTCTTGCCACAGTTGTTAAGCGAATCACTGCAGTTGTTAAATCAGTCACCCGGTTGTTGAGGCTTTCCTATTGACTTTGTTGTCGGAAGGTCGCAAAAGGTGATCACATGACCCCGGGATGCTGCAACCATTATAAATATGAGCCAGTTGCCAAGCATCCAAGTTTTGATCCCGTGACCGTGAGGATGCTGCAGTGGTCATTGCAATGGTCATAAGGGTGAAAAAAGTCATAAATCACTTTTTTCAGTGTCATTGTTACTTCATACAGTCACTAAATGAAATGTTGTAAGTCGAGAACTAGCTATATGTGTATTCTGTTGTATTATTGTAAAAATATAGATAAAAACTCAAGAACAATGTTTTGTACATGGTAACTCTCTTTTGTTATTTAAATTTATTTTGTTTTGGGTAGGAATCCATGAGGCTCAGTTACTTATAGCAATTAAGTAAAATGCACTCTTACTATATCAATAATTGATTAAATCATCTTATTTGTTTCGAGCATTTATGCAGAAATGTTCGGAACAGGAGAGTGGAAAGATGAATGTACCTCTATTCTTCTTCCTTGCCCAATTGTGATGAGACTGTGATTGGAATATAAATTGGGACTGGGCAACAAAAGGTCATCGTGTTTGTAATATATTTAAATTTCCAATTATAAACATGCATTGCCTTTTTTCCCTTTGTAAAAGCAGAAGAATATTTTTCCGTAATTTCAAGCAAGCCTACCTCTACCTGGAGATCTGTTCTAAATCCTGACTTTCTGCTTTCATTATGCCATGTACAAGAAGTTGCCATAAGCTATCAGGAGTGCCAAACTGGCTGTGTTGGCTTTGTAAAACATCCATATATGATTTTCCAATGCCATCAGTTTCCCCACAGTCATGCCAAGTCCCAGTATGAGGAGACAGAAGTTAGCACAAATTGTGAGTTGCCATTATTGATGAAGTGTTACGGGAGGGGTCTTCAAACTTGGCCCTTTTATGACTTGTGGACTTCAACTCCCAGAATTCCTCAGTAAGCGTGCCTGGCTGAGGAATTCTGGGAGTTGAAGTCCACAAGTCATAAAAGGGCCAAGTTTGAAGATCCCTGTGTTATGGACAGTGATGATATTGGAGATGATACAGAAGGATGGGTTCCTTCTTCAAAAAATGATCTATCCAAAATTAGGTATATCAGTACAAGATAGTAGACAGAAGAGACCAATGAGGGACAGAATCTGAACACAGTGTACCTGTTTTGGGAATGAAGTGAGCAAAAGGAAAAGAAATGTAACTCAATGACTAAATACACTAACATGCACTGTAACTCTGTATCTTTCTATTCGTGCAAATCATGCTTACTTTTGCATGCCACTCATACTTTGCCTTTTGTTCTTTAACTTTCTCGCTCTTTTTTTAAAAAGGTTTCATCTCTTGTGTCTACTTAGTTTTCATGGTCCTTGTCTTTCTCTGAAGCCGTTCACTCTTCTTTCACATATTTAGTTTGTGATTCAGTCATTATCCATTCCTTCTATAGAATTAACCTTTGTTGTTGTTGTTGTTGTTGTTAGCTGCGAAGTCGTGTCCGACCCATCGCGACCCTATGGACAACATTCCTCCAGGCCTTCCTGTCTTCTACCATCTTCTGGAGTCCATTTAAGCTCACGCCTACTGCTTCAGTGACTCCATCCAGCCACCTCATTCTCTGTCGTCCCCTTCTTCTATTGCCCTCGATCTTTCCCAGCATTAGGCTCTTCTCCAGTGAGTCCTTCCTTCTCATTAGGTGGCCAAAGTATTTGAGTTTTAGCTTCAGGATCTGGCCTTCTAAAGAGCAGTCAGGATTGATCTCCTCTAGGACTGACCGGTTTGATCGCCTTGCAGTCCAAGGGACTCGCAGGAGTCTTCTCCAGCACCATAGTTCAAAGGCCTCAATTCTTTGGCGCTCAGCCTTTCTTATGGTCCAACTTTCACTGCCATACATTGCAACTGGGAAGACCATAGCCTTGACTATACGCACTTTTGTTGACAGGGTGATGTCTCTGCTTTTTAGTGTGCTGTCTAGATTTGCCATGGCTTTCCTCCCCAGGAGCAAGCGTCTTTTAATTTCTTGGCTACAGTCCCCATCTGCAGTGATCTTGGAGCCCAGGAAAATAAAATCTGTCACTACCTCCATTTCTTCCCCATCTATTTGCCAGGAATTGAGAGGGCCAGATGCCATGATCTTGGTTTTCTTAATGTTAAGTTTCAACCCAAGTTTTGCACTCTCCTTCTTCACCCGCAACAAGAGGCTCTTTAGTTCTTCTTCACTTTCTGCCATTAGAGTGGTATCATCTGCGTATCTTAGGTTGTTGATATTTCTTCCGGCAATCCTAATTCCAACTTTTGATTCATCTAGCCCTGCCTTTCTCATGATGTGCTCTGCATATAAGTTAAATAGGCAGGGCGACAGTATACAGCCTTGCCGGACTCCTTTCCCCAATGTCCAGTTCTCACTGTTGCTTCTTGACCCGTATATAGGTTTCTCAAGAGACAAATAAGATGGTCTGGTACTCCCATCTCTTTAAGAACTTGCCACAGTTTTTTATGATCCACACAATCAAAGGCTTTAGCATAGTCAATGAAGCAGAAGTAGATGTTTTTCTGGAACTCCCTAGCTTTCTCCATGATCCAGCGTATGTTGGCAATTTGATCTCTAGTTCCTCTGCCTCTTCGAAATCCTGCCTGTACTTCTGGTAGTTCTCGATCCACATACTGCTGAAGTCTAGCTTGTAGGATTTTAAGCATGACTTTACTAGCATGAGAAATGAGTGCAATGGTGCGATAGTTTGAACATTCTTTGGCACTGCCTTTCTTTGGAATTGGAATGTAAACTGATCTTTTCCAATCCTGTGGCCACTGTTGAGTTTTCCAAATTTGCTGGCAAATTGAGTGTAGCACTTTTACTGCACTGTCTTTTAAGATTTTGAATAGCTCAGCTGGAATACTGTCACCTCCACTAGCTTTGTTGTTGCTCAGCTTTTCTAAGGCCCACTTCACCTCACATTCTAGGATGTCTGGCTCGAGGTCAGTGACCACCTCATTGTGATTATCTGGGACGTTAAGCTCATTCTTGTATAGTTCTTCTGTGTAATTTTGCCACCTCTTCTTAATCTCTTCTGCCTCCCTGCCATTTTGGTCCTTTATCATGCCCATTTTTGCATTAAACGTTCCCTTCATCTCTCCAATTTTCTTGAAAAGATCTCTGGTCCTCCCTATTCTATTGTTTTCTTCTATTTCTTTGCACTGTTCATTTAAGAAGGCATTCTTATCTCTTCTAGCTATTCTCTGGAATTCTGCATTCAATTGGGCATATCTATGTTTTTCTCCCTTGCCTTTCGCTTCCCTCCTTTCCTCAGCTATTTGCAAAGCTTCCTCAGACAGCCATTTTGCTTTCTTGCATTTCTTTTTCTTTGGGATGGTTTTGGTTGCTACCTGTTGTACAATGTCGCGAACCTCTGTCCATAGTTCTTCAGGCACTCTGTCTATCAGATCTAATTCCTTAAATCTATTTGTCACCTCTACTGTATATTCAACAGGGATATGATTTAATTCATACCTGAGTGGCCTAGTGCTTTCCCCTACTTTCTTCAGTTTAAGCCTAAACTTTGCAAGGAGAAGCTCATGGTCTGAGCCACAGTCAGCTCCTGGTCTTGTTTTTACCGACTGTATAGAGCTTCTCCATCTTTGGCTGCAGAGCATATAGTCAATCTGATTTCTGTGTTGACCGTCTGGTGATGTCCATGTGTAGAGCCGTCTCTTGGGTTGTTGGAAAAGAGTGTTTGCTATGACCATCGTATTCTCTTGACAAAATTCTATCAGCCTGTGCCCTGCTTCATTTTGTACTCCAAGGCCAAACTTGCCTGTTATTCCAGTTATCTTTTGGCTTCCTACTTTAGCATTCCAATCCCCCATGATGATAAGGACATCATTTTTTGGTGTTAGTTCTATAAGGTGCTGTAGGGCTTCATAGAACCAGTCAATTTCATCCTCTTCAGCACTGGTGGTTGGGGCATAGACTTGGACTACTGTGATATTGAATGGTTTGCCTTGGATTCGAACTGAGATCATTCTGTCATTTTGAGGATTGTATCCCAGTATTGATTTTCCTACTCTTTTATTGACTATGAAGGCTACTCCATTTCTTCTGAGGGATTCTTGCCCGCAGTAGTATACCTGATGGTCATCTGAATTAAATTCACCCATTCCTGTCCATTTTAGTTCGCTGATACCTAAGATGTCGATGTTCAGTCTTGTCATCTCTTGTTTGACCACGTCCAGCTTTCCTTGATTCATGGATCTTACATTCCAGGTTCCTATGGAGAAAAAATCTTTACAGCATCGGACTTTCCTTTCACCACCAGACACATCCACAGCTGAGCGTCCTTTCGGCTTTGGCCCAGTCGCTTCATTCTTTCTGGCGCTACTAGTACTAGCTCTCTGCTCTTCCCCAGTAGCATATTGGACGCCTTCCGACCTGAGGGGCTCATCTTCCAGCGTCATATCGTTTTGCCTTTTGGTACTGTCCATAGGGTTTTCATGGCAAAGATACTGGAGTCGGTTGCCATTTCCTTCTCCAGTGGATCACGTTTTGTCAGAACTCTCAGCTATGACCTGTCCGTCTTGGGTGGCCCTGCACGGCATAGCTCATAGCTTCATTGAATTACGCAAGCCCCTTCGCCACGACAAGGCAGTAATCCATGAAGGGGGAATTAACCTTATATTATATTTTTAGATAGAGAGCCAGTTTGGTCTACTTCAGGGGTAGGCAACCTTGGCTCTTTTATGACTCGTGGACTTCAACTCCCAGAATTCCTGAGCCAGGGACTAGAACTCACAGGCTGGCTCAGGAATTCTGGGAGTTGAAGTCCACGAGTCATAAAAGAGCCAAGGTTGCCTACCCCTGGTCTAGTGGTTTAGGACTTCAGGTAGAAACAAGGAAACTGTGAGTTCTAGTCCCACTTGACAATGAAAGCATGCTGGGTGACTTTGGGCCAATCATTTTCTCTCAGGCCAACTAACCTCTTAGAGGAAACCAGGAGGAGGAAGGAATATTAGGTATATCACCGCCTTGACATATTTATAAAATTGTTTAGTTACAAAAATAATACAGGTGGGGTACACGCACAGATGTAGACATAAAGGTGCAGTCTTCGGCTTACCACTACAACTGAGCCCAAAATTTCCATTGCTAAGCAAGGCATTTGTTAACTGAGTCATGGCCCAAATTATAACCTTTTTTGTCATGATTAAGCAAATCGCTACAGTTGTTAAGTGAACCATTCAGTCATTACTCCAATCTGACTCCCCCCATTGACTTTACTTGTCAGAAGCTCCCTAAGAAGGTTGCAGATGACAAACCCAGAATCCTGGGATGCTGCAACCATCGTAAATGCATGGCCAGGAAGCTGAAGTTTGATCACGTGACTATGGCAATGTGGTCACAAGTGTGAGGACTGGGTCATAAGTCACTTTTTCCAGCGGCGTTGTAACTTTGAATGGTCCTTAAATGGATGGGTTGTAAGTTGGAACGCCCACACCTACAAACACACCCCACCTTTACTATTTTTATGAATAATTCAAGGCAGTGAACATGCCTAATACTGCTCCTATTTTTCTACAGCAACAACCACACTGTGAGATGAGTTCACCTTAGAGAGATATTTCTTTCCTCTGTTAATTTAGATTTGCACAATCAACACACTTGCGACGCACATTGTTTTTGATCTATCCCTTCATGTTTATGATAGACATGTCAGCCCTTTTAGGTAAACCAGACCCAAAACGTGACTAGAAGAACTAATTCCAGTTTATTGTAAGACTAGATTAACAGTTGCAACTCTGAAAGAACAAACTTTCTGCCACCACTTTTAACTCCTTGATCAATTAAGGTGAATTCTTAAATTTCATTCTCTGACCAGGAAGCCACTGGGTGACCCCTGCCTCTCTTATCTGATTATTTCCTAGGTAGCATCTCTTCTTCTCTTTCCCAAGGTTATCTGCACATTCCCCAGTACAGTAACCCATTTCTGCTACAGTCGGTTTATTTTTATCCTTCCGTATACCAGTCCTCAGTTTTCTATAACAAAAAGGGCAGAATGGGACTGGTATACAGATGGATAAAAAGAAACTAACTGTAGCAGAAATGGGTTGCTGTGCTGGGGAATGTACGGATGACCTTGGTAATACACAACCATCATCATTTTTTTCAACAATCACTCATCCCTGGCAATATAGAGCACCAACTAAAGATAAAAGGTTTCCCTGTCCAGTTGTGTCTGACTCTGGGGCACAGTGCTCATCTCCGTTTCTTGGCTGAGGAAGCCAGCATTGTCTGAAGACAGTTTCTGTGGTCATGTGACCAGCATGGTTGTATGCCAAAGGCACATAGAACACTTACCTTCCCACCGAAGTGGTACCTATTAATCTACTTGCATTTACATGCTTTCACACTGCTAGGTGGGTAGGAGCAGAGCATCAATTTTATCCATTACTTTCTTATCAGTATTTGGACATCTCCGTTTTTCCAACCGTTTCCTATCTTTAACAAATGCTCTGCCTGGCTACACAAATTCAACTACAGGTAGTCTTTATTTAGCAACCATAGTTGGGGCCGGAAATTCAGTTGTTAAGCAAAGAGGTGACTTAAGAGAAACCATGACTGCATTTATGATGTTATATCAGCTTTCCTTGATGACCCGTGAATGTCATCATGTGAGGATTGGCTGGAAAGTTAACTTTTCATCTCCATTGCAACTGTGAATGGTCACTAAACAAGTTAACCACTAAATGAAGATTACCTGTATATGTAAATACAGGGCTTTTTTTTCTCATAGAACGCTCAGAACGGAGTTCCCGCACCTTTTTTGGATGGAACCTTGTAGGGTAGGCAAGGCAGGTTGTATGACATGTGTGAGTTCCGGCACCTTTTTCTTTTACAAAAAAAGCACTGTGTAAATATATACCTGTATATGTAAATATATACCTGTATATGTGTGTGTGTGTGTGTATGTGTATATCCACAACCATATTTATACATATTTACATCTTTCTCTTTGACTACATCCTTTACAGCTATCTCCCCCCCCCCCCACCGTTTGCAGTATGCAGTGTCTTTTTTAAAAAAAATATCCTGAGTTTTGGTAGCAGTCATTCTCTTAAATACATTTTTTTCCTCATCCACAGTCTTTCTTTTTTTCATTACTCCACCCAGCATTTCTTTTCATAGTTCCCACTGTAACTCCATACACTTCTATAGTAGTTTGTAATAGAACTCTTTTCATTCGGTTCCAAGCAGCTGCCACATCTTTTTAATTTTTTTTTATGTCTGCTTTCCATTCAGCCTGTTGGGAGATTAATCCATCCTTTTGATATTCTTTCATGCAGAACCCCTATGTTTTCTTCCTCCAGTTGTTCTGCTTTCACTTTAATTTCTTTCCTTCTGTGATTTTATTTATTTAAACATCTATGTAGCCACCCATGTTTCAACCAGCTCTGATGCACTCTTGATACTGTAAATAATGGTCTGTTCCTTTTTTTATCCTTCACAACTCTTCTGAATCTTCCTTTGTAAACAATTAAATTAATCATGCTTTTCGCTTCATTTAGATCTGTATATATACATGAATAGACTTTCACATATATCGTTTAATTTGAAACAGATATTTTGATAAGAAGAGATTCACTGCATAGTCACAGTTCTCTTTCATTCTTTGGTCTCTGAGCAGCCCAGTTTTTTATTTGTATTGACTCATTTTTACCCACTGATTCTTGTCTCTTTAAGAATAATTAGAATGTTGCACAGCTGTCCCTCAGACTGATTTCCAGTTGATCTATATCACCATTTTCTGGAGCATGTTATGCTATCCCCAATTTATTCCTACTTTCATGTGCATCCATCTCAACCTAAATGACACCAGTTTATTTTTCCTGACTTTTTTTTAGCCCTTTCATTCAAAATCAAACCTAAATTTACAATTCTATTGCTTTGCAAGTATTAATCAGCTGTGCCCAACAAGATTCAGGCCTATTCTATCCATTCTATTTTTCTTATTCTTGTTTTCTAAGTCAGGGGTGTCAAACTGCTGGCCCGCAGGCCGGACGCGTCATCAAGAAACTGCGCCCACCCCATTGCCGGCAATGGAGAAAAAGCTCCGATACATCACGTGACGTCACATGACATCGCGAGTTTGACATGTCTGATCTAAGTGGTCATTAGGAGTCGAAAATGACTCGATGGTACCTAATCCATCAATTTGTCTTATTTTTGTAGATACACAACTTTTTTTTCTGTTCTGTTCATTTCTTAATTCATACTTTTTACCACATTTTCTTTTTACATTCCAAGGCAATTTTCCATTCGCTGTGGACATCATTTTATTGACCCAAAGATATTAACTTCAATTTTCTATCATGGCTTTGGTCAAGAGGCTATTACAAACTGCTAATAAGTAATACTAGGAAAAAAGATAGGCTAAGACATCAACCTTAACTATCTTGACAATACTTGTAGCATTTCCTGCTAATGTTCAGAGTAATGCCAGCTGGTTTTGGCACATTTTGGTCAGTGTCCATTTTCACTGCATGTATCCCCATGCTATTCCATGCAAACCAGGAATTCTGATCTAGAGATACCTTAAAAACCACCATACTGTGAATCAAATGCCACCATCTAGGAGGTGTATAAAATATACTGCCACCACCAGATGTTGTGGCACAACCTAAATGATGGAGTCTTCAATATCTATTTATTTGTTAGATTTCTATCTTGTCTTTCCTCCTGGAGATCAGGGTGGCCTACATAATCTACTCTTGCCTCTTCAGTGTTGTCTCCTTCTGTGACAGTTTCACCTCACTCAAAATTGCCCAGTGAGTTTCCATGGCAGATGGTAGTTAGAAACATTTCTTTAAAAGTGTCATTCCAGTCCCTTAAGGCAGGGCTTCTCAACCAGTGGTACGGGTACCACCTGTGGCACATTGGCACCTGGCAAGTGGTACGCGACCATCCTAGAAAAGTGGTAGTGGGGGAGGGGAATGAGCTGAACCGGTGTCAGCACCGCACAAGCCTGAGCGAGAGATGGCTGGAGCTGCAGGGCTGTCAGGGCTCAGCGGAAGCACCAGGATCAGTGCCAGGCTCCAGCTGGAGCTCAGCGCTGATCCTGGTGCTTCTGCTGAGCCCAGAAGAAGCGCCAATCACCTGGAATGTTGCAGCATCTCCAGGGTCTTTTGATTTATATTCAGATGTTTGGCAACTGATTCATATTTATGATGGTCACAGTGTCCCAGGGTCATGTGAAGTGACCAAAACCTGCTGCAACCACCCAGCAGACGGGGGGGGGGGGAATAAAAACCAAACACCCCCCACTCCACCCCCACTGCTAATCCTCAACAGAAATGCTCACAACAATGAAAACCTCGGACAGGAGGAAGAGCGCCTCCGGGAGGGCAGGCAAGTGTCTTGCTCGGCTGTGGCTTGGGGGGGCACTTTTTTCAGTGCCATTGTAACTTCAAACAGTCACTAAGCGAACTGTTGTAAGTCAAGGACTACCTGTATTCATCACTTTTTTCCTTTTTTTTTTTGGTCACGTTTTTGACATCTTGCTAGGCAACTGGTGGTACTCGAATGTTGCCATATCCTAAAAGTGGTACAATAGGTGAAAAGGTTGAAAAGCCCTGCCTTAAGGTAATGATTTTCGTGGCACCTTTTGAGTCAGGAGATCCATATTTGATTTCAATTCATTTTGATAAAGTAAAAAAATAATAATAATGGAAATTTGAATATCTACATTATCTTTTCTTTCCTGTTAGAACCCACTTTGCTATTTGATACTTTTTGCTTATTTCTACTTTCTGCTTTTTGGAAAAATATTTTACAGTGGAAGCTTTTACAGAAGTTTACAAAAGCTGTTTTATAAAGCCAAATCCTCTTGACTCTGCAAACAGTATTAAATATACTGTGCATACAGGCTGTAACTGCTGCTAAAGATGCTTCAACCAAGTTCTGAATGAAGAGTATTAAAAATTATGCCAATGTGATATTTCTTTAAAGAGTGCTCCTAATCTCAGCTCATTACCTGTATAAAAGACACCTGGGAGCCAGAAATGTTGCTGATTGATAGGGGATCAAATACTTATTTCACTCATTAAAATGCAAATCAATTACCGGTAATAACTTTTTTGAAATGCGTTTTTCTGGATTTTTTTGTTGTTATTCCGTCTCTCACTGTTAAAATACACCTACCATTACACTTATAGACCGATCATTTCTTCGTCAGTGGGCAAACGTACAAAATCAGCAGGGGATCAAATAATTTTTCCCCTCACTGTAACTAGCTGTCCGGGGCCACATGTGGCCTGTGGTTATACACAACTGGTCCAAACCTTTAAAGCAACAAAAAGTTGAAGATCTCATGGAATTTAAAAAGAAGGCAGCTGAAAAAGATAATTCATTTAATTATTTTTGTTTATATCCCACCTTTATTTTGTAAGTAATTATTAATATTTAATTATTAACTTTGGCCACCTAATGAGAAGGAAGGACTCACTGGAGAAGAGCCTAATGCTGGGAAAGATCGAGGGCAATAGAAGAAGGGGACGACAGAGAATGAGATGGCTGGATGGAGTCACTGAAGCAGTAGGCGTGAGCTAAAATGGACTCCAGAAGATGGTAGATGACAGGAAGGCCTGGAGGAACGTTGTCCATGGGGTCGCGATGGGTCGGGCATGACTTTGCAACTAACAACAACAACAATTATTAATAAACCAAGCCTGGGAATGCACCAAATAGATATGATGTGTTGAATTGGGACTCACAGGATGAAAGTATAGTGGACCATTCCACTTATACTGTAACAGCAGGAAACCCAATTCCCTGGGCTCCATAGACAAAACAGTTTTCTCTTCTGAGGCACTGCAGCATGTTCAGTTCCAGCATTTGTGACCAAAAGTTGTCAGGAAGAGCTTTTTCAAAATGAGACTAGAGATCTTGTGTCTAGGCAAAACTTAATCACGGCGCAGACCTTTCTATCTTTTTAAAAAAAAATTAAGAGAAATAAAAAGAAAGTGGATTAATAGAAAGAGTCCCTTATCCACTTGGTCCATTTACAGTAAGTTAACATAGATGGCTGAAGAAGAAGAAAACTCTTGAGTCCCCAAAATGATCAAGCTGTTGTGACCCAAAGTAAAGACTCTATATCTGAATCTACTGAGTAAAGGGACCAACGTCTGCAAACAAATTAGATGGGCCTGCAAAGCACCCATAACAGAAGCAACAGCGGATGGTGGGATTCAAAGAAAGCAATGCGTTATTCCCAAAGTCAGTTCCTTCAGTGTCAATTGAATGTCAATTTCAGACACAGTTGGGACCAGAATTTCCGTTGCTAAGCTGGGCATTGATTAAGTGAGTCACCCCTGATTTTATGACCCTTTTTTGCCATGGTTGTTAAGCAAATCATTGCAGTTGTTAAGCAACCGTTCAGCGAATCTGGCTTCCCCATTTACTTTCTTTGTTGGAAACCATCTAGGGAGATGACAAATACCCCAGGACATTACGTCAGTCATAAATACATACAGGCTGGTTGCCAAGTGCCTAAATGTTGGTCACATGACCATGGGGATGCTGCCAGGGTTGGAAGTGTGAGGGTCATAAGTAATTCTTTCCAGTGCCATTGTAACTTTGCACTGTCACTAAACAAATGATTGTAAGTTGAGGATTACCTGGGCTATGCAACTAACTTACATTTGGCGGAGAGGCATTCTAGTAAGGTGGGGGGCTGTAAGCAAATCCTACTGACATTCAAGCAGTCCATAATTCCAAGTATGCTTTTTAAAATGAAGCTTATGCCAACCACTTTCCTAATATTCCCAAGGCCTGTCTTTTGTCAGACTCAGATCTCACCACTTTTTTGAGTCACTACATCAGGATGCTGCCAGCACCTCAAATGAGAACCCAGGAATGGATCCTGATGCTGCTGCCGATTGCGAAGATAACAAACCAGCCCTTTCCCTGGAAGAAGCTTATTCAAATAAACATTTTCAGGCAGAGAGAGGAGGACAACTTGCAGCTGAACCACTGGAGGCAGAATTAATTGACACCTTTGGAGCTTTGCCAAGCAGTGAACAGAAAGATTTATTGAAAAAGTTGGAGAATTGTATGCAAACGTGCATAAGACAGCTGTCCCATTAATTGACTTGATGTCTGTGCCCTTATACAGAAGGCTGCAAAAGTAGTACTAATCTGAGTTTGTCTCCGACACCCCTCAACTAGACAGATAACTAGTTTGTGTCACTGAAGATTCAAATACACCATCGGGAGATGCAAATTCCGCCTGCAAATTACAGAGATTGCAGATCAGCCCTTACAGGCCTCCATTTTAACTATATTAAAAGGCTCTTAGATATTTGGTGCACGCTGTTTCCAGGAAGTGTGTACAGCAATAACTTTGGCTGCCCAGACTGAATGACATTCAACTATTACTTCCCTTCATTTCCTGCAGAGCCTTTTCCCGGGATAAAGTTACCCATTTTCTTTTCCTTATTTATTGTTTTGCCTCATGAGCAAAATGATCCATTTATCTTGGCCATTCAAAAATAAAGGTTGACACCTTGAAAAGTGTTTGTTGCTTAAAAGTCCTGGTCCTGTCCTGGTACAAAGTAGGCTTCTTTCTCTCATGTTTGGTATTTCACGCTAAATTTAATCCTAAATATTTAATTATTTATGTACCTATGCACATGTTTATATAGTTATTGGTATCCTCGTACCTTCATTATTTTTTACAAATAACTCAAGGTGGCGAATACACCTTCCTCCTCCTGTTTTTCCCACAACACCAACCCTGTGAGGTGGATTTGACTGAGAGAGAGAGAGATTTGCTTTCATACCTAAGGTGGGACTATGATGCCTACCAAGCTGGGTTTTGTAATCAATCGCTATGATGGTTTTATTACTATTTAGAGACCTTACACTCCTTGAATTGCATGTGGTTCTCTAGTAATTTAATAACAACCAACTTTCAGTTTTAAAGGAAAGAACAAAAGTACAAATAGAAATAGGCAGATAAAGTTGCATTGTATGTTTGTTCGTTCTGAATTGTGTGTTGTTTTGAATATTTCTCTTTATTTCCTCTCCTTTACCTGAAATGCTTGTCTGTTTCAATCTCAGGATGTATCTGTTGACGACTGATAATATCAAATGGTGTTTGTACAGTATGTGTGTATCTTAGATGAAACATACAGCTAGGCCAGGGATGGAGAACCTTGGCTCTTTTATGACTTGTGGACTTCAACTCCCAGAATTCCTGCTGGCTCAGGAATTCTGAGAGTTGAAGTCCACAAGTCATAAAAGCCAAGGTTCCCCACCCCTGAGCTAGAACTTTTATATGCCACAGATCAAACATATAAACAGAGCTTTCATGTAAATACTGGGGCCACTCATGTTTTAGGAATCTTCCTGGCATTTCAGAAGAGATGCAGTCTCTATTAAGATACTATTTTACTCAGGCAGCCATCCAGTTTGTTTGTGCCTTACCTTCCCACTGCAGTGAGAGGTTAATCCTACCGCATTGTTTAGTTTTTATTTGTAGTATGGACAAGCCAATAGACTCTCAGTTCCTTGTAATCTTGTTGTAGTTGAATTTCAGGAGTTTCACAGAAAGGTAAAGGTTCCCCCGCATATGCGTGCTAGTATTTTGCGACTCTAGGGGCCGGTGCTCATCTCCGTTTCAAAGCCGAAGAGCCAGCGCTTGTCCGAGAACGTCTCCGTGGTCATGTGGCCAGCATGACTAGACACCAGAGGCGCACGGAACGCTGTTACCTTCCCACTGTAGTGGTCCCTATTTTTCTACTTGCATTTTTACGTGCTTTCGAACTGCTAGGTTGGCAGAAGCTGGGACGAGTAACGCACTCACTCTGCTATGCGGCACCTGGGATTCGACCCGCCAAACTGCCGACCTTCTGATCGACAAGCTCAGCGTCCTAACCAACTGAGCCACCGCGTATATAGCACAAAAGGAAATTGAAGCAAAAACAATGCAAGGATCCTAATTTTAGTAACAATTGAATAGAGACCAACTATGATTCAAGTAAGATTAAAATAATTGCGTAAAACCTAAATATAGGAAGGCTTTCAAGAAATATCCTGGGAACCAGACTCTCCTTGAAAGGGGAGCAAAAGAGTTATTGGTCTCAGTGGATATGCTTTAGCTTTGTGAGGGCTTTTGGAATCTGCCAGCTTCCTGCTACCCATCGCTCCAGGTAAAGCATTAGGGGTGATACTGCCCCCAGGAAAGAAGATCCTCCACAGGCAGGATCTGTAGTCTGAGCCAGAAGAAAATGCAATGAATAGAAATGGCAAGGATGACTGACTGTTCAATATCACTGTCCATGCCTTCCTGGAACTTGCTGACCTTTGCTGTTTTCTTTTGGTAAAGATGTAGACATTATTAAGAGAAGGGGTTTCCCCCCCCCCCCACACACACACATGAAAACTAATCTCACTGGAATTCTGAAAAACACTCTTTAATTTACCAGTATTATTTGATAGGGATTTGGGGAGAATTAATTCAGCCCAGTGAGTTTGCCTTTTGAATATTAACTCATACTGTCAGACAAGCTTTGAGAACAGATTCCAGAAAGATCAAAAGCCCTTTTATGATCACTTTCTCTGTTGTAATCGCATAAGCAGCAACAAGGGTTTCAAAAATTAATTTAAAATGTGAATCCTTGGAAGTTTTTAAGCATTTTCTTTTCTTTTAAAAAAAGTAATTGTTTTTAAAAAAATAATCACTGTTGCAAAATTTCCCAAGTCCAGCAATTTTCTCCCTCTCTCCTAATATGTAATTGTTTAAATCTGAGATCTAACCAGAGACTCAAATATTCAACAAAGCTTTAAATGATATTTCAAAGGTGCCTGGCTTGATGTTTCTTAGATTCATTCTATAATCAATAGCAAAGTGTTCTTTTTGCTGCAAAGGTCAAGCACTTCTAGGAATATTGTCTTTGATGGAACTTGAAAGGATTGCACCGTCTTTTATAGTTATGAAAAAAATTGTTTTCAGCTTGTAAATCAATGAAATGAAGTATTTGCTCTGTTCAAGGGCCAACCAGTGTATCTCCATTTGCAACAGAAAATACTAAAATAATTAAACTGAGGCTTCTCTTTAATTTGGGCGCCTGACAAAAACTGGAAGAACCGGATTTGTTCTAGATGTTTCTTGTTGCTTTCTCTTCACATAACGGGAAAAAAACTTTTGAAAGAAAGATATCTTAAAAGCCTTCTTCTTCTTTCAGGAGAAATTTTGTTTTATTTTTTCCCCGTACTGTTATCACAACAAATTTTGACTGACCAAACAGTTTTATTTCCAAACTGTTACAAGACTGCAGGATGATAATGAAAGGACAAGCGTTTGACATTTGGAAACTAAATTTGCCCTCTGTATTGACTGCCAAAAAGGCTTTATGTAATAATTTAACCATTTCATCTAGTGAAAGAAAGCTAATCAACTGCTATTCCCAGCCTGTTGTTCGAATGAAATTCACATTGAGTTTTCTAGCATGTATTTTACAACCTTCCAATTCCCAGACGTATGCAGGATTCACTATACTATTTTTTTTATACTAAAATGCTGACTCGTTTTTTCAGATGTTAAAATAAAAACTGTAGAGGTATATTTTTGGAATAGAAATGGAATGCTTCTAAATTTGGCTATAAAAGATTGGAGACATAAGATGCTGGGTTGAGTCATTAGCCTATTTCTAGTGTTATAAAAGACATTGGTAGTTCTTTAAAATAGACATATGAATATCTTTGCAGACTGTAGTCTGGGTGTATTGAACAATATGCTCCACTCTCCTGAAAATTTCTGGGGGGAAAACCACCACAATGTGTTTGGTGGTGAAAGTACTGACCTTAAAACTAGGGAGACCCAAATCCATCCTCAGAGTTCAGTGGGTGAACTTCAGCCAGTGATTGTCTCTGAATTCAGCCAATCTCATAGGGATGCTTGTTGGGAAAATGGGGGATAAAACATTACAAAATGTTCTCTTGAGCATCTAACTGAAAGGTGGGATAAAAACCTAACAAGAAATCAAGGGACTGATTACTCCTAGGAATAAAGTAGTGGCCTGCTTCTGTACCAAGTTATGCCATAGTTTGCTTTACTGTGATTTATTGACTGAACCACAATGTTTGGATATACAAGACATGGTGAGCCATAAATTACGGCTTGAAAACCACAGCTTGCCTAACTAAATAACATTATGACAATATGGCAGTGCTTTATATAAATTCAGCAGCCTGTTATTACACTTGATATCTTGAAAGCATTCTGTAAACTTTTATAGTCCTCCTTTGTTTTTCTTCCATATAGTCTTCCTTCGATTTCCATGCCTTTGGCAATATCAAGACAGTAATGCTAGTAGGTAAAACTTCTTTTCTATTAGTCTTGCAGTCAGAGAAGCTCATATTAATTCTTCTCTTGAGTTATTAAATTAATACATAATTTGTAGCGTCCTTCTTAAAATAGCAAATATCTTGAGAATCTTGCCTTGGGTAGCAGGTTGGATTAGAAATTCTCCCAAGTCTTTTCCAACCCAATGTTTCTGTGGAATGCTTTTCTCAGTTGGACACTTTAATATATCTGCCTTACAATTGGTAAAAAAACCAAGTATGGGATATGAGTATGGGGTATATATATCACATACATACATACATACATACATGTATGTATGTATGTATAAATGTATAAGGAAATCAAATGTTATGGTGCAAAAATGAATGTTTTAATTTTAATACAATTCATGGATAAACTAGAGAAGATGTTTGAATGTGGAAGGCATAGACTTGTATGATTAATAATATGCATTTTCTTGTGCCAAATCCCACCAATGTATAAGGCTGCCAACATTTTGTAGCTAGAAAATAAAACTTGACACACTGTAACAATCAATTTTAATTCTACTAAGTTTATTGTATCTTTTTATTGATAACAAGCAGTTTCATTCTAACAGAACCCAACATATCTTTTATATCTAATTGCTTTTATTTGACAGTAACCAAACAAGGCATTAAATGATTAGTTATATAACACATTATTGATCCAGAATTTGCTGTTGGTAGGAATTCTGGATTCTTGTTTTCAAACTGTACTTCAATTCCATCCACTACATTTTCCATGTATTTCTATCACTAAGTCTTGAGGCTGGAGCCAGCCTTGAGAGCTCATGTTACTCTCCCTTGGCTGGAATAAAAACCTGAGCTTCCATCAAGCCAATATTACTTTACTCAGCTATACTTTTATCAATTTCAGATAAATGAATATCATGTTTTCTTGTTAATACGGTATTTTTGCAAAGTAAAGGAGCATTTTTATTTTTATTTACATTTAGGTTTATCTATTCATCACAAACAGCTCCTCAATAACCGCTTCTGGGTTATGGTCACTTAAGGCAGATATTTTTTCTCCACCAAGTGCCTGGTTGAGATTTGTTTGCACCTTCAGCAGCTTTTAGGACTCTCAGAGATTGAACAGCATCTTTTTAAAAAGGGATCTAAGGAAGCAAAAGTTTATGAAGGATGTTTGAGGGAGGTTTAAATCTCTGGCAAGGGATCTATACGGAAATAATCTTTGTGCAAAGGAAATCTTTGATAGTTTCACATATAGGAAGAATACATTTTTGCTGTGAAAGTACCAGTTCACATGGATTCATAACCGTCCTTGTGTCACTGCTGAGAGACTTTTTTTGCTGGGTGAGTCTGGGACACTGCATTCCACTGTTGTCTCTTACAGATGTTTCATGGGTGCAACTCAAGTGGTACCATAAATTGAATACAGAAGGGAATGAAAATATCAGACTAATCAAAAAATGCTTGATTGTCTTGGATAGGAATAAATGAAGGGAATTTCAAATGCATGGCATACCTTTAGTCCTCAACACTTCTCAGAAAAAAGCTTTCTTTTTTTCTTCTTTCTTTCCTATTGCTGCTAGGCTGAATGATTACAACTTACAGTCATTCGTTTAGTGACTGTTCAAAGTTACAACAGCACTGAAAAACTGACTTATAACCATTTTTCACACTTACAACTGTTGTAGCATCCCCATGGTCACATGATTAAAATTCGGGTGCTTGGCAACTGGCATTGATTTATGATAGTTGCACTGTCCTGGGATCATGTGATCACCATTTGCAACCTTCCCAGCTGTCTTCCAAAAAGCAGTCAATGGGGAAAACCTAATGACAGCACGATTCATTCAACAGCTGCAGTGATTCGCTTAACAACTGTGGCAAACAGGTCATAAAATGGGGCAAAAGTCACTTAACCTCCTGGCTTAGCAATGGCAATTTTGGCTCAGTTGTGGTCATAACCCGAGAAATACCTATATTTCAACATAAATGATGCCTTTTAACATAACCAACTCCCTTGGTACTTTCACAGCAAAAATGTATTCTTCCTATATGTGAAACTATCAAAGATTTCCTTTGCACAAAGATTATTTCCGTATAGATCCCTTGCCAGAGATTTAAACCTCCCTCAAACATCCTTCATAAACTTTTGCTTCCTTAGATCCCTTTTTAAAAAGATGCTGTTCAATCTCTGAGAGTCCTAAAAGCTGCTGAAGGTGCAAACAAATCTCAACCAGGCACTTGGTGGAGAAAAAATATCTGCCTTAAGTGACCATAACCCAGAAGCGGTTATTGAGGAGCTGTTTGTGATGAATAGATAAACCTAAATGTAAATAAAAATAAAAATGCTCCTTTACTTTGCAAAACTACCGTATTAACAAGAAAACATGATATTCATTTATCTGAAATTGATAAAAGTATAGCTGAGTAAAGTAATATTGGCTTGATGGAAGCTCAGGTTTTTATTCAAGCCAAGGGAGAGTAACATGAGCTCTCAAGGCTGGCTCCAGCCTCAAGACTTAGTGATAGAAATACATGGAAAATGTAGTGGATGAAATTGAAGTACAGTTTGAAAACAAGAATCCAGAATTCCTACCAACAGCAAATTCTGGATCAATAATGTGTTATATAACTAATCATTTAATGCCTTGTTTGGTTACTGTCAAATAAAAGCAATTAGATATAAAAGATATGTTGGGTTCTGTTAGAATGAAACTGCTTGTTATCAATAAAAAGATAAAAAATTAAATTTAATTTTAGTCTGAATAAATTATTCTATCTGGCAGCCCTCTCAGTATGTGTAAGTTTCAATATTAAATTTGTTTTGTTTATGATGGTTGAAAAAAAATTACTTTCTATATTGTGCTTAAAAAACCCTTTGTTCCACATTATTTTATAAAATTCTTCCACAAAGTAATTCTTCTACATGTATTTCTTCGGCTTTGAATAAATGATTCTTGAATGCATGGTAGGTGTATTTGCATGTTAACAATATACTAAAACCAAGGAGAAATGAAAGCATCTTTGGACTTCTGATTTGGTTTGTAGTGGGTTGTTTTGTGGGAGGACAGCGGGGTGCAGGGCATGAAGTCTGTTTTTTCCATATTATGTCATGTGTCATAATAAACTGTTTGTCACAGGAAGTATTCCTGTGGAAGTCAGAGCTATTGCTTGCATCAAAAATCATTACTCAAACTAAGCTGGAAATAGAAGTGACACGGTTTTTGCAGACTGTGATGATTTTTGCATTCTCTTGTGTTTGTTGTTAACTTTGCACTATTGATTGTGTGTCTATGTGCATGAACCTTTGAGTCGTTACTGACCTTTGCCAACTGCCCGGATGTGCCCCTGCATTTTTCTTGGCAGGATTCCGGAAGCCATTTGCCATTGCCTCCTTCCTAGGGCAGAGAGAAACGGGCTGAAGGTCAACCAGATGGTTTTGTGGCTAAAATGAGACTAGAATTCGCAGACTCCTAATTTTTGGTTTGATGCCTTAACCACTACTCCTAACTGGATGTCACTTTTGAAATTCCATAATTAACAAAGGCTAAACCAGGGGTAGGCAACCTTGGCTCTTTTATGACTCATGGACTTCAACTCCCAGAATTCCTGAGCCAAGTCCACAAGTCATAAAAGAGCCAAGGTTGCCTACCCCTGGGCTAAACCATTGAGTTAAAAAAAAAATCTAAAATAAATTTGTGGAAAGAACTGAATTATATCTTTTTTTGTTTTTTATTGTCCCCTAAATGTAGTGAATGATTTTCTGACATACTTAAAATCACAACTGAAAGATTCTGGCAACTCTTTTTGAAGTTTTGGGTGGTTCCCCAAGACCCTAAAATTGTGCAACATTGAGGTAAGCCTCCCGAAAACCATTAAGGAAAACCTATTTTATCTCTATTATGTATAGGAGTTAAGCTTTCAGGTGACATGGATGGTGACTCACTTATTTGTTTCTTTTTTGAATTTGGTCCTATCCTTGTTAATAAATGTTGTCATGCCAGCTCACACAAGGGATTTCTTTGTTGTGTGATAATTACCCGATCATGTTAACAGAGTTTTACAAGAGTTCTGTTGCTGCTGCTTTCATGTCTTACATTTATCCACTGCTTCTATTACTTTTACTGTTATCAAAAAAAAGCACAGATTAAGGAAGAAAAGCTAGAACAGTAGTTTAGGGGCTTAATTTTTTTTTAAATTAGGAGCTGGTGGCATCATAAACACGAAATGTTCAGCTCTTAAGCAACTCTTTGCTCTAAACGTAGAGCAAAGGAGTGCAGATTACCGTTGGACTGATATAACACAAGAACAATTAAATCAGAAGCATCCAGTTTCCAAAACCAGCGTTTCTCAATCTCAGCAACTTTGAAAGATGTACAGTAACATTCAGAGACGAAGTCAGGAACGCAAAGGCTCAGAACGAACAAAGACTTGCAACAGAAATCAAGGATAATAAAAAAAGAGTTTCTTTCAACATATTAATAACAAGAAAAAAGTCAAGGAAACTGTAGGTCCGCTAAAGAGAAAGATGGCAAGGAAGTTAAAAGCAACAGGGAGAAAGCAGAGCTGCTTAACTGATTCTTTGCATCAGTATTCACACAAAAAGAAACTATAGCACAACATACCAAAAAAAAAATCCTGCAAAACACAAACTAGAAACAAAAATTAAAATAAGCAAGAAAATGGTAAGAGAACACCTATCCGACCTTGACGAATATAAATCACCTGGACCTGACAGATTACATCCCAGAGTTCTGAAGGAGCTGGCAGATGCAGAACCATTGCACCATATCTTTCAAAAATCCTGGCGCACCAGAGAAGTACCTGAGGATTGGAAAAAGACTGATGTGTTTCCCATCTTCAAGAAAGGGGGAAAACAGACCCAGGAAACTACAGACCAATCAGCCTAACATCAGTACCTGGCAGTGGCGTAGCGTGGGTTGTCAGCACCCGGGGCAAGGCAAGTAATTTGCGCCCCCTAACCCGCTGGGCGGCCACTGCACAGTCCCTCCCCCAGATAGTCCCTCTCTCTCTCTCCGCACCGCATGCCTGGCACCCCCCCCTCCACAGTGGGCGGCGACCCAGCGCCTCGGATCGGATTCGCACAGCCAGCACTGCAGTGAGAGAGAGTGAGTGAGCCAGGCAGGGGCAGAGAGCTGCGTGTGCGAGCGCGCCCCCCCAGATGTTGCGCCCGGTGCGGCCGGGGCCCCCCTGCACCCCCCACGCTACGCCACTGGTACCTGGGAAGATCCTGGAAAAGATAATAAAAAACAGATCTGCGAACAACTAGAAGCAAACAAAGTTATAACTGATAGCCAGCACGGATTTGTTAAAAACAGATCATGCCAAACCAAAAGTGACCAAATTAGTAGACCAGCGAAATGCTGTGGACATAGTATACTTAGATTTCAGTAAGGCATTCAACAAAGTAGACCATAATCTACTGCTTGGTAAGCTAGAAAAAGGTGGAATACACAACATCACCACCAGATGGATTTGCAGCTGGGTGACAAACCATATTCAACTAGTAGTTCTTAATGGTACTATATCCACATGGAGAGAAGTAAGCAGTGGGGTACCACAAGGCTCCGACTTAGGCCCAATACTCTTCAATATTTTCATCAATGACTTAGATGAGGGAATAGAAAGGGAACTCATTAAATTTGCAAATGACACTAAACTGACAGGAATAGCCAACACCCCAGAAGATAAGCTCAGGATCCAAAAAGATCTTGACAAACTTGAACAATGGGCCCTATCCAACAAAATGAGTTTCATTGTGGAGAAAAGCAAAGTTTTACACTTAGGCAGGAAAAATCAAAGATATAAGTACAGATTAGGTGAGACCTGGCTCAAAAATAGTAACTGTGAGAGGGACCTTGGAGTCCTAATCGATGATTACTTGACTATGAGCCAGCAATGTGTAGCAGCAGCCAAAAAAGCTAATACAATCCTGGGTTGTATAAACAGAGGCATAGAATCAAGATCACACGAAGTATTAGTACCTTTTTATAAAACCCTAATGAGACCACACCTGGAATACTGCAACCAATTTTGGTCACCATACTACAAAAAAGATGTTAAGACCTTGGAAAAAGTTCAGAGAAGAGAAACTAAGATGATCCAAGGCCTGGAGACTAAAACAAATGAAGAACAGCTCCAGGACTTGGGTTTGGCTAGTCTAAAGAAAAGAAGAAATAAGGGTGACATGATAACAGTATTCCAGTATTTGAGAGGCTGCCATAAAGAAGTGAGGGTCAAATTATTCTCCAAAGCACCAGAGGGCAGAACAAGAAACAATGGTTGGAAACTAATCAAAGAGAGAAGCAACCTGGAATTAAGGAGAAAGTTCCTGAAAGTGAGGTCAATTAACTAGTGGAATGGCTTGCCTCCAGAAATTGTGGGTGCTCCATCACTGGAAGTTTTTAAGGAGAGACTGGACAGTCACTTGTCTGAGATGGTATAGATTCTCCTGCTTGAGCAGGGGGTTGGACTAGAAGACCTCCAAGGTCCCTTCCAGCTCTATTCTATTCTTACAATTTCCGAGGCCATCAGCAGGCTATTCACATGGTTGCTGAATGAGTGGTCATTAAATAGAAACCATCTTATTTAATAGTGCCTTTAACTCTATTTTTATTAATAGAGTTTTTCTTTATCTGTCCACTGATCTTGTTAAAACCTATAGGCAACCAATACAGTTGAAAATGCTATCGCAGGAAAATCTGAGGACAAAGTCCTATTAGATATTTCTGCTGATGGATCTGTTTCTATAGGCAGACGTAGGACCTGGAATTTTTCTGGCTTTACAAATTTGTTCCAGCTAATCACTTTTCTTCCAAAGCAGAGTCTTTCAATACATAGGTCTTGTCCCTAATCTATCAAGTTTGGTCTTCTGTACATTCATAATTATTTAGTGATACATTAAATATAAAACAATAATGTTAATGAATGTGTGGATGTGTGTAATATTCTTCTCAGAACTAAAAAAAATGCTACTGTTTCATGGTGAATAATAGCTGGCTATATACCCTTCAGTTTACTCTCTTTCTAGAGTACAAAAGCAGTGGAAAGTCTTAATTGCTTTTAAAATAAATTATATAGTAATGAATTATTTACTGCTGTCAATAACAGCAGTGAGGTTTCTGGATTTGCATTATGTTAGGAATGAACTATAGAAATATTTGCAGAGGAGATGAAAAATGTTTAAGAGTTATAGAGGGAAGAGTTGGATTTTGCTGAGGATATGGTTTTTATATCATTTGTAAATCTGCTTTTCTCAAGGCCACAAAAACAAACCTTTGACAGATACTCCATCTTGAAGAATTCAGACCCAAGGCAGCCTGGTTGATTAAAAGGAAATACATATGAAGTAAAAGGATTATAAATCTGGCAGCATTCCTCAAGCATGCATTTCCCAAATATATTGGATTACAACACATAATCCTGGCCATCACAGCTGAAAAGTGCTGATCTATGACATCGCCTTACCCTAAAAGCTTTAACTGATTCCTTTTTGTTTTTACAACTTACTTTCATATTATGTAAAATAAATATGACTATTTTTAAATTAAAGGTTATATTAAGTCAGATCCAGAGCCATGTGTAGCCTCCAAAAATACTCCAAAAATTGCTACCAAGCTGTAATTTTTAATATGGCAGGATGAACAAACACATCTCGGGGAAAATCACATTAACTTTATTTAATGGAACTTAATGTGAAATAAATTTATATTAAATTAAATTTAGTTTTTGCCCCGGCCCACTTTTGTATCATGGGCTCGCTTTCTTTTTGAATTTGCCTCTTTACACAACAGATTTAATGGGGTCAGTGGTCCCACATCTGAACTCTGAAACATTTTCAACCTTACAATTACAGCTGTGGAATCTTGAATAACTATTCTTTCAGATAAATCAATAAAATATCAGCCAACTTCTCTCCTTGATACATTTGATATGCTTTCACTAAATAATGTATGCATTTAATTTAGAAACAGATTAGATGGACAAGAAACTGAAAACTGAGATATAGGGCAACACATGTAAGATATTACGTTAGTGGAAAAAGTTAATCGGGATGGCTCATATTTTAAAATACCGTATATACTTGAGTATAAGCCGAATTTTTCAGCCCACTTTTTGGGCTGAAAAACTCCACTTCGGCTTATACTCCAGTCAACAAAAAAAAAGAACTGTCCGTTCGTTCGGAACAGGCTGCTGAGAGAAGCTGCCTCGCCTGCTGCGCCCCCAACAACCGCTGCTGCCGCTTTCCCCCCCCCATCGCTCACCCGCTGCCCCCGAAAATGCCGCTGCCGCTTTCCCCCCCCATCGCTCACCCGCTGCCCCCGAAAATGCCGCTGCCGCTTTCCCCCCCCCATCGCTCACCCGCTGCCCCCGAAAATGCCGCTGCCGCTTTCCCCCCCCCATCGCTCACCCGCTGCCCCCGAAAATGCCGCTGCCGCTTTCCCCCCCATCGCTCACCCGTGCTTTCCCCCCCCATCGCTCACCCGTGCTTTCCCCCCCCATCGCTCACCCGTGCTTTCCCCCCCATCGCTCACCCGTTCTTTCTCTCCCCATCGCTCACCCGTGCTTTCTCTCCCCATCGCTCACCCGTGCTTTCCCCCCCCATCGCTCACCCGTGCTTTCTCTCCCCATCGCTCACCCGTGCTTTCTCTCCCCATCGCTCACCCGTGCTTTCTCTCCCCATCGCTCACCCGTGCTTTCCCCCCCCATCGCTCACCCGTGCTTTCTCTCCCCATCGCTCACCCGTGCTTTCTCTCCCCATCGCTCACCCGTGCTTTCCCCCCCCATCGCTCACCCGTGCTTTCTCTCCCCATCGCTCACCCGTGCTTTCTCTCCCCATCGCTCACCCGTGCTTTCCCCCCCCATCGCTCACCCGTGCTTTCTCTCCCCATTGCTCACCCGTGCTTTCCCCCCCCATCGCTCACCCGTGCTTTCTCTCCCCATTGCTCACCCGTGCTTTCTCTCCCCATCGCTCACCCGTGCTTTCCCCCCCCATCGCTCACCCGTGCTTTCCCCCCCCATCGCTCACCCGTGCTTTCCCCCATCGCTCACCCGTGCTTTCTCTCCCCATCGCTCACCCGTGCTTTCCCCCCCCATCGCTCACCCGTGCTTTCTCTCCCCATCGCTCACCCGTGCTTTCCCCCCCCATCGCTCACCCGTGCTTTCTCTCCCCATCGCTCACCCGTGCTTTCCCCCCCCATCGCTCACCCGTGCTTTCTCTCCCCATCGCTCACCCGTGCCGCCCCGAAAATGCCGCTGCCGCTCGCCCGCTTGCTCGCTTCCTCGCCCGGGGACCAGCACCAGCCAGCCAGCCCGCCGGCGAGAAGCCCGGCCCGGAGGTGAGGGGAGGGAGCGGAGTCGCTCACCCGTGCTTTCCCCCCCCCATCGCTCACCCGTGCTTTCTCTCCCCATCAAAGATCCTTGGAAGTAATGGTTGGAAAAGTTTGCAAGTCTTTGGGAAAGTTCAAGAAGTGAAAGGAATACCCTCCTCTTGAAAGACCAGATAAGGCAGACAGGGAGATGAAGAGTTCAACCGAGTTTCCTCTTTTGTTCAGGCATCTGCACCCGCTGCTTTTAAACTCGCCGGGCGCTGCAACGGCACCCGTTTTCCCCGGCGAGTTTTCCCTACCTGGCCCCTACAGAATCGCGGCGGCGCCCCCGGAGAAGCCTACCCCGAGGCTGCGGCCGATTTTTCCTTCTCCTAGACTCTGCCGCCCAGAGCGTTGTTTCTCCCCCTCGTGCGTGCGTGGGATGAGGCGAGAAACCAACAGCCTGCGTCCGTCTCTCTTTATGTATATTTCTGTATATATCTTATCTCAGGATCTAGACCTTTCGAAGGAGAAGGGGCGGCTGGAGTTCGTGAGTTGCTGTGGGACCCAAGGGTTGGGGGAAGAGAGATGGGAGGGAAAAGGGGAGAAACCTGCCGCTGGCTAGTTCTTTGTCTGATCGGGGAGCCTGAACAAAAGAGGAAACTCGGTTGAACTCTTCATCTCCCTGTCTGCCTTATCTGGCTTTTTGAAACGCACCACCGGCTGCTCCGTCCAGAAGCCCAGATTCGGGAGGGCTGCTTGGCTTCCACTTGAGCCCATCTATGTCCGCGGGCCCCCCCCCCACTACCCCTAGACCTCCGCCGCCGGCGGAGGCTGGATCCGCGCTCCGCAGCGGCAGGGCGCGGATCCAGCCGGCGGCAGAGGCTTGTGGAGCACGGATCCAGCCTCCGCCGGCATGCAGGCAAATCCTGCTAAAGGGCTTTCCCCCCCCACACACTGGATCCGCGCTCCGCAAGCCTCTGCCGGCGGCAGGGCGCGGATCCAGCAGAAAGAAGCAGGCAGGCAAGGCACGGAGATCCGAAGACCTGCCGAGGTTTGGGGAGGTGCCCAAACCTCCCCAATCATCAGCAGGTCTCCGGATCTCCGTGCCTTGCCTGCCTGCTTCTTTCTGCTGGATCCGCGCCCTGCCGCCGGCAGAGGCTTGCGGAGCGCGGATCCAGTGTGGGGGGGGGGAAAGCCCTTTAGCAGGATTTGCCTGCATGCCGGCGGAGGCTGGATCCGTGCTCCACAAGCCTCTGCCGCCGGCTGGATCCGCGCCCTGCCGCTGCGGAGCGCGGATCCAGCCTCCGCCGGCGGCGGAGGTCTAGGGGTAGTGGGGGGGGGGCCCGCGGACATAGATGGGCTCAAGTGGAAGCCAAGCAGCCCTCCCGAATCTGGGCTTCTGGACGGAGCAGCCGGTGGTGCGTTTCAAAAAGCCAGATAAGGCAGACAGGGAGATGAAGAGTTCAACCGAGTTTCCTCTTTTGTTCAGGCTCCCCGATCAGACAAAGAACTAGCCAGCGGCAGGTTTCTCCCCTTTTCCCTCCCATCTCTCTTCCCCCAACCCTTGGGTCCCACAGCAACTCACGAACTCCAGCCGCCCCTTCTCCTTCGAAAGGTCTAGATCCTGAGATAAGATATATACAGAAATATACATAAAGAGAGACGGACGCAGGCTGTTGGTTTCTCGCCTCATCCCACGCACGCACGAGGGGGAGAAACAACGCTCTGGGCGGCAGAGTCTAGGAGAAGGAAAAATCGGCCGCAGCCTCGGGGTAGGCTTCTCCGGGGGCGCCGCCGCGATTCTGTAGGGGCCAGGTAGGGAAAACTCGCCGGGGAAAACGGGTGCCGTTGCAGCGCCCGGCGAGTTTAAAAGCAGCGGGTGCAGATGCCTGAACAAAAGAGGAAACTCGGTTGAACTCTTCATCTCCCTGTCTGCCTTATCTGGTCTTTCAAGAGGAGGGTATTCCTTTCACTTCTTGAACTTTCCCAAAGACTTGCAAACTTTTCCAACCATTACTTCCAAGGATCTTTGATGGGGAGAGAAAGCACGGGTGAGCGATGGGGGGGGGAAAGCACGGGTGAGCGACTCCGCTCCCTCCCCTCACCTCCGGGCCGGGCTTCTCGCCGGCGGGCTGGCTGGCTGGTGCTGGTCCCCGGGCGAGGAAGCGAGCAAGCGGGCGAGCGGCAGCGGCATTTTCGGGGCGGCACGGGTGAGCGATGGGGAGAGAAAGCACGGGTGAGCGATGGGGGGGGAAAGCACGGGTGAGCGATGGGGGGGGAAAGCACGGGTGAGCGATGGGGGGGGAAAGCACGGGTGAGCGATGGGGGGGGAAAGCACGGGTGAGCGATGGGGAGAGAAAGCACGGGTGAGCGATGGGGGGGGAAAGCACGGGTGAGCGATGGGGGGGGAAAGCACGGGTGAGCGATGGGGGGGGAAAGCACGGGTGAGCGATGGGGGGGGAAAGCACGGGTGAGCGATGGGGAGAGAAAGCACGGGTGAGCGATGGGGGGGGAAAGCACGGGTGAGCGATGGGGGGGGAAAGCACGGGTGAGCGATGGGGGGGGAAAGCACGGGTGAGCGATGGGGGGAAAGCACGGGTGAGCGATGGGGGGGGAAAGCACGGGTGAGCGATGGGGGGGAAAGCACGGGTGAGCGATGGGGGGGAAAGCACGGGTGAGCGATGGGGGGGGGAAAGCACGGGTAAGCGATGGGGGGGGAAAGCACGGGTGAGCGATGGGGGGGGAAAGCACGGGTGAGCGATGGGGGGGGAAAGCACGGGTGAGCGATGGGGGGGGAAAGCACGGGTGAGCGATGGGGGGGGAAAGCACGGGTGAGCGATGGGGGGGGAAAGCACGGGTGAGCGATGGGGGGGAAAGCACGGGTGAGCGATGGGGAGAGAAAGCACGGGTGAGCGATGGGGGGGAAAGCACGGGTGAGCGATGGGGAGAGAAAGCACGGGTGAGCGAAAGAAGCAGGCAGGCAAGGCACGGAGATCCGGAGACCTGCTGACGTTTGGGGAGGTTTGGGGAGGTGCGCGCGCACCTCCCCAAATCTCCCCAAATTTCGGCAGGTCTCCGGACGGCGGCGGCTTGGGAGAGGTGCGCGCGATCCTGGAAGCACCGAAGCCTCGGCCGCGCGCAAGTCCTCGGTAAGCTCCGGGCGGTCACTTGCTTCGCGTCTCCTGAGGGAAGGGGGGGCGACTGGAGCGGGCGTGTTTCCTCGCCTGCTGGGCGCCGTGATTTGCCCAGGGAACGCGCGGGCCCCGAATGGCAGCGTGGAACGAGGAAGCGGACAGCCAGGGCTTCCCCGAGAGCCGCGGCCACACAGGGTATTCCTGTGTATTCAGGCTTGCAAAATGGCGGATCGAGCCTCTGCTGGCGGCGGAGGCTTGCAGAACGGCGGATCGGCTTATACTCGAGTCACGAACTTTTTCCAGTTTTTGGGGGTGAAAATGGGGGTCTCGGCTTATACTCGAGTCGGCTTATACTCAAGTATATACGGTAAGTATTGGAAACAGGACGCTTTATGGGAATAGACTTATTCAGTAGACAGATAAATTAGTAAGCAGACTAGTAATATTGCTGTTGTTCCAAACCTGAGATAATATCACAGTGTTTTGTAATTCCTGCCCCCAGAATTCACTGGGGAACAGATATGTGTGTTCTTTGTGCAGTTTAGATAAAAATCTTTGAAGAGCTTGCTTAAGGTTCCTAAAAGTGTAGAAATCTATGCATTGCTTTCTCTGTTTTTGGAGCACTATTTATTAACCAGTGGGAGTATTGGTGTTTATTTCATTAAAAACAAATGAAATTTTAAAGGGTTTTCTTTGGCTTGTGGCCAAACAAAAAATTGATGTGTGTGCAATGCTTTCTCCCCTTAAATAAAATGTTCTTTATAAATCTTTAATGTTATTTATATTCCTTTAAAAATGGTTGTGTAATCTCTCAGTAAGAAAGACATTAATAGGACCCATCAGTTAATGTTCAGAAAACGTAGCAAGAGTGAAGAAGAAATGAGATCTAGTGTTGACAGAAATGGTGATTCTTCATCTGTAGCTACCTTTTACTCGTTGTGGAATCGTGTACTGTATATTAGCCCATCCTTTTTTCACAACTGTTTTCTTGCAGGGAATTCTGTCTCCGAGATGGTGACCTCAATTCCATTGACAGAATGAGATATTTGGAGATGAAACGGTTGAGTCACGACTCCAACAGCCTCCAATTAACCTCTTGACTTGTTTACATGAAGAGATTTCAGTTCTTTAGTTCAGAATAAACAGTACTGGAGTTTCAGTACGTTTTAGTCTTCCCTTAGGCATGAAAGCTAGCTGGGTGACTTTAGGCTACTCACTTTTGCTCAGCTCAACCCACTTCACAGGATTCTTATGGATAAAATAGGAAGAAGGAACGTTAATTGCCTTGAGAGATGCAAAATAATGGGTGGGTGTACATCTAGTGAATAAAATAATAGATGCATCTGGAATCCAATACCAGATTTTTACTTTGTATCTGGCCTTGCTTAACCATAGCTCTGTGAGATCAAAGAGAAAATGGAGGTGGAGAGATGGAGTAATAATAGCACAGTAGCCATATGTAACCTTTCCCAAACATTGTCTCTCAGCATTTCTACTATTTCCACCTGAAATGATTACGCTGGCTGGAGAAGATTGGTGTACTTGTACCATGCATCTAGGGAAGGAACCCAGTAGATTTCATGCAGTTCTCGACATCCTGTTTTGCACCCCATTTATTTTCCCTTTCCTGCTGCAGCCATAATTAAGCATTCTGGAAGTGTTGGAAGATGCTGGGATTCAGCTTTGCAAAACTCTGGCCCTGCAGGTGGCAGAATCTGAACGGATTCTGTTGTCAACCATAGAGTTTGCAGAACGATGGCCAGAGTGGTTATTCCGCTGGGCCTAACTAATTTTGCCAGCAACTGCGTTTTCCTACTGAGGAACAATGATGAAGGAGGGTAAGAGTGAGAGGATAGGCTGGGGTTATCATTTATTCATTTATGATAGTGATTTATATAGCCTTGCTTCTCATTATTGCGAACCCAAGATCAATAAACCAGCAGAGCAAGAATAAATAATCACAAAACAACAGCGACACTATAGCGGCATAATGGCCGCCGAGGGCAATCTTGCTCTCACCACATAATCCTAGTCATAAGAAACGACAGTGACAAACTCAACTGACCTACAGGCCCCATGTTTGTTGTTGGTTCTTCAGGATCTCAGCAGTAAAAAAAATGGCAATGTTGATTATTAGGGAGTAGCAAAATATAAAGCCTTTTTCTCTCACTAGCGTGTGTATGTGTGCACTCACACAAGGGAATATGGGTGTGAACGTAAGGGAATGTAACATAGTCTTCATTTAGCAACCATTTACAGATATGTGATGACAAAGTAGATTTGTGACCAGTCCTTGCATGTATGACCTTTATAAGTTTGTAAAGCAACAGGAATAAAATCATAAGCACAGTTGCAGTTTTTAGTGTCCACTTAATGACCTAATTGTTGGTCCCAATTGTAGTTTTATTTAGATTTTTTTTTAGTTTGTCTTTTTCTGTTCTTTCTAGAAATAAAGGTAAATAAATTGATTGTCATAATTTATATTATGGTTAATTAATATTTTCTGCCAATTATCTTAAAAGTATGTGGCATGGCCAGTTTGGGAATGTGCTCACAGATGTTGGAACTATTGAGATTAACACTAATTTTAATTTTAAGATTATATTTTTCCTCTCTTCTGTTGATATCAAGCTGCTGTGGAAGTTTTCATAATGCTTTAATTTACCTTTAACATTATTATTTAGCAAAACTTCTAAAAACAATGTTCTGAATAACCAATTATGGAGATTTTATTAGTTTTTTGTAATTGTTAATTATTAGTTCCAATAATTAGGTTCTGCAGGGCAATTTTTTTTTTAAAATAATCATTATACTTAAAGGTGTTGGGCAATTTTAATAATAGGCACTGATGTTCTCTGTAATGCAATTAGCTAAACAAAAATGAGTTTGAATGGGTTTTTTTCCTTTTATGGAGACAGCTATGATAAATATTACATGTACCTTCTTTAGTTTTGTAATGCTTATAAATTACATAGTTAAAGGACAATAGAAATGATGCTAATATTCTCCAAGAACATTCACCTTTAAACCTTGAATATTTACACAACTCATTCTTGTTAAGTAATTAGGAATTTGAGTAAGTTGAATAATAAATTCCTTGGCATTTGTTAGGGTTTTTTAAAAGATACATTTGTAGTAGTAGATGAACTATACATACTTTGGAATGTTTTGAAGCTATACAAGGTAGAAGAGAATCCCTTTGTGAACTAGCATCCTTGAAATATATGTGCTGATGGGGGATGAAGAAAACTGCAGTCCAGGACATTCAGATGTACCAGACTGGGGAAAAATACTTTCAGGTTTTCAGTGCCCATTGTCTGTTTTTCTTGAAGCATTTAAAATTAAAGCTGATTTTGAATTAGCTGTATTTATCATCGTGACAATATATCTCTACATCTTACATTGAGTCTTGCAGCTTTTTGTGAACATGGATTGGAGTATAGCACAGGTCCCACTGCGATCTGTTTTGCTTCATAGTAGATACGCTCTTGAATATCTAGTTTTTGCCCTTGAATCCTGAGAACTCGAACATATATCTAAACCTGTGCTGTTCTGCAGTGTTTTTCTGATGGCAAAACACTGTGCTTTAGTGCACAATTACTTATGCAGACATTCAGCCTTTTTCATCTGAAGAGTGATGATGAAATATGTTTGTTTGTTTTTTTTTTAAAAAAACCAGTTGCAATGTGCAGTTGGTTTGCAATATAAGCCACGTAGCCTACAGAATGTATAAAACTTGCAGTCAAAGTCAGTCAAGTTCATTTTCAATTTATGGTTCTAAAGGCTTGAGGACCCTTGGCAAATTGCCCTTGGTATACCTTTTCCCAAAGTATCTGGTATGTGTGTTTCCCAGCAGCGTTGTTTCAGTTACCAATTTCCAGCTACCTGTTGAGCAAACTGGCAATACAAGCTTTGGATTTTTTTTATTTTTTTATTTCACATCTGATTGGTGCAGACCATAATTTTTTTTAACTCAAGGATATTATAATAGATAAAATTAGTCATATTGAATAACACAGCTGCTTAGCTTCCATCCCTTTACATTGCTGCTTAAAAAGATTGTGTGAATGGGATCGAAACGCATTGGAGCAGTGCTAATACTAGAGTCCAAAACTAGTACTAGAACAGATGTGAGGGACAGCAGGAAAAGCATTATCTCTAATCAGTTTATAATCAAACTCCTTAGTATATTTTTAATGCCTTCCTCAAACCTTAACTAAGTACTACTCTAAATTTTAGGGAATCTTAAACATTTGCATTGTTTACTTAAAAGAAGAAACTAAGAAAAGTGCAAAAATCACCAGGAGTATCGGCCAATTTAATTTGCTGTAGCCTTGTACAGAAAATGAATTAATTACTCATAATATTTAGAAATTATATTTTATATGCAAGAATTCCTTGATTTCATTTGTATGATAAACAGTAGTTAATACCTGTTAGCATTTTTTTCATAGAAAAGGACAAATGCCCTTTAAAAAACATGAAAACTTTGTTCAGTGACAGCTGTTGCTCTGTTAGCTTATATGGAGTTATGGAATGTTAAAGCCTTGCTTGCAAAAACATGTTTCAGTGATTAACATGTGCTTAGAAAAACATGTGCCAGGAGAAGAAAACACACAGGACTGATTCTCTGCTTGATTATGTACCTGAACAGCATGTTAGTCTGAAGATGTAGATGCTGCCTTTTCACCTGTAGCGTATTAATGAAATATAATAAGAAAAGTGATTAAAGATGTAGAAGAATCAGTGGAAGACTTCTGAAGGCATTTTATAAAACCTGCAGATATTTGAGTAAGAAATAAAATTGGAGGTAGTGCTAAGGAAATGAAAGTATTTGCAGAATAAAATTACGTGATCTTATTTTTTCTAATTTATGTTTTTGTTTTCCAATTTATATTTTTCGTGTCAATCAAAATTCTGATAGATGTTTAGAAGGGCCTTTTTTTCTTTTAGACAACATTATTTTTAAAGAAACAGATTTAAAGATGTGGTGTGATAAGTTATAAAATTAGAGGAATGTCAGCACAATAAAGGAAGCAAATCCGCACTATAAAGAATATCTTTCAAGATTCTTACCTTTGACAGCATGAACTATCCTCTTTTATTAAAAATAGTTTGTGAAACATTTTTCTTGTTGCTGTTTTGTAATGTGTAGAGGCGCATCCTTTAGAAATTCCATTCTAAATCTATTAAGAGCCTAAGAATTCCTCTTAAAAGAACAGAGTTATGTTGTGGGTATGCACAAAGATTTCTCAAAAAGTTTAACCATACATTCTGAAATGTATTCAGTAAATAGATTGCACTGTCCGATATGTATTCTGCTGTTTGAGCTAAAAAAACAGTAATAGGTGACTAACACAACTGGCTTTCTAGTAAATTCTGACTAACAATTCATTATTACGGGATTAGAAGTGCATTATGCATTCTTTAGGGCTAAGCATTTCTAGTCAAATAAAAAAATAGTTGAAATATACTAACCTGATTTTTTTCTACCTGATCTGATGAAAATGCCCACTGGTATCTACAAAACTTTGTATTTAAAACTCCTGAACTTTTAAAGACTTGCTACTATAGTATTTAACTCCGCTTTGCTCCAGAATATTGGAAAATAAGTGTAAAATACAAGAAATCTTTTAATGAGATACATCTAGTAGTTTAATATTTCAATATATTTGATTATGCAGCATCTTCAGGCTCGTTCTCCTCTTCTATGAGATGCATCATGTCATACAGAAGATATGAAAAAATGTTTGCATATTTTCATTCCATTTTTATTCTTGCATACAAGTACATTATATACGTTTAGAGAAAGAAAATCTGAGAAAACAATGAGGTAAAATATTCAGAAATGATACTTTGCATTAGCAAGAATTGGTAAGTAGATTTTTAATGTAAAAAAAAAATCAAACAGTGCTTTTAGAAGATGTTTTAAAATCCAGGGATATATTAGACTAACTATTTTATTATAATTCTGATTCTTTGACGTATTTTACTTTATGCAAAATGAAATTTAGTTAGAACAACACACATAATCAAAGGAATGACACTCTAAATATGAATCTATAATCAGTTAAGTAGAATTGTACTTCATTTGCTTTTCTTTAGGGTTTTATACCATTTCCTTCTCCAGTCAATGTAATTTCATCAGTTCTCAGATTTTCTTAAAGATAACACCTAAGGACTTGTCCAGACCATCAGCAGACTATAATTTATAATCAAGTAGAAACTTGAATTAAACTTTCTTGGATCTTAACATTTGAACTAAACTACTGTACACAGAAGCTAGGAGACATTTAAACACATTTCAAACAACACCATTAAATAGTGTGCTTCTCATAACTACCACTCTGCATATCTATGTCTCTCTTGAACCCCACTATATTCCTTCTTAAATATATGCCTGTGGCTCCACAATCAATCTCTAAAGGGCAACTGAAAAAGCCAGGTTCTAATCAGTGTCTGGGGAGCAGTTGTTTATATATTGTTTGTTTGTTTAAATTTTAAATTGAGAGTGTAAGCCATCTTGGGGGTGTGTGTGTTGATGTTTCATAGAAGGGGAGCTGCTTCTATGAGGGCAAGAAAAGAGATCAGGTTCCTTTTATTTCTGAAGCATTTTGTACAACTTTCATAAAGTTCACCTTAGCTAATCTAATTTCTTGTTTTCAGTTGATTTCCTTTTGGGTAAGGTAAGATAAATGAATTGTTATTCACAACATTCTTACCCTTACATAACGAATCCATAGTTCACCCAACTAACCCATTATTTTTACCATAAGTTAAGCATATTGCCTGAATTCACACAACAGATTACGGTAGTTTAAAATATAGATGCCTATTTGTTCAGTGTATCTTGTAAAAGCAGCTAATTGGGATGTTGTGCTTTTATGTCTCTTGGCTGAGCTTTGTTTTGTAAAACCTGGGTAATTAACCCAGTCTGGATTGCTGCTATTTTGTCTCCATCCCGTGTAGCTCCTTAACTGCAGTTGATGGCTCTTCTTTGCATAAACGTGTTATACAATTCTTAGTGGTCGTTTCTGATTAATTGTTGGTTCGTATTGTGGTCACTAGCTAGTTATTAAGAATGGTAACCATATTGAGACATGAATATTTTATGGGACCAAAATAAAATATTACAAGAAAACTATTGTTTTAGTGTGTTCATCCCAGATAGATCAATATTACTAATGCTAAGAAAAGATCAATTTATTTGAATGTCCACCCCAAAATAAAGGATTAGAGCTGAAATTGAAGAAAGTGGATAGCTCATGTCTGATATTGTCTGGTCTTGAATGCGGTCAGAGAAGACGTGGCAAAGCTATAGACAAGAAGGGGAAATGGAAAAACATTGGAGAAGGCAGCAATGATTAACCATTTTCATACTTTTGTCAAGAAAAGAGTAAGCGTCTGTTCATAGAATCACCAGTGATCTTGGGTCAAAGGAAGCCTTATCCAGTTATCAGTTTGGTGCTAACTGCTTAAACTAGAACAGGGGTCGGCAACCTGAAACAGTGAAAGAGCCACTCGGAACCGGTTCCCTCACAAAAGAAAAAACTGGGAGCTGCAAAGAAGGATGTGCATGCGTGCGCATGCGCAAAACAAAAGACTTGACAGAACAGTGGAAACACAGATTCCCTGTGCGCCCTTGCGAGATATGGAGGTACTCCAGGGAAGTAACTGGGATGGCTCAGCAGAGGGAATGGGTATTAGCGCGTGCTGATCAGCGGGCGCGGAGAAACACCGAATCTCGTGTGTTCGTTCCAAATGATTGCCTTCTGCAATGCAAGCAGCTGGGATGGCTCAGCAGAGGGAATGGGCATTTCTCCGCATGCAGGAGAGGTCTGTTAGGGAGGCGGTGGTCCGGCGTTGTTTACCTCCCTCCTGTATGTGTGTGTTGGACCCGCGGGGAATGGCTGGTAGAGGTGGCCGTCTGGCTTTTCCCCCCCCCTCCTGTGTGTGTGTCGGGCCCATGGGCTCGACACACAAGAGAGACACAAACACCAGACTGCCGCCGCCTCTTCCAGCCGTTCCCTGCGGGACTGACACACACACACACACATGCACAAACGAGAGGGGGGAAAATGCCAGACTGCTGCCTCCCTACCAGCCGTTCCCCGCGGGTCTGACACACACACACACACACACACACACACACACACACACACACACACAATGAGAGGGGGGAAAATGCCAGACTGCCACCTCCCTACCAGCCTCGCTACCAGCCATTCCCCACAGATCCGACACACACACACAAATGAGAGGGGGGAAAATGCCAGACTGCCACCTCCCTACCAGCCGTTCCCCGTGGGTCCGACACACACAGACAGAGAGAGAGAGAGAGAGAGAGAGAGAGAGAGAGAGAGAGAGAGAGAGAGAGGGAAAAGAAGGAGGGGATTTGGCAGCACCTGAGACTCCATATGCTGCTCAGGAACACCACCACCACACCCGCACGCCCCCTCCGACCGACCCACTACTTACCTTTCCAGCAGTCCTCCCGTCTCTTCCTCCGCTGCCGCCATGTGCAGTCCAAAGAAGAAGAGGTTTGTGGGCAGTCCCACAAACCAAAGAACTTCAACCAATCAATTCAAACTTCACAAGTTTTTTCTTTTCCATGAGAAGTTTGAATTGATTGGTTGAACTTTTTTAGTCCCACTTTTTGTTTTTTTTTTTTTTGGACTGCACACGGTGGAGGACTGGGAGCCGCAGGAGACAGCTGAAAGAGCCGCATGCGGCTCCGGAGCCGCGGGTTGCCAACCCCTGAACTAGAAGAAACCAAATTATCATGAAATTTATTTGCACTCAAGTTGGTTTAAGTACACCTGCCAGTCGGAAGTCTAATGGAACCCATGAAAGTTAGAAAAAGGAAAAAAATGGATCCTGTTCTCTATTCCACTTGCATCCCTCCATGCATTTAGCTGAATGCTTGAATGTAAATAGACTTAGATTCTTCTAAGTCGATATTTTTTCTTCAGAAGCTGTTTAGATAAAAAGTAGCTGCTTTTGTAGATTAATGTATACCTCCCAGTTTCTATGTTCAATACAAGATTACTGCTGCCTCACCAGTTATCATTTTGTGCTCTAATCTGGTCCAAAGTGCAGTTCATGTAGCAATTAATGAGTGACAAATTAGCTAAGGAGGCTGGTTTTGTTTTTGTTTTTTAATCTTTCATTGATCTTTTGTTGCCCTTATTCTTTCAGCTGTAATCAAAAATCTAGCAAACATTCATAGTGATCTGAGCATAACTAAACAGATCCCACAACCTTTCGAAGGCTCCATATCATCATGTTTCCATCATTCAGAATACTGGCTGAACTAATATGTATTTTAATTTTAATACCTACAAATGTAGGGATTAGCAGGGATTACTTTTGAAATAACACATTTGAATCACATGCAATGAAAATACTTTATCTGAACTGTTCATTTATGGTATAACATAGGAAAGTCCTGTGAGTACAAGGCAGGCAAAATCTACTATGTCTGATCATGTATTTACATAGTTTATGGACAAAGGAAAGGGAAAAAGTGTGCATTTGAGAATTTTCCCTGGTGTGCTTCATTTGAAACAATTACACTGCATCAGACTCTGTTGTCTTCAAAGGGTGGTAAAGGCTGATTATTGCCAGCTCTACTTAGAACGTTTTAAAAATATTTGTAATGGCAGAATTAAAAATATCTTCTTTCTTTTTTAAAATTCAGAATGGTTAATTTAGAAATAATGAGTTTATGTAGATAAGCTCTTGTAAGGAAGTTGAATCGCTGCTTTGAAATTCTGGAGCTTTTATACTATTTCCAGCAGAGATTTAATTCAATCCCCAAGGGTTTGATTCCCTGCTTGCATTTTAACACCTGTGCAAACAAAAACTAAAATCCTTACTTTGTTTCGTAATTGTATAGAGTGGAAAAAGTTAATAGGTTTTCATAGAAAAGGTATTTAGGATTTTGATATTTACAAGGTATTTTAGATGTTCAGACAAAATGGTGCACATATAACACTTGAAGGAAATCTTTTTTACAAGCAATTTACTATTAGGCACAAGTCATCAAAATATTTCATTTTAGGTATGTATGTTTTTCATTTTTCAAATCTTGGGAATATGTATTTGTGAGGAAGAAGGAAAACATTCAAAATTGTAACACGAGATGCAGAACCAGAAACTGCTTTAGTGTCATACTTTCTTCTTAAATACTTGCTGGTTTTTACCATGATGAAGACTCTCTTCCAACAGAAGAGTTCTGATACCAATTGACATCATTTTATACTTTGTCTCTATAAATGATCCATCCAAGATAAAACAGAACGGGAGAATTGTCTCAGGTAATTTGGAGACAGCAATGCTCTGCAGTGCGACTAATTGTTATATTCATCTTTGAACCATGAACCAGTTCTGGATATGCGTTTATGATTCTAATCAGAATAGATTTGAAAGTGCAAAAGGAAATGCTAATTTAAGAATATTTATAACTGTAATTCTTTAGGTTGTCATTGGGCATAAGGCGAAGTGGATCGGTAGAATTAGACAGAGCTAGCCCCACCTATTTAATAGTATATGTGATGATTTTGTATTTCTTTTATATCTTCTTCTACCTAGTATAGAAGCTGTCTAGTTAATTTTGCACTGGAAATAAAATTTCAGATTGCACAGCTTACTACAAACAATGTTGTACAAAACCGATTGGCCAGGAAATATGGAGTGACTCAAAATGAAAGGAAGGACAGAGCCGACTCTTGTGGCCATACAGAGGTTTATTTTCATCTCTCCTCCATTTTAGTAACTTGTCATTTGAAATCTGGGAATGTAGGTTTGGTCATTAAATAGTTTACTCTCTTGGGGGTTGTGTTATGAGGAATTTTCTAGGCATCTAGCTAGAAGAAATGTAACTGACCAAACAGTATTAATAAATAAATGTTTATACTTCTGAAGTAACCCAAGGCTGCAAATGAGTTTGTTGAATTACCTTAGTAGATATGATGTGACACTTCTTGTTCTGACCTGACTCTCTTATCTGCATGTAATTTCTTTTGAACTTCAAAGCCTCAGTTAAGATATTTTCTTTCATTTATCCTCCCTTGTTCCCATTACAAGTTCTGATATATTGAATTATCTTGGAATTTTTCCCAATATATTTACATAGCTTTGTTATCAATTCACAAAATAAACTGATTATCTCTTGTAATATTCTGCTGGTTTTATTGTTAGAACTGCAGACAAATAGGACTAAAGCCACAAGTCAGATGTATTTTTAGTAGCAATTGGTACTTTATTTTATTCTTGAAAATAGCAAAGATTGAAAGACGGAGCTGTCCAACTTGTTTTTGTAATAGTTGGAGATAAATTTAATCTGGAGACGTTGGTCTAATTTTAAAAACACTGCAGGAAAACAGTTCAGACCTTGGATAAGCATTGTTTTCTTTACAGCAAGGTGTTTAGAAGAGAGAGGCAAACATTGTCCAAGAAAAAAGAGGTTGGAAAATAAGCTTTCCCACTCATTTTTACTCTGAGCTTAAGTAGTGTTTACTTATGCTCTGCCCACTTTGTGGCCTCACCAGATTACTCTTGAAAGAATATGGTCCCCTAGTAAAAAAACAAAAAACTTGTCTTTGCCTTATGTAGGGGCAGTCATTCAAGGGAGAAATCTCTGCACTGTTCCTTTTCATAGGGCAAATAAGAATTACATAGTAATAAAATGAGTACAGGTAATCCCCGAGTTATGAGCCTTCACTTAACACTCATTCAAAGTTACACGATAAGTGCCCCTAGTGCTTACGAGCAAGTCCTGAAGTTACGAATATTGCAGCACCACGGCAGTCGTTTGTCCTTACGAGTGACCGCAGAGGTTATTCCGTCCCTCCCCACCCCTGCCCTGGGTCTCCCTAGATACCAGGCCTTCAATTGAGATCCTTTGCTTTCTCGGCTTCTCCAGGTCTTTGGTGCGTTCGCAGAGGATGGAGGCTTAAAGTAACGCAAGATCACACGAGATCAGTGGGGCAAGATTTCACACTACTGATCTTGTGTGATCTCATGGTACTTTAGGCTTGGGTTCTCTGTAACAGAGAATGGAACCAAAGCCAGGGGACACTTCCATGTGCCTCTGGAAGCTGGATCGGGGTGTCAGAGGCCTTTTCCAGGCTGCTGCCACCCAGATCTGAGGCCAGGAGATGCTTCTGTGGCCTTCCAGTGCCTCGATCCAGCTTCTGGAGGCATCTGGAAGCGTCCCCTGGCTTCAGATTCGGGTGGCAGCAGGAACCGCAGCAGAGAGACGGACCTTTTCAAGGTGACTCCAGCACGGCAGGAAGGGAGGGGAAAGCATGAGGTACCTTAGTGGGTCGGGGAGGCCTTGTGGCCCTATTCCATCACTAGACTCTCCATGGCCTTCCCCACCCTGACATACCTCATGTTCACTTAACGAGCCACATGCGTCTTAACGAGCAAGGGAGTGATCTCATTTGAGATACGAGATTCACTCCCACGAGTTTTCGAGTTATGAGTAGAATGGGCAGGCTTCATTACACTCGTAACTCGAGGACTACCTGTACTTTGAAGAGCTTTCAGACACATTGATTTCAATAGTTCTTTGAGCAGTTTTGATGAATTTGTTCCACATTTCAGTGAAAAGTATTTGAGAGCAGCTTTTTGAAATATGTTTTTAGAGTTTGTAAGTAAAACAAACCAAGATAGCACAGTTTCATAATTTCTGTGTTTAGTCGTAGCAATTCAGTAACACTGCGAGCATCAGCTTTTTATTATCATTATTACTATTACGGTTAATCATACAGTCAGCCAGATGTTTAGACTGGATTTGGCATTTCTATCCACCTATTGAGTCCTTCCCCAAGACCTGGGATAGGCAGATGTTTAATGGAGCTAAAGATATCATAATGGAATGTAAGCTGTTCCAAGTAAGGCTGCCTTTTGCAGTTGACTGATGGTGATTTTGTCAATGTTGGTGTTATTCAAGTGGTGCTCCTGAAGTCTTGGGATTGCACCCAAGGTGTCTATTACTTTTGGTACTATATTTCCTTTTTTTGGTCACTGTCATTCTACATCTATTTGCACATCTTTGGTTTTTGTGATTTCCTCCAGTTCTTTCTCGTCTCTTCTGTTGTCTGCGGGAATTGTCACATCCACTCTCCAGATGTTTTTATCTTTCTTATAAACCATTGTTAAATCTGGAGTGTTGTGTGGCAAGTGCTTTCCTCTTCGAATTCTAAAGTCCCAGAACAATTTAGCTTCTTCATTTTAGAAACAGTTAGATAATCTAATAACATTAGAAATAGTTAGTGATTCCTTTATCCCAACATACTTTTGTTTCTAAACATAAAAGCTCCTGGGGTTTTTTCCAGCTATATTGTATAAAGTTGATACCAGTTAAGTATTTAATTAGTCTCATACAAAATGGGGATGCAGTTCTGTTTTAAAACTGGGCTTTTTTAAAGCAGAAGTGCAGAGTGTGCTTAACCTAGGAGCAGAAATTCCTGGGTTCAAATCCATCATTAAACTCACTTGCTTACCAGCAAGAGGCCAGGTGCTTGAGTGGTTAAGAACCAAAATCAAGGTTATTATCCCGAGATTTATGGAGGAATGATGAAGATACAGTATTATCATAGGAAATGTTAACTGGGTGATATGATGAGATTTTTGTTACATTGGTTCCTGTAGCACAACAATTCTTAGGATTCTGAGAAAAGAATATAGCTATTATTCTTACTTTTAAAATGCACTGTGGATAAGTGAAGGTGAAAAGGTGACCTAGAAAATACAAGAACAGCCAGAAGATTCTTTATATGATACAAATCTATTTTAACTGGAATAACTACGTTAGCTGACTAAGTATAGTGTTCCCTGGATGTTTTCTTTTACTGTATTTTTTGAAGCAGTATGTTTTGCTTACAAGGGTAACTTTTCTGAACATAATAAAAACCCAGGTTTTAACCTAATCATGCTCAAAATGCATGCTATTATTCTTTCATTGGAGAAGTGATTATGCATAACCCCTGCCAAAAATCACAGAAAGTTTTGAGATACTAAATGTTTCCCAGCCTGTACAGGCTGTTTTCAATATACCAGACTAAACTGGCTTGCTAAGTACATGCCAATCTTGTGTGTTTGTTTTGCAACTGTTTCTTAATACAAGTAGTCTTCACCCAGCAGCCATTCAAAGTTGTGACTGGCCCTTGAAGTTGTGGCGGTGACAACATGGCCGCAGTTATGTAACTGTGATCTAGGCACTTGCACCTATAGTTACAATGTCCTGCGACCACATAATCACCATTTATGATATTTCCTGTCGGCTTTCCAGATGCACAGTCAATGGGGAAACCTGCAGGAAAAGTTGTAAGTTACTTCAGTAAGGCACTTGCATCCTCCCCACCCTGCACCAGGCACTCCTGGCTATACTCTTACTGAGCCTAACAGGACACTCACACATTCCCATATCCAGCAGCAGCCACTCCTGGCACCACCATGCCTTACCTGCCTGCATCCCTGCTTGCAGCAACCTGGGAATTGCTTAACAAACCAGGATCCTTACTTAACAACAGCAATGGGGAGTGTGGGGTTGTCATCACTAAGCAGTGTATTCAGGCGATGTTATGTTTTATAACTACATCACTTAGCAATGGAAATTCTGGCCCCATTTACCTTGTAGTTAACTGAGGACTAACTGTAACTCCTTTAAATGAACATCTAATATGTCTATGGTGTTATTTTGCAATGGTAATCTCTCTCCAAAATGTGGACTTTGCTGTCTTCGAATGAGTGACCCCTCTTTTGAAGACAGCAAAGTCCACATTTTGGACAGAGAGGACTGCTGGTTTGAAAGAGGGGTCAAAGAGGCCATCGATGTCAAAATCTCTCCCAGAGGGGAAGGGATACGACATGAACTATCTCCAGTCTACAACACAGTCTTTTCAACACTTCCAAGAAGGCTCCACTCCCATTCGCACTATTCAGGTGACCCTGATGACACAGATAAATCTCCAGGTGGCCTCAACGACACTCTAAAAGAATGCAAATGTCTGCGAGGAGTATAAATCCTTCCATTCCTCATCATCCAGTCAGAGCTGAAGAAGCTTCTTGGATGAGAAGCGAAACGTCTTCAAAGACTTCAAAGTCCAGTTGCATGTTGAAAAAGCACCTTTGGGGTTAGCGATCAGATAGATTTTTGCAATCCATACTAGACTGAATTCAGTGTACTTAAAATCTACATGTGTAAATATATCTAATTGGAATAAGGAAATAATTATTTTTGCTTTTTCCTCCTGGCTTCAAAGTTTTAAATTATTACAGCATTAACAATTAAGTTTTAACTATATTTACTCATTCACACTAGGTTCAGTAATATTGCAACCTTAAAACTGATGGTTATTTAGGAAGCAAAACATGAAAGATTACTGTATACTTTTCATTTCCCCCCAGTCTCACACTGCATATAAAAGTCACATATGTATATGATTTGGAGAATGCTGGCTTATGATTAGTGACCTTCCTAACTTATATCAGTTCTGCTTATATGACATGCGGTTTTTGGTGTGGCTTTTTATTTACACTATTGTAAACCAGTGAGTAGTAAAGTGCTGCATTCTGTTGTATTAGTTGTGACAGGGGTCCCCAATCATTAACATTATTACTTGAAGGCTTTAAAAGAATAACTAAATTACATAGTGCTTTCTCATTGGATTGTCTAGAGCTCTTAAACTACAAAGATTTGATTGTATCAAGTAGCTAATTTCTGATAATTGGTATTTTCAGAACTTGTGTTTCATATTTATATCATATATTTGCAACTCAGATGACATCAAGACTCCAACTGTCTCCTGATTATTTGGAAATAAACTTACACTGAATTTAGGGAATTGTTTTTTTCATCAAACAATTTAGGATTGAGCTAAATAAGGACAGGGCAGTTAGATCATTCAAGTTCATGATCATGAAAACATTTTCATTCTCTTGTTTTTTAGTGGACTAGAGTAAAGATGTGCTTAACTCAAATTGAAAAATATGCTGAATTACATTAATTATACCTTCCTGCTTTTAGGCCTTCCAGTATTCCAAAGAAATATCATTTCTTTGGCAGTTCAAAGCAAACTTTGATTCTTTTGATTTTGAGACACTTAATCCTAAAATCAGCCTGCAGGTTATTGGATATATAGACCATAAAACCTTGAGTATAATGCCTACCTTATGGGAAAAGATTAACAGGAGGATTTACATCTGCTAATTATTTAATAGCATTGAAGCATTGCCTGTCCATTACATTAGATTGATTTTTCCTTAGTTCAGTGTTTTGGAAATGAGAATATAGCAATATATCTATATTGGAATGAATAAGTATATATGAAGTTGGAAAAATAAAATCACATATGTACTGCTTACTATCCCTTTTATATGGACCTCTGCTCTGATGTAATAATACTATTAATGGCTATAATTTATAACATAGACCAGGGCTTTTTTTCTAAAAAAAAAAAAAAAAAGGTGCCGGAACTCTCATCTTGGCAGACGCAGGAGGCAGGGGGTGGGGGCGGCGCTGCTGCGGTCACGGGTGCGAGGTGTTGGCGGCGGGCTGCCCCCTGGGACCGGAGCCGGCGCAGCTGGTGCAGTGGGAGCAGTGGGGCCTGCTTTATACGGCGGGGCTGTGCGGGGCAGGCGGCGGAGGCGTGGGGGGCCAGGCGATGCAGGGCGGCCACTTTGGCGCGCACTGAGTAGGCCACCAGCCTGGCTGCCATGGGTGAGCACAAGGAAGGAGTGCACATGGACTCCGCAGAACCCACCTCCCACTCCTTGTCCTCTTTTACTTACCTAGTTGAGATGCTGTAGTTGGGCAGCAGGGAGGGATGCAAACTTCCTGCCAACTCACCTTTGCTGCAGACAACTTGCTGGTGCAACGTTTGCTGGCCGGGTCTTTTGGCGCGCTCAGCAGCAATTCCTATTGGCTTTCGAGTAGCATAGCTTGTAGGAGGGAGGGAGTAGCATAGCTTGTGCAAAAGCTTTTTTTTGTGTGCAAAAAAAGGTGCCAGAACGCCATTCAGAGCGTTCAATGAGAAAAAAAGCCCTGCTTTTATGTTTTAATCTTATGATTTTAAAAATATATTTTTTTCTATTGTAAGTTGCCCCAAACCTCGCCATGTGGATTCCATACAAATATTATATAATCGGTAAATAAAGGTATAACATATGTTAAATATACATCAAATGATAATATTCTTCCCTACAAAGTCAATTCTTGCTCAATGACAGACCAAGGAGTTAATTCGGAAAGGCAAGAGGAAAATCTAGAACAGGTCTGTGCAACTTGTAGAAGGGAAAGGCCCACACTGATAAATTAAAAATCTTTGTGGTCTGCAAGGGAATGCTGGTGGGCTAATCAATGATTTGGTGACTAGAGGAGCATCTACAGTGTTGGAGCTCATGGTCATGGTAAGCCATGGAGGCACTAGGCAACATGACTTTTAGGGCAGTGGTGGTGGTTTTATTACTTTTTTAAAAAAAGAAAAGTCTGTGCTCTGTCTAAGGGTGCTTGGCAGGCTGCATGTACAGGCCTGGTCTAGAATTTATTTTGGAGCATTCAACTATCTAGACCAGGCATGTCAAACTCATTTTGTTTGAGGCAACTTCTTATAAAAGAATTGCCATTAATTTGTTTTAATAAAATAATTTAAATCAATTTTTCACTTGATTTCAAATTAAATGAATTATATTGGTTGACAATGAGATTTTTTTTTAGTTCAATTGCCAAATGCAATAAACTGGTTTTAGGTATATGTTACTGGAAGGAAAAAGCAATCCCTGCTGCGTTACTGATCCCAGAGAAGCATTTGCTTGTATGCAGGTATCCTTAGGGTGCCATAGTTATGGATGAGAAATATTGGTTGCAAAGTTGGCATTTCTGGATGTAATACAGATATTTTGGACTTATTTTTGTTTCTTTGCATGATTGATATTTTTAAAAAGGCATATGCTACTGACTACACTTATGCACATATGTAACATCTTTTGCTAGAATACATGACCACTGTTTGTCCAGAATGTGAAAAGTGAAAGATTGTGACTAAACAAAATTTTAATGTACAGATAATACCACCAGAAATTATTTTAGCCTTTTTAATAAATGTTATTGATGTTAAGCTCACCATGGAAAATATCATATATTATGTATATACTAGGTTAATTATTTAAAGACTGAAGTGCAACATAACTAGATTCTAAATAATCTATTTTTCAAAACACACAACAGTCCAAACAGTAAAAGTAAAGTCCAAATTAAGAATATTTCATTCTTAAGAATTGTTTAATTTAAAGTGGTTTAGTTGTAATAGATGGTAAGATTCAAAATAGTTTTCAATAGTACAAAAGATACTATTTTTCTTCTAGCATCAGCTAAATTAGACATATTACATTGAGAAAAATGTTTCTCATTTCTTTCCTGTTACCTTTATGAAATCATCATTGCAGAGATGTTAACATAGGAAATAGATTATTTTGTTATCTAATTTTACCTTCCAAAAGACAGAAGCAGATGAAAAATCTGAGGTTCTTTCCTGTTGGCTTTTTTGAATTAGCTGCTTTAGATTCTAAAAGTTTAGTTCCTAAAGAAGCAACCCTGTAAATAATTTTAATGTCCTCCTCTAGTGCAGGGGTAGGCAACCTTGGCTCTTTTATGACTCAAGGACTTCAACTCCCAGAATTCCTGAGCCAGCATGGCTTAGCTTGGAAACATCTCCCTTTCCCCTCAGCGTGGCTGGCTCAGGATTTCTGAGAGTTGAAGTCCACGAGTCATAAAAAAGAGCCAAGATTGCCTAGCCCTGCAATAGGCTTAGGAAAGCCAATAGAGAGAGCTTCTCTTTTTTTGTGGAAAACAAAGGTGCCAGAATGCCGTTCTGAGCATTCTATGAGAAAAAAAGCCCTGACATAGACTATTATTATGTAACCCACTCATTACTATTAGACTGATTCTCATTGAAGGTCATTTACTCTGTATTATTTTCTTTCATTTCTGTCCTAAAATGTAAAATTAAGATAATAACACCAAAACATCTACTAGTGTCACAGTCTTAATTTCTTATCAGTACAGCTTGAGAGACCTTTATATTTATTTTATATTTAATAGTGGCTATTGCCCACCATTTATATTTTAATTGTGGCTATCGGCCACCATTTATCAGAGATAACATTGAAATTAAAACAAGTAGAAAAAAATAGAAATTACAAATATAAGCATAAATTATTACTGTGCCTCTCAGCAGCAAATAATAGAAACTTTTGTTTTGTTACAGGAATGTTTACCCTTGCAGAAGTTGCATCTCTGAATGACATACAGCCAACTTACCGAATTCTGAAACCATGGTGGGATGTATTTATGGATTATCTGGCAGTTGTAATGCTTATGGTTGCTATTTTTGCTGGAACCATGCAGTTGACCAAAGATCAGGTGGTTTGTTTGCCTGTGTTACAGTCTGCTGTAAGTGCAAAAATGCAACCCAGCCCCTTGGGAAGTGCCAAAGCTGCCAGTATGCCAGAATTGGAAACACCAGCTATTCAAGACAAAGACAAACAGGCAACCATGACTGTAACTCTTGACCCAACATCTGTCACTACGCCTGATGTACATAGAACTGCCTACCCACCATTACACTCAACTGCTGCAAGTCAGGAAGTAAAGAAGGAGCAGAAAAATTTTCTGGGCCGTAAGACTAACTTGGATTATCAGCAATATGTTTTCATTAACCAGATGTGTTATCATGTGGCTCTTCCTTGGTATTCGAAATACTTTCCCTACTTAGCTCTTATACACACAATTATTTTAATGGTCAGTAGCAATTTTTGGTTTAAATACCCCAAAACCTGCTCAAAAATTGAGCATTTTGTCTCTATTTTAGGAAAATGCTTTGAATCCCCTTGGACTACAAAGGCATTGTCTGAAACGGCGTGTGAAGACTCTGAGGAGAATAAACAGAGACTAACTGGGGCCCAGTCCCTGCCAAAGCACGTATCAACTAGTAGCGATGAAGGAAGCCCAAATGCCAGTACCCCCATGATCAGCAAGACTGGTTTCAAGTTTTCAGCAGAAAAGCCAGTTATTGAAGTCCCAGGTATGACCATTTTGGACAAAAAAGATGGAGAGCAAGCCAAAGCACTTTTTGAAAAAGTACGAAAATTCCGGGCTCACGTGGAGGACAGTGATTTGATTTACAAGCTCTATGTTGTTCAGACTGTCATCAAAACTGTAAAATTCATATTTATTCTCTGCTACACAGCCAATTTTGTCAATGAAATCAGTTTTGAGCATATTTGCATGCCCAAAGTGGAACATCTGACTGGCTACCAAGAATTTGAATGTACACACAATATGGCGTACATGTTAAAAAAGTTGCTTATTAGTTATATTTCTCTCATCTGTGTCTATGGTTTTGTCTGTCTGTATACTCTCTTCTGGTTGTTTCGGTTACCCCTGAAGGAATACTCTTTTGAAAAAGTTAGAGAAGAGAGCAGTTTCAGCGATATTCCAGATGTTAAAAACGATTTTGCTTTTCTCTTACACATGGTTGACCAGTATGATCAGCTTTACTCCAAGAGGTTTGGTGTATTCCTGTCAGAGGTCAGTGAAAACAAACTGAGGGAAATAAGTTTGAACCACGAATGGACTTTTGAAAAATTGAGGCAACACGTTTCTCGCAATGCTCAGGATAAGCAAGAATTACATCTTTTCATGCTATCAGGAGTCCCAGATGCGGTTTTTGATCTGACAGATTTAGATGTGTTAAAACTCGAGCTGATTCCCGAAGCAAAAATCCCTGCTAAAATATCCCAGATGACTAACCTTCAAGAGCTACATCTCTATCATTGCCCTGCAAAGGTGGAGCAGACAGCCTTCAGTTTTCTTCGTGACCACCTGAGATGCTTGCATGTGAAATTTACTGATGTTGCAGAGATACCCGCTTGGGTCTACTTGCTTAAAAATCTCCGAGAGTTGTATTTAGTAGGCAACTTGAATTCTGAAAACAATAAAATGATAGGACTTGAATCACTTAGAGAGTTAAGGCACCTTAAGATTCTCTATGTGAAAAGCAATTTGACCAAAATTCCATCTAATATCACAGATGTAGCACCACATCTAACCAAGCTGGTAATTCATAACGATGGTACCAAGCTTTTTGTACTGAATAGCCTTAAGAAAATGATGAATGTAGCAGAATTGGAGCTGCAGAACTGTGAATTGGAACGTATTCCCCATGCCATTTTTAGTCTCACTAACTTGCAGGAACTAGATCTCAAGTCAAATACCATACGCACAATTGAAGAAGTCATTAGCTTCCAACATTTAAAAAGACTAACTTGTCTGAAATTGTGGCACAATAAAATAGTTAACATTCCTTCTTCCATTACTCATGTTAAAAACTTGGAGTCACTTTATCTCTCCAATAATAAACTCGAATCCTTACCTGTTGCAGTATTCAGTTTACAGAAACTCAGATGCTTAGATGTAAGCTACAACTCCATTGCAGTGATTCCTGTGGAAATAGGGTTGCTTCAAAATCTCCAGCACTTGCATATCACAGGAAATAAAGTGGATATTTTGCCAAAACAGCTGTTTAAGTGCTCCAAGTTGAGAACTTTGAGTTTGGGACAAAATTGCATCACCTCAATTCCAGAAAAAATTGGTCAGCTGTTGCAACTAACTAACTTAGAGCTGAAGGGGAACTGTTTAGACCGTCTACCACCCAGTTTGGGTCAGTGTCGGCTTCTCAGGAAAAGTGGACTAATTGTAGAAGATCATCTTTTTGATACATTGCCCTCAGAAGTTAAAGAAGCATTGAATCAAGATACAAGCATTCCCTTCGCTAATGGGATTTAAACAGAGCTCAGACCTGGTGACCAATATAGATCATATTAAAGAGCACACTAAGAAAATGTTGTGTTGAGAATTTGGAACTCTTTCTTTTTATAAGAAAGGACTGTTAAGGCCGGCAGATCACCTTTGGTGTTTGTAGTATTTTTAAACATCACTTCCAGAATTTTTGGAGAGCAAAGAAGAAGGGGTGGGTAATCCTTAAAACAATCTTGATTTTTGTTTCCCTTATAAGATGTTTGTAACATGGATGCTGCCGCTTTTGAATGTTTACAAATTGCTTGCCTGCTTAATGTACATGATTAAATTGGTGACCTTTTCTTACTATAAATAATTTTAAATGGCTCTGTTCATTTTAGCATTGTGCTAGAGGCCATAGTTTTCTTTACTTTATAAAATTGGAATGATATTCAAGGAACTATTATTGCTATTGATCAAGAAAAATCTATAGATAATTCAATAATAAGTAATCCAATATAATTTTCATCTGCCCTGCAATATCTAAATAGAAATGCATTTTTTTATAAACCTAATTGCAATATAGCCGAGAAGCTCATCATGAGCTGCTATTCAGATGTTGAAAGGTAAAGGTAAAGGTTCTTGTTCTGTACCAGCCTGCTACCGGCCTTGCAGAAAAGGCAACCCCTTTACAGACGGCAAGAGGCTGGAATACGTCTGCCAAATTTATTACAAAAACAAACAAGACACGAACCAAGATACCGGAGCTTTGAAACACTATCTGAGCGGTTGCTTTCAGCAAACCAGCCCTCCCCACACAAGTCCTTTATAAAGAGTTCAGGGCGTGGCTTCTCTCTCCCTCCTTCCGAGAAGCCCCATTGCCTTCCTCTGTTTACTCCTACTTGACTGCCTCCTGCGTCGGTCGTCCTTGAACAGGGCCAGCTGTGGGTCATCTTCATCCACTCTGTCAGGCTCACACAGCTGGGTCTCCATGGTGACCAAGTGGGAGGGGCCTGCCTGAGGGCTATCATCCGCAAGGTCTTCAACACCCCCCTCCTCCTTTGAGTCGTCCGACCCAACTGCCGAACCCACAGGCTGACCCTGAATCACAACAGTTCTCCCGCACATGCGTGCTAGTTGTTTCCAACTCTAGGGGCCAGTGCTCATCTCCGTTTCAAAGCCGAAGAGCCAGCTCTTGTCCGAGGACGTCTCCGTGGTCATGTGGCCGGCATGACTAGACGCCAAAGGCGCACGGAACGCTGTTACCCTCCCACTGTAGTGGTCCCTATTTTTCTACTTGCATTTTTTTACGTGCTTTCAAACTGCTAGGTTGGCAGAAGCTGGGGACGAGTAACAGGCGCTCACTCTGCTACGCGGCACTCGGGATTCGACCCGCCAAACTGCCGACCTTCTGATCGACAAGCTCAGCATCCTAACGCACTGAGCCACTGCGTCCCTGGAGGTTTTACTGTATACCATTTCAGATGGGTGGTTGTCCAGTTTTTTCTTAAAAACCTCCAGTGATGAAACACCTATAATTTCTGAAGGCAGGCTGTTCCACTGGTTAATTGTCCTCACTGTTAAGAAGTTTTTTTCTTAATTCCAAATCGCTTCTTGTTTCCATCCATTGTTTCTTGTCTTGCCTTCTGGTGCTTTGGAAAATAAGTTGATCCCCGCTTCTTAGTGGCAGCCCTTCAAATACAGGAATACTGCTATCATGTCACCCCTAGTCCTTCTTTTCTCTAGACTGGCCATGCTCAGTTCCTGCAACCATTCTTCATATGTTTTTGTCTCCAGGCCCTTAATCAACGTAGTTGCTCCTCTTTGCACTTCTTCCAAAGTCGCAACACCTTTTTTGTAATGTGGTGACCAAAACTGGAGGCAATATTCCAGCTGTGGTCTTACTAAGGTTTTATAAAGCGGTACTAGTACTTCATGTGTTTTTAATTCTATGCCTCTGTTAATACAACCAAGGATTCTATTAGCTTTTTTGGCTGCTGCCACATCCAACTGGCTCACGTTTAAGTGATCGTCCACTAGGACTCCAAGGTCCCTCTCACAGTTAATGTTTTTGAGCCAGGTTTTGCCTAATCTGTACTTGTACCTTTGGTTTTTCCTGCTTAGGTGTAAAATGAACATATTTTCTCTGGAGCAATACTTCTGAATAGAAACACACAGCATTCGACCGCAAATTTTAGCTGGATTTGGGGCAAAAGTTCTATTTGCTAGTTGTCTTTGAAATTTAAAGTTTATTCATGCAATACTAAAAGAATTATTTTTATTTACCATCCTTCACTTTGAAATAATACTAAAATGTCTTAATCTTTCTATGCTAAATGCTTCTTAGAATATTTAAAATAGATAACTCCTATTTTATGGCTATCATTACACATCATGAAAAGTGTTTTTTTTTTAAACTGACATTTAGCTTTTGTTCTGAATCAGGAAATAGAAATGACATGTAAAAAAATTTAAAATCTAGAAAATCTGTAAAAAGCAGTGAAACGATTTTCTATTAGTGTATAATATGTTACATCCCATAATGGTTAAGGTAGACCAGCAAGGCCCGACTAGGCCAATGGCACGTAAAGCTGTTATACTCTGCAGTGCTAGCAGCTTGTGGAAGAATTTTTGCTTTTATCAAATGACACAGAATGTACATCATCAACGAGCACACTTCGGGTATCTTTGCCAAGATGGATTTCTTCAGAGCAGATAGTTGTGCATTAGTAGCCTTGTTTTCTCCCTCTTTTAACTCTGCAGCTAGAAGTCAGTATGAATGAACTCAACCTTCTGCCTGACACATGGAGAAAGCATTTTCAGTCAGCAGAATACAGTTTCCATAGCGCTTTAGATATAAAAGCCTCTTTGGCACAAGTACCAAGGACAAAGAAGCCACAGAGGTTCCTGGTTAAATGAGTTTATTTTCGATTTTACTCCCTAAAATACGTAGGGGTGTCCAACTTTGGCAACTTTTAAGACCGGTGGACTTCCACTCCCCTGCCATAAAACAAATATACACGCAGCATAAATACTGCTGTTTTGTCCATTTAGAATATGGCCAGGAGGACAGCCGGACCAACAAAAGAGAGGGTGCTTGGGAGAAAGCGAATCAAAAGGCGTCGACTTTCCTGAAGTGGGAATTCAAGCCTAGTTGAGGAAGGAAATCCCTTTATCAGAATAGAAGGAATCATCTGGGAAAAGACATACTATAAAAATGAGTGATGCCACAGTACATGTCTGATGGTCACAAGCTGTCATTTCAATGTATAGAGCTGGGAAAGCAGGCACTGCATTTTCATTGGCCGTCAGAACCAGCTGTGTACATTTGGACCACAGTGACCATCACAAAAGGGGGGGGGGAAGCCACATCAGTTAAAGAGCAGCTCTCTGATCAGCAACAGCCAAATCAGATGCGGCATTAGAACTCAAACTGGCGCTTCCGTACTTGGCTTGTTTACTACTTTAGTTGTTACCTTATGTAAGCTGGTCACTTACCATAAATAATAAATAAATAAATAAAAGTCTTATCACGTGGCCATTTAATTATTATTTGCAGCTGCCAATTTCTTTTGCTTTGCACTGCTCTGTTGCTATTTAAAATCAAGGGCCCAGCAAGAGGCAATATCACGCCATTCGCTAAAAGTCATTCTGGGGCGTGGGGGAAAATGCTTCAATAAGAGGATCAGAGGAAGAAATGTACTGTACAGAACAATTAAAATCCAGTCCCCATTTCACAGATGGAAATGCTGGAGCCTTGACCAAAGGATTCTTTTGTCATAAAACACTGCAGTTTTTGCATAAATCGATCCCAGATTCACACCCTGAATATGAATCGCTTCCAGAAAATAGAGAGCAGCAAGCTAGGGCAGGGCTGCCTCTGAGTCTTTTTGCTGTGTTTTTCTGGCCTCATGCTGGCACTCACCGAAAATCCATGAAGATATGACATTACTGCTGTGAGAAGTCCTTTGCGCAATCGACGATGACTTGCACACAATGGCCAGGCCCCTCATCAGTATTTTTCCATGATCTCAGAGTATGCAGTTGCTTCAAAGGATTTCTAAAGAAATATCTGTAAAACTGAGCAGCATTCGTTGAAGAGAAATGAAGCTGTAAGTGCCACCTAATTCCACATAACTCTTAAAAGACTGTGTATTCTAATTATACATGTCATTTGAGCAGAGCCTAATCTAGAAGCAAGCCACTGTTTAGACCTCTTTGATAATCCTTCACCCATTTGCTGTACCTGCCAGTTAAACATTGATTGGCCCATTCTGAGGTCTCAAAATGCTTCCCTGGAAAAAAACACCCAGATACAGGCTCAATGTAACTTAAGGAGAGCTCCCCCCCACCCAAAAAATAAAAATCAAATATCTGCACGATAACCTATTTTTGAGGAGAAGGTATACAATAAGCACTCAGCACTTTAAAGCTAGCTTTGTCTTATTGCTACTTGTTCCAAAAAAAAGAACCAACTCTCACTGCAAAATAACAAAATTATTATTTCAAATTATTACATGAAATTCTACCTCTGTTGTCTTTACATTGGGCAAAACAACGTACATGGTAATGAAAGAAAACCTACATGTAGTAAAAAGTATCCTTAAAATTTTTAAATTTCTCATACCCGTGGCATTTAAAACAGAATTCCCATTCTCAACTTCTTTGTGATTAGTTAATGTACAGTATCTATTCCTCCAAAGAACAAGAGGGCATGTCTACAATTTCCCCACCATTCAATTTGATTTATACCAGCCATTGTGACACACAGAGCCAATTTGGTATAGTGGTTAACCTAGAAACTGGGAGACTGTAAATTTTAGCCCCATCTTAAATACTAAGCCAGCTTAGCGAACCAGTCACTTTCTCTCAGCCCTAGAAAGGATGCAATGGCCAGCCACTTCCAAAGATGTTGTCAAGAAAATGTATGAACTGCTCCATATTTGCTAGGAGTCAATACTGATTCAAAGGCACCAAACCAACCAAAATCAACTATGGTATAAGCCAGGGGTCTTCAAACTTGGCCTTTTTATGACTTGTGGACCTCAACTCCTAGAATTCCTCAACCATCGTGCCTGGCTGAGGAATTGTGGGAATTGAAGTCCACAAGTCATATAAGGGCCAAGTTTGAACACCCCTGGTATAAGCTAAACAGCTTTGGTTCCAAACTCAATCAGTGAAGACTTGAATTCAATCTTCTATCAACCCTGTACTGTCTTCTGTTGCTAAAATACTTTGCAATGTGGTTATTGTTATTGTTATGAGTAAGTCTCTTCTGTATGAGAGGTGAGAAAATTTCCTAATTTCAATTTTCATTAGCCCTAGCTGGTTAAAGCTGGGATGTTGGAAAATTGCACATGCTTGAGGTCAGTGCTTGCATTCATTTGTTTTATCCCTCTATTATTTTGACAAATAAGGTGGTGAAAATATTCAACACACCTTCCTATTTTCCCCACAACAACAACCCTGTGAAGTGAGTTGGGCTGAGAGAGTGTGAATGGCCCAAAGTCACCCAGTTGGCTTTCATGGCTAAGGTGGACTTGAACTCATGGCCTCCCGCTTTCTAGCCGGATGCCTTAAGCACTAGACCAAACTGGCTTTTGGATGAAATCTGACATTTAGAGGATTCAAATTAATAACACAGACAAAAAAATGGATAGTGGACATAGCAGTATCTGGAGAGAAGAGAAGAGAAAGAACTGGAGAAAAATCACAAACTACAAAGACCTGCAAATAGATGTAGAGTGACTGTGACAAAAGAAAGCAAAGATTGTACCAGTAGTAATAAGGCATCTCGGGTGCAATTTCAAAACAACTGGACACCATTTGACCACCATCAACCTTGACAAAATCACTGTCAGTCAACAGCAAAAGGCAGCTTTACTTGGAACAGACGATACCTTTAACACCATCGAACATCTGCCTATCTCAGGATGTTGGGAAGGACTCGACAGATGGACAAAAATGCCAAATCCAGCCTAAACCTCAGGCTAAGTGCAACTGGCCATGATGATACAGAAATGTGCAGTACTTTTTGACTGATAGCTCTAAGATGTCTTCTTGGAAGCCTCCTGGAAAAGTTGCTGTCAAAATGGTTTAGTCTAAAAGTAACCAATCTTTGGGTCTAACCTGGCCGCTGTTGATTGTTGCAATGTTACATGATTCACATTTGAATTCTACCTTTTGTCAAGGCGCTCAAAGCTTTCTCGGCCTCACTTTTCTGAAGTCATCTAATTAGCTTTGGGTTTGTTGCAACAAGTTAAGGCCAGAATTCTGACCTTCACACTCTGCTGGCTTAATGTCCAAACAGGATAGCCTAATAAGCCTTCCATTTGGCTGGTTCTGCCTCCTGTTTAATAAATAAATGAGTTGGTGGCAGCCAAACTGCTGCACTATTGCTGTGGGTAGAGGTATATGAATTTAATATGGTTTGATTCAAAATGTTTTGCCGCATAATCTAAGCACAGGCCGAGTCATCCTGTTTCTCCATATATTACAGCACTTTCTTCTCTGACAAGCTGCAATTCTCCAGAGCTTCAGACAAAGAAAGGTTTTGCAATCACTTGCCAGCTAATCCTTTAAACTGAACTGATGCCAAGGATTGCGCTAGGATGCATTTCCACTTTGCGAACCATATGCTCCAACGCTGAACTACAGCCTATCCTCTTTAAGCCTTTCTGTGGTATTATCTGTCTTTAATCCAGCTATCATGCAATCAAACCAATTATTAAATGCATAGTCCACCAGCCTTAACGTCCCCTCCCCCCACCCAACCCCCCCTCCCCAGGAAAGAATTAATCTTATTTCTCTTGCTTCTAATGTAGAGTTAGAAGCTTAAGCGTGAGATGCAGCTCCTGGATTTAATTTCAAAGACCATTTGCAAAATTGTAAGCAATTTACTCCTTAGCTAGAAGCCAGCTGAGGAGGAAGAGGGAAGCAGGTCAGTCAAGGAGAGGAGGAATGGGCCCGTCGCACTTGGTTGCTTGGCTTTAACCAGGCCAAGCAGATTATTCCTGAGGATATCAACAGAAAAAGCAAGTGCCCAGCCCTCTTATAATGTCCAGTTGTGTCCGACTCTTGGTGATTCTATGGACCAGGTCTCTCTCCACATCTTCTCATCTTGCGCTACTAGTTTGAGTTTTTCCATGCTCTGGTTGGTGTCAGCTTTGATGGTGTCCAGCTTTGATGGCGGCCTAGTTTCCTTTTACCGCTTACTCTTCCAAACATAATTGCTGTCTCCAGTAAATTGCCCTGCTTGGCATGGCCACAATAAGTGAGACGTAGTTTTGTGATTTGCTTTCAGTGATGTCTGGCATTAGGCGATTTAGTACTTGCTTGTTGGTCACCTGGGCTGTACAAGGAATATGCCGGATCTTTCTTCAGCACCACAGCTGAAGAAGCTGAGTCAATTTTCATCCTGTCTCATTTTTTTAAGGTCCAACTTTCACGTCTGTCTGTCTATCATCTATCTATCTATCTATCTATCTATCTATCTATCTATCTATCTATCTATCTATCTATCTATCTATCTATCTATCTATCTATCTATCTCTTATATGCTGCCCATTTCACCAAAGGATGTTCTCCTAACCTTTGGATAAAATCTGAGTTGAGGCCTCAAAGCCAGCTGCAGTCCTCTAGGGACTTCTCAGAACTGTGATTGAATTGTTAATTTTAATGCAGTGTAGGAGGAAAAGGTATTAGATACATGACCGGAGAACAATATTTTAATACGAACAAGGGATGAAATCAATTTTACGTTTTGGCTTCCCATCCTACTTTCTCACCATTATATTTTTTTATGGAGTGGGGGGAGTGGGGGTTGAACTGGTGCCTGGCAATACCTTCAAGAACCAAGATTGTGCAGGGGAGAAAAAAATCCATACCCGGTGCTAGTCAAAATTATAAAATAAAGTTATATAATAAAAAATTATATGGCGGCATGCTAATTTGAGTGACAAAAAAAAAGCCAGGGTCTGCTGCAGCAATTTGTTTCTTGTTGGATAATCTGCCTAATTGGAAGTTTTAGCACGACTTAATTCGGAGAGGGCAACTAATTGCTAAGCTGTTCTGTGGGGTATAATTACCATCAGCTGCAGAAAGGTAGCGCTTAGATGCTAATGAGTTCTGTTCACCGGTCTTGCAGAATCCAGAGGCTGTCCTTGGAAAGTGGGGAGCATGTCAATTCACCCAAAGCTAATCTTTTACAAAATTGGGGGTTGAGATACTACTAGGTTTCTCTAGGCCAGTCTTTCCTAACCTGGGGATTGCAATTCCCAGAATTCCCAACTAGATGACAAAATCAATGGCTTTGGCCTGGATCAAAAAATGAAGTATGAAGGAATGCAGTACAGGTGGTCCTCGACTTAACAACAGTTCGTTTAGTGAACATTTGAAGTTACAACTGCACGGGAAAAAGTGACTTTCGACCGTATTTCACTCTTATGACTGTTGCAGCATCCCCCTAGTCATGTGATCCAAATTCAGTTGCTTGTCAACTGATTCATATTTATGACAGTTGCAATGACCTAGGGTCATGTGATCCCATTTTTATGACAAACAAAGTCAATGGGGAAGCCAGATTCACTGAACAACTGTTTTACTAAATTAAAGAACTGCAGTGATTTCCTTAACGAGGAAATTCGTTGGCAAGGAAAGGAAATTCCTTGGCAAGGAAAGTTGTTAACAAATGTCTAGCAAATGTTTCTCTTAGAATCAAGATCACACGAAGTACTAGTACCACTTTACAAAGCTCTAGTAAGACCACACCTGGAATACTGCAGCCAATTTTGGGCACCATATCACAAAAAATATGTTGAGAGTTTGGAAAAAATTCAGAGAAGAGCAACTAAGATGATCAAAGGCTTGGAGGCTAAAACATACGAAGAACAGCTGTGGGACTTGGGATTGGCTATTCTAGAGAAAAGAAGAAATAGGGGAGACATGATAGCAGTATTCCAGTATCTGAGGGGCTGCCACAAGGCAAAGGGGGCCAGGTTGTTCACCAAAACACCAGACAGAAGGATGAGAAACAATGGTTGGAAACTGATCAAGGAGAGAAGCAACTTGGAATTAAGGAGAAACTTCCTGACAGTGAGGACAATCAACCAGTGGAGCAGCTTACCCCCAGAAATCGTGGGCACTCCATCACTGGAAATTTTTAAGAAGAGACTAGACAATCATCTGTCTGAGATGGTGTAGCTTCTCCTGCTTGAGCAGGGGGCTGGAGTAGAAGACCTCCAGGGTCCCTTCCAGCCCTATTCCATCTATCTGAGAGAAATTTTGGGCTCGATTGTGGTCATAAGTAGAGGACTACTTGTATTCAGTCAGATAGTGGAATGGTTATTTTGTTCAAAACAATTCTGTTCTTTGGAGCAGAGCATCCTTAGCATCCAGGTGTCTCAATTTCCATCAACCCCAGCTGGCTTTGCCAATGGTCAGACTTTACAGTATTCTATATGTCAGCCAGTTTCAACTGCAGCAACTACCATTGGATTCTTCACAGAATAACCTCTGTTTCAACTAGCTAGCTGTAGGAAAAGGACAAGTGAAGATCTCCAGAAGCTGGGCTGGAACCACAATTTCAACCATAATTTCACCCCTCCTTTCTTGCCTTCTCCTCTTTTCTTTGTATTTTGGCAGAAATTACAAGCAGAAAAGCAACGTATAAAAGGAGTGGCCTAGCTTTTTCTGAGCTGCTGTCCTCCAAATCAGAATTCCCAGCCTTTTAACTAACCATCTAATTCAGGTGGAAACTTGTCTGGCTGTACAGAACTGGGAGGTGTCCTCAAATCCTTGCATCCCACAATTATTAGCTGTATCCCAGTTGGCGCCCTTGAAATGAAGGCATAAGAAAAGCATATGCCATAGCATCATTTCCAATCCCCCTTAGGTTGTATTTTTCTAACCTTTTATAACAAAAGTACCGCCCTGAATATAAAACAAGCCTGAACGTGTGTGATGATTTAGAAAAGACGCACAGATAGTTGTGGGAAGTTTGATTCTTCTGGATTGCAGATGTTGAGTCTCTCTGAAGGTTGGTGTTACAAGGTTCCTCTGGACCTGTCTCCACAAATCTTTGCAGTACCAGTTGAAACAAGCAATTTAGACTGGCAACAGTGAAAAGGTGAGCTCCATTTAAAAAATTAATATGATTTTATTTTTTTTATTTTATTTGTATCCTGCCTTTACTTTTTTTTTTAATAAATAGGGCAGAAAACACACTCCATCCTTTTCCTATTTTCCCCACAACAACAACAACCCTATGAGATGGGTTGGCTGAGTGACCAGCCCAAAGTCATTTAGCCAGCTTTCATGCTTAAGGTGGGAGAAGACTTCTCAGGCTTCTGGTTTCTAGCCCAGTGTCTTATCTACTACACCAAACCAGCCCTACTACTAACTGCAGAGATCCCCATTGAGCTCTCTGGGAACACTATGCACCATTTCAGTCATTGCATCTTAACAAAATAGAGAAGAGCAAACAAAATGATGAAAGAGCTGAAACAACTGCCCTGCAGGAAAAACCTGGGACTTAAATTTAGAAAAAGGTGATTTTTTTTAAAGTTTCTTTAAAAAGAGGGGCAAACATGGTAGACATCTGTCAAATTGCAGTATAGATGGTGTAGAAAATGTGCATTGGCCTTTTTTTGACAATACAGGTAGTCCTTGACTTACTTTGGCCACCACTGGGCCCAAAATTTTTGTTGCTGAGCGTAAGACGTTTGTTAAATGAATTTTGCTCTGTTTTATGACCTTTCTTGCCCTAGTTGTTAATCACTGCAGTTGCTAAATTAGTAACAGGGTGGTCAAGTGAATCTGGTTTTCCCCTTGACTTTCCTGGTTGGAAGGTTGCAAAAGGTGGCTACATGACCCTGGGACGCAACCACAATAGTAAACCTTAGTCAGTTCCCAACCATCTGAATTTTGATCATGTGGAACCGTGGGGATGCTGCAACGGTCATAAGTGTGAAAAACGGTCGTAAGTCATTTTTCCCCAGTGCCGTTGTAACTTTGAACTGTCACTAAACGAACTGTTGTTAGTCGAGGACTACCTGTATTAGAAGCCTGGCTCTTCCAAGGAATGAGCTGAATGAAAGGAAAATTTACAACTGACCAAGGAAGTGCTTTTGCATACTCCCCATAATCAAACTGTGGTAGCTACATTTGCTATCTGAAGAGGAGGGGAAGGTCATTTGCCCAGAATGCTTGAAAGCAGTGTTGTTGTTGTTTTTTAAAAAAAATCTGGCAACTTTAAGATGTGTGGACTTCAACTCCCACAATTCCTCAGGCAGCACTGCTTTTTTTTTTTTTTTTTTTTTTTTTATTGAAAAGTTTTAAAATACAGTTTTCCATTAGAAAAAAAAAAAAAAAAAAAAAACCCTTCCCCCTCCCTCTACCCCCCCTACCTCCCCCCAACGTCCCTCCCTCCCCTCCTCCCTCCACCCCCCCTCCCCCCCCGACTTCCCAGAGCTAAATACAAGGTATATGTATGTAAAAAAGCAATCATAAACTACCATATACTAAAGACTATAGATTCTAAAATCCATCACTCTCTAGCTTATATAGGATAAAACACACCTTAACCATAATAAATGTATATAAAAAAAAACTAGCATAAAAGAAAGAAAAAGAAACGAAAGAAGACTCATTCGAATGCTACATAAAACTTCTTAACCCTATACTTGTTCTGGATAAACTCAATCCATTTTCTCCATTCCATAATATAACGTTCTTGCGAATGATCTTTCAAATAGGCTGAAATCTTCGCCATCTCTGCCAGGTCGGAAACCTTTAAAGTCCATTCTTCTATAGTCGGCAGTACCTCTTTCTTCCAATATTGACCTATCAAAAGTCTTGCTGCCGTAAAGGCAGCACTGCTTTAAAGGAACTAAATTGATGTTGATCCTTCTTACTATGTTAAGAATTTATGTCTTTGATTTATGTCCGGCTGCATGTCTGTTTCTCCTGGAACCTTGACTGTGATTCATAGCAGCCAAACACCAGATTGTTGCTGAACTTACAGTGTTGAAACTTGAACGTTCCTGTTGAAATTGGCTGCAAAAGAGGAGTAGCACCAGGGCAAAACAGCACTCCAGCTTTGGTGTAGCTCACTCTTGTATCACCCTGCCCATCAACGCCCGATGAGGAATCCAATGGTGCTTACGTTCACAAAGCACATTGAACATGGTTACAGTTTCTCAATTCTTCAGTACAAATTTTCAGAGTGAGGTTTTGAGCTGTACCCTCAAAAGGGATACATTTGCAAGCATTTCTTTGGAAGACAGTCAAACATACACAGTGCTAAACGGGAGGCCTCCAAATGGATGTTAGACAAAACAAATCGAGACAAAATAAAAGATATTTGATGGCGAGTTCAGTGCAAGTTCACAAGCCTGACAGTAAACCTGCAGTTGTCGAGAAACAAATAGGATTGAAGTAGAATAAACAAAACTTGTTTTCAGGATGTGTACATGAATTGTTGCTTCGTAGAGCATGTGCGATGTTTTTTTAAAAAAAGAGGCTCTCTTCAAAACTTTGATACGGATATTGTTTAAAAGCAAGCAAGAATAAAGTATAGGAAATCAATTCCAGATCAGTTAAACCCATAATTCCCCTGGAATTATGCATCTCTGGCTTAATCAAAATGCAAAAAAGTAGCTATGCATCTCGAGAAACTTTGCTGTGATAGAGAAAAGAACGCGAGCCATTCCCAAGAATTAGGTCAGACAAAGAGCTGCTTATTTTACAAGTCGTAGACAGGGTGGGACATATATACGTTTTCTTAACCCTTGAAAAATGCTCACTTATTTGGTCTAAGGACAGCCAAGGGCAGGAGTCTTCAAACTTGACCCTTTTATGACTTGTGGACTGGCTGAGGAATTCTGGGAGTTGAAGGCCACAAGTCATAAAAAGGCCAAGTTTGAAGCCCTGTAGTCAAGGGTGTCTTAAGTATTTGTGTGAGAATAATGATGTTCACATGATCCCAGACATACCTGACCCCTGCTGGAAAACTGATATCCAGTTCTTGCCATGTTGTGTTGCAATGTGGGTTCTCAACATGGCTACAGGCATTCCCTTTTCACCTTGATTTTTTTTCAGGATCCAAATGTCATTCATCTTGGATACATACCGGTAATTTAGCCACGCAGGGACACACACACCCATCCACTGTCGTCTGAGCACAAAAAATCTAACCTTTTGCTTATGCTCCATAATGCACTTAGATTTTTACCAAGATGCACAATTTAGATAAATATCTTTTTTTGCTTAATGAGGCTAACTTTGCTCTTCCTTGTGTATTTTGGAGAACCAAGGAAAGTTAAGTAGAGGACGGAGGCTCCAAGGGAAGAGGAGAGTTATCTTTCCAAAACTAGCAAATGTTAACTTCAACAATATTGCAAGCCTTAGCCGCTTTCAGCGAGGCCTGCCTAGATATGCAATCACAACACATCCTTCGCTAACTGCAGCCTTTAATCTTAGTAAGAGGATAGATTCCTCAATTAGATCGGCTACAAATCACAAATGCATTCCACTGAATGTTAAGATGAGGGAAAGGCAACAGTGATAAAATGCATTTTGGGGGGATTATTGTAACATCAATGTTTATTTGGGGTGCAATGATGTATTAATCTGTCAATGCTCAGAAATCTTCGTAACATCATTTTGCAATGGAAGAAATCACCTCTGATCTTTGCTTGTATATCTTGTATCTTGTATATATTGCTTATTTATTCAAAAACAGCCATTCCAACTTAAGTTGCTCAAGCTAGCTTACACCATCGTAGATTTAGATAGTTCCCACTTCAAAAATTGCACCACCAGTTTGATCGCTCACTGGATTACTGATCAAATGGAACCAAGAGCTGCACGAAGAGGATTTCAGGACTGCTATAAGTTATTATGTAATACAGGCCACCCTCTTTTACTGGCCACAGTTAGAACTGGCAACTCCATGACTAAATGACACAATTGTAAAGTGAAATGTCAGATAACCACTCCCAACCTATGACAGCAATTCTAGTAGGGGTTGTTAAAAACAATCACGTGTGGGTCACTGTGATGTCACATGACCAGGTCTTACGATTTTCTGCCAGTTTCCCTGCAAACTTTGCCTATCAGCTGTGAAGGTCACAAATGGCAACCAGGAGACATGACCGTCATAAATGTGTACAGCACCAGGTTCCCAAGCACCAGAATCCGAGAAATGCTGCAATGGCCATAACTTCGAAGACCTCTCGTAAATCTTCATCAGCAGCACCATCGAAACTTTGAGCGGTTGCTAAATGAGCAGTTGGTAAGCAAGGACTATATCCTAATTTGTAACTTGCATTCCTGTACAGTTTTTCCAATGTTTTCATTGGAAATTGCATCCATAGCGTATCAGACATCCCACAGTTTCCTTTTTTTAAAAAATCCCTTCTAGTCTACAGGATGTGAGAGCCATTTGGTCTAGTAAGTTAAGGCATCAGACTGGAAACCCAAAGGCCATGTGTTCTACTCTGGGTCGATCTGGGTTATTTTATGCTAATGGTCCAATGCTGCTACAAACGTTTTAGAAATGGCCTGTTTTTTTACCCTTTAAACTGGACAACCTCATTAAAGTCCCTCCTCCAGGCTAGTTTGTCTTGCAATTTCGCACTCAATAAACAAATGAAATTGGTGGCTGAAATACTTTTATCTCATAATAGAAAATGGCAGTTTTAATGAACATGCTCCTAATCCCTTCTCCTAAATATTTCCATGTAATGGGAGCCAAGAAGCGTGCCTTTTCTGTGGCAGCCGCTGCCTTATGGAACACTCTGGACCTTCATCCTTTTAGCCATCCGTGAGGCTTTGAAGACCTGCCTTTTCTCTCAAGCGCTAGGAGAAGATTGTATAATTGAACATTAGAAGCTTGACTTGGTACCAGATCTTTGTTATCTTTAAAGTTTTAATCTATTTTACAGTTTTATAGTTTTAATATGATTGTACATATTGTTTTAACTTGTGATTGGGAGCCTCCCAAAGATGGTTGGAAAATGGGTGACTACATAAAGGTTTTAGATAGATAGAAGAGAGAGAGAGAGAGAGAGAGAGAGAGAGAGAGAGAGAGACCGGTAGATTAAAAAGTTCCTGCAGTTTTCCTGGCAAGATTTTTCAGGAGTGGTTTACCATTACTTCTTTCCTAGGGCTGAGAGAAAGTGATTGGACCAGGGTCACTCAGCTGGCTTTGTGCCTAGAGCAGGACTAGAACTCGCAATCACTCAGTTTCTAGCCTAATGCCTTAACCACCACCCTAATCTAGCTCTCTAGCTAGAGGTTACCAATTTCCTATAAATGACACACCAGAATCTGAACCTGGGCCGTGACTCCATGAAACACAACACAACAGTTGCAATGCTATTTAAACCAGCTGCCTTGGGGATGCAGTGCTTGAAAGAAGCAAAATATTATTCTCTTCTTTACAAGAGGTAAGACTATTGTTTGCAGCCAAAAGCTACGGCTTTTTCGCTGTTACCTAGAAGTAAGGCCCAATGAGCACATGGGGACACAATTTATTGGTAAGCTGAGAACAAGATTGTCCTGTTCAACCTAATAAAACCCTTTGCTTTTGTAAGAACCAAAGCTAACATTTTGGCTGAGTCCCTTGAGGTTTAGTTCCTTTCTTTTGCTGGCTTGCACAGACTAGTACTGTTATGTGTTCTGCGGTGGTGGGGTGTTTTTGTTTTTTTGGTCTTCTTAACTTTTTTTTTCTTCTCTGCTGCTTGCATCTGAGGTCCTGTGGGGAGACAAAAAGGTGGACGGTATTTTTTCCCCCAAACTACTTCTTACACATAGTAACTCCCCCTAATACTTCCTTAAGTTAAAATAATGCTTTCTCACAGTTCTGTTTGTCTCGCACCATACACCTGCCATGCTCTCTAGCTGACCACGAAAACTGCTTCTTGTCACTTCCTTCCCACAACTTTCTGCTTATTTAAGAGCACAACACTAAACATCAACACCTGCAAATGTCCTTGTCACACTGCACTGTTGCTGGGGTGATGGAACCGGTTCTTATCCTGCAGGGTGCATCATGTGTTCTTTTCAGCCAGTTTTCCCATTGCTGAGCAACTTCTAAATTGCTGGTAATCGCACTTCTACATTCCGAGTGGAGCAGACAGTTTGTTCTTTATGGTGACCTGCACAGCCCTGGATTAAAACATAGCCTGTGTCATGGTTGCATGCCATATCCCCACAACCTCTTTCATCATAGTTAACAGCGCGGAATACTGCTAGCAATAACAGCATGGAAGATCTGCATAGTGCTTTCAAAACCATGAAGCAAGTTATCCTCAATTGTTTTTCACTCTTACAACAATTCTGCAAGGCACACAAATATTATCGTGCCCTAGATTTCAGAGAGAGAGACACCAAGCCTGAGATACAAATATACACACAAATATAGAAATAAGGATACACTAAGGATATTTCTAATAAAGCACCAGGAACAAAAATAAAGAGCAATCTTATAATCAATCCATATATTTTAGCTGCATTACACAGAAGAGTCTAAAATAGCCCAGCTTCGCCATTTTCGTAGTAGTAAAAGTCACTTACAATAAATACATACAATTTAAAAAAAATATACAGTTGAAAGAACAATGTAGTTTACTGGAGTAAAGCAGGTTTTTTAAAAAAAGACATTTAAAATGTACCTACATATTTAGTTGTAAGATTTATCAATCAACCCAACTCAGTGTGGCTCTGGGCAGAGTAAAGCTTAAAAACCAATAACACATCACAAAGCATGGTAAATATAACCACCTACGGAGGAGCTGAATACTAACAAATATTGTAAATTAGCAAACGTACAGAAAGGAGAGAGACGGAAACCAATAGGTTTTGTCTTCTTTTATTATTATTTCTTTTTACCCTACTTTTAATGTTTGGATACTTAAATGTTTGCTAAATTTTCTTCATCTATTTTTAAATTTCCTTTTATAAATGTGTATGTGTGCGCATGTAGATAAAAGGAAATAAAAATAGATGAATACTTTGTATATGTACATGCAGACCCAAACATATGCATGCACATTAAGCAGCCATACAGTGGCGACCTTTATATAATACTATATGTGTAGACTATTCCCATCATGACGCTCTGGCTTGTGCAGAACAAGGTAGAGAAAAAAACCCACCGGCAGATTAAAAACCACAGCAGTGGGTACATGCCAATCCCTGTATTATGACCAATAGTATGATAGAATAAAAAAAGACTTTTAACTGCTGCTTGGAAAGCAAAGAGGGAAGATGCTGAATGTCCTTCTGGGAGAAGCATATCCCCGAACTTCCATGAAAATACAAAGCACAACTACGGGTTTTCTCCAGAGCCATGTAATTGTTGTCATGCCCTTTGGCCACAGCAAAATGAACTCTGGCTGTATCTACCTTAAAATGAGATAGCCGATTTCACTGTGAGGCTGAGGCTCTGAGGCTCAAATCAAAAGGAGTACTAAATTAAATTATGTTATCATCTAATAAATAAAATACCTACATAATTGCAAATATTTTTCAAAATGCCCATCTGAGGCAGCTCCAGGTCACACGAGGCCTGGAAACTTCAGAGAACATTCTTGCACTGCCTTGTAGCTTCTCCCCAAAAGTAGGAAAGTATGCCTTGCATGCTTTTTGGAAACTCTACAGGCCATGTGAGAGTAGGGCCTTCTCACGTGACTTCCAAAAAGTTTGGAGGTCTGGTTTGTCACCAAGCATGACATGGTGTGCCACCTGTGGAATGCACGTCATAGGTTCGCCATTACAGTCTTAGGGAGCATAGGTTTGGATCGTGAGGCCTGATTATAATAGAATGTTTGAAGAGCTGGTGGACTTAAAATTAAATCTCTCCTCAGCCATGAAGCTAACTGAATAATCTATGACCAGAGACTATCTTTTCAGCTAAATTTACTTCCCAAGGCTATTGATGGAATAAAAAGGAAGATGGACTTTTCCTTAAGTATCACACTTATTTTATCCATCCTGGCTCCTGGAGCACCAAACGAACCCTTGAGGACAGAAAAATCCTTCCCTGCTTATTAGATCTGTTTTATTGCATCAGGAAGTAGGGTGGCAAATATGTTTACATCAGCTGTATTACAGCTACCTTTTTTGGCTTGTTTCTCAACACTCTCTATGACTACCTCATGGCAGCAAAGAGATACATGTAGTAGTCCTCCCTTAGCAACCATTTGTTGAACGACCATTCAGAGTTACAACACTGAATGTGTGGTACTTATGATCAATCTTTTGAAGTTCCAGTTGTTTCAGCAGCCCTGAGGTCATGTCACCATGATATGGGTGCTTGTCAATGGGCTTGCACTTGTGACAGTCACAGCATCCCACAGGCACTGTTGGGGGACAACATGCTGATTCTGTAAACCACTTAGAGAGGGCTGTAAAGCACTATGAAGCGGTTTATAAATTTTAGTGCTATTATTATTGCTATCACCATTTGCAACCTTGTTTGCAAGTCGCTCCTGTAAGTCACTTGTATTCAGCCACTTACACGGCCGGCGTGCTTGCAAGTCATCTGGAACTCATTTATTTAATTAATTAATTTATTTATTTAATTAAATTTTTATACCGCCCTATTCCTGAAGGACTCAGGGCGGTTTACAGGGCAACATAAAATATGATATAAAAATAGTATAAATTAAAATAGATTAAATTACATAAGCCCAACAATTAAAACAATATTAAAAGCTAAAACCCCTTCAGTCCAGGCCTGATAGATCAAAAAACCAAGTTTTCAGATCCCGGCGAAATGTACGCAGATCGGGGGCGGTCCGAAGTTCCACCGGTAAATCATTCCAAAGGGCAGGCGCGCCCACAGAGAATGCCCTCCCCCTGGGGATCACCCGCCGGCACTCCTTAACTGTCGGCACCCTGAGAAGGCCCTCCCTGTGGGAGCGCACAGGACGATGGGAAGTTGATGCCGGCAGCAGGTGTTCCCTTAGATAATCCGGACCCAAGCCATTCAGAGCTTTATAGGTCATTACCAGCACCTTGAATCTCACCCGGAGGGCAACCGGAAGCCAATGCAGCTCACGGAGAAGAGGTGTTACACGGGAGTATCGGGAAACTCCCATAACAACTCGCGCGGCTGCAACAGGGATTGCTGGGATTGCTGTCACTAAGTGATGTGGTCACATGATGCCCTACTTTATGATTATCACTTAGTGATTGAAATTGTATTCCCAATTCTCTTAGTTAAGCGAAGACTACCTATACAGAATGTATCAAGGCTTTGGTGGTCATCCCAAGTTTTGCTGGTGTCTTATATTCTATTATCATATTTCAGTGGTATATGCAAGATCAACAAGCATCTCCATACTTTGATTATTAATTATAGCATATTTTCTTGCTAAAATCTAGTGAAAAACTCCAAAAACGTGGTGAGATGATAGGCCATATATAAAAATAGGAATCAGCTAGCAATAATTCTGGTCCCTAATCTAATTTATAAAATACATCCCACCCTTTCTTCCAGTTAATAGTTTGAATGGAAATTCCCAGTTTCCCACTTCCAGATCCCAGTGTTCTATGACATATTCTGTTTTTCTCCTTCCCTGCTATTTTAACATCAGACTTAAACAAGAATTCTGGATAATTCAAAAGCTGGCTGAAAACATTATGACATTTTAGTTGATCCTATTAAAAGCACTGCATAACTGCATGTATTAAAACTAGGAACAACAATTTTTTTTAAAAAAGATAACACAAAAACCCCCTGCTTTAACAGGTTTGCACAATGCCTTCAGGCTTGGGAAAAGATTAGAGGATGTTGCAGAAAAGCTTAGGTAAAAGGAATGTCATAGCAAGATAGGACAATTGGGAGAATTGGGAATAATTTTCCGAAAGCTCTCAGAAATTATGTTTGCATGAATAGCTTGATCTAATGTAGAATTTTTTGAGGAAAACATTTTTTTTCATGTTTCAACCTAAACGTTATTGTACTTTGGCCCCAAATAATATAAATTCCAGCAGTTTACAAGTTTCTAATTAAAAGTGACAGGAATTTATTGACCTTGCCTGAACTTGGAATTTAAATAAATTTGAGCTAGTTAATACACAGGGAAGTTGAAAAACATCCATAGACAAATCAATTCCATTGTATTGGCAGGAAAGTGCAAATGTTGTGCACTTGTTACAGGAATCATATTCAACTAAGAGACGACTTCATTTTTGTCATTACCTAAAGCGATGGACTGACATTTTATTGGATAAATTAAGTACCCTTTCAAGGATGTTATATAATCTATAAAATCAGCCCATACCCGAGATTTTATGTTCCTTTTATTGCTTACATTTCATCAGTAATTTTATAAAAAGACCAATAGAAGGGTGAGTTTTTGATCCATTGTTCTGCTTGGTGGCCATCAGTTACTTAAATGCGTTATTTTAAGTGATTGGTTTTTATGTTATTGTACTTTGAATTGTGTGCTGCCAGATCCTGGATAGATTGAGCGGCTTATAAATACTGCTAAATAAATAAATAGCCTGGATCCACCGAAGTCCCCAGGAATATTCACATTTTTTACATGCCTGTGATTGTGAGATGGGCAGCAACAGTATAATAAATGTGATGAATGCATAAATGTGCTAAGCACATTGGTCTGTGCTTAAATTGTAAGCCGCCCTGAGTCTTCGGAGAAGGGCGGGATATACATGGGATTAAAATAAATAAAAGTGATTGGTGCTAAGCTTTAAGACCTCTGTGACTTACTCTGTGCCCCTCCTGCATTACCTCAGAATCCCACCTACGACACCTGTACAAGAGATTGAACACCACTGGAGTAACCAGTTCATCAGACCCCCCCCCCCGAACTTCGGTTGGAATATGAGACGCACAAGGATATTTTTTGACGTTTCTTTTTTTTTAAAAAAAAATCGATCAAATCTCGCTCTCCGAGTTTTTTTTATTTTTATTCCATTTATATCCCGCCCTTCTCCGAAGACTCAGGGCGGCTTACAAGCTTAGCAGTAGCCTTCATTCTATGTATATGCCTGCTTATTATTAGGGCTTTCACACACACCCCAAGCGGCATTATTACAAAGTCAGCTTATTGCCCCCAACAATCTGGGTCCTCATTTTGATGAGAGAGTTCAAGCAGGTCTCACCCTTTGCCACCTTGACCCTCTGTAATTTTCCCTATAGAAAAATAACGACACGTTGCGCCATGTCTTCTCATTGTCCACAATTCTGATAACCACGTTAACTGGACAAGCATGTGTATAAATACCAGAGACTCCTTGACCGCTAGAGGGCGATAAAGAAAGCCGTTCCTACTCTTCCCCCCCCCCGGCCAATCTTCCCGCAGCTGTTGCTATCTCTAGGGGGCTATTGAAACCTCCTCGTGCTCGCGCTGCTCCTTTATCTCATCTCTCTCTCTCTCTCTTTCGCCGGCTCTATGCTCGGAGAGGGGTTGACGCAGCCAATAAGCGTGCTCAGGGCCGTGCGTGCCGCGCCGTGCTCCTGTACGTCGCTAGGAAAGGAAATTACGTCACAGGGAGCTTGTGACCGCCACACGGAGAGTGACGGCGCTCCCGCCACCGCTTCTAAGCGCGCCTAGAAACCCCCCGAGGGCCGTCGCCGCCATGGATTACGGGGAAGGTGAGAATTTGGGATTCGCCGTCGCGGCCCTAGAGCGAAGAGAGGCTCGGGCTCAAAATGGCGCTGGGAGCAGCGGCCGCAGCCGCCGCCCCCGGCGGGAAACGGCGCCTGCCGGCCTAGCGGAGGCCCTTTTCCCTGAGCCCGAGGTGCGCCATGTTAATTAACGAAATGCGCGGCTCACAAAAGGCCCAAGGGAAGCTGAGGAGGCCGCGCTGCTCGCAATCCCCCAGCCCCGCCCCGGCCCTTAGTGTACCCACCCGGCCGGCGCCAATAATAGCGCCGTCTGAAGTGGTTACCGTCCCCTCCTCATATTGGGAGGGGGAAAAAAAAAGGCATGGCTATCCGGAACGGTGTAACGGACGAGGACCTTCGTAACGCCTGAACCTATTTCAACCGGCGAAGAGACCGTTACATTTTAGGCCGGGCACATCCGGGTTACAGGAATTTGAACAGACACACACACAAAAAGGCAGCAGCGAGAATGAGGGTTTCCCAGATCTCCGGGCGGGGGGCGGAGCCCCGCCCTTCTGCACGTCGCGTCGCCTTCACGTGATCCGTGTCGTTGTAGGAAAGCTGGTCTTCCGCGTGGGGAGGCATTTTTTGAGCGAGGGAGCCCCGTGGCCGGCCGGAGGAAGGTTTGCTCCTTTTCTCGCCTGCAAATGGGGCGTGATTCACGCGCAGCGTTGATCGTGCGGCGGGTATTCGATTTGTCCCTGGTTTCCCCCCCCCCTCGCGCGCGCTGTTTCCCTTCTCAAACCTCCAATACAGTAAACCTAACGAAACAAAATATACAGAACATAGAATTGAACGTTTTATTATTCTAAATCCATAACTGGATCATTCCCAGTGGGATCTAACTAGGTTTAATACTAATTTCCTAGAATGGGAGAAAAAATAATATATGGGGATTTAAATACCTTTCAACTTCTTGCACAGCGTTGATCGTGCGGCGGGTATTCGATTTGTCCCTGGTTTTCTCCCCCCCCCCGCGCGTGCTGTTTCCAGGCGGTTTTTTATATATATATATATATATATATATATATATATATATATATATATATATATATATATATATATATATATATATATATATATATATATATATATATATATATATATATATATATATATATATATATATATATATATATATATATATATATATATATATATATATATATATATATATATATATATATATATATATATATATACACATATATATATATATATATACATATATATATATATATACATACATACATATATATATATATATATATATACATATATATACATACATATATATATATACATACATATATATATATATATATATATATATATATATATATATATATATATATATATATATATATATAATACATAATAAAAAAAATTATTTATATGTATGGGTGTCAGTGACTCCAGGCTGCTTACAAAGATAAAGACCCAATGTAAAAACAAAAAGCGGTAACCACTCCCGCCCTGCGATGACAATGAATCAAAAAAAAAAAGAGGGGCTGCGTCACGCTCCGGGGTCCCCCAAACCAGCGTCTTTTGGGCCTTGCAAAAGATTGCCAAAGTGAGGGCCAATTTTATTTCCGTGTGGAAGATGCTTCACAAGGAGGAAGCCACGGCAGAAAAGGCCCTTGGTCTTTGTTAGACGAACCTCTTTAGGAGAGGGGGACCCGTAGCATCCCTTGCCTTTCCCACTCTGGTGGGTTGGGTGAAGGTATTCGAGAAAAGACAGTCCTGCAAAAACACCTAGCCCTAAGCCATGTAGGGCTTTGTTTCAGATAGAGTATTAAGGCTGAAACATGTTTTTTTTAATTGAGTCACATTTGTCTTTGCACTTTTCTGAATAGTAAGAACTAGTTTGGTGAAAGATAGGGCTAGAAACTGGGAGACTCTTGAGTTCTAGTCTTCCTTAGGCATTGAAGACAAACTGGATGGCTTTCGGGCCAGTCACTCCCTTTCAGCCCAATTCACCTCATAGTGAAATATTAGGAATGTTCACCACCTTATGTTGATTGAAAGGTTATTAGATATCTTTGGCTGACTAGAGACTATGTATACTATATTTCCCTACCCTACATGGTCTAACCAGGAGCAAATATTTTGGGTATTCACTCTTTTAGAAATCAAATGGATTGTGGCCTGGAAGATAACTTCAGTAGCACTGTTGAATAGCTTTCCCCCTGAGGTCAGATCAGCCCAATCCTATTGTTTAATGGTAAAATAGTTGTTCTCAGGGAACATTTGAAGAGAAGGATTTTTCATTAGAAGACATAAAATTTATTAGAAGGCAGCACTTGTATAATTTATTTTTTATATCTTATGTATTATAAGATGTATAGAGTCTAATGAATAGCATACAGATTACTGAAATAAAAGCAATTGTTTGGGTTTTCACAATAAATTGAAAGAAAAAATATACACAGGAAGGTTTTATAGACTGCTGGGTTAAAATTTAGATAGTTTGCTATAGGGGTTTGCAAGTTCTTTTAAGTTCGTGCATATCCATATAGCGACTACCATGAGCAGTATGTGAACCACTTTCATGAGCCTGAAAAAAGACATGAAAATGTTCAATCTATCAAAATAAATGTATTGACCTTTCATCTAACCAAGGTGTTTTTTTTACATGGAGGAAAAAAAGAGAGAGATTAAAGGGATGCAGAGAAGAAACTGAGACTTGAGTTTGAATTGCTACGTTACAATAGGGATCTCAAATTCAAATTGCAACATGAAAGCATTTTCATATCCAAAATCTAATGAATAAGTAAAATGAAGAGTATATCTTTAATGTTTTTATTAAATAAAATTACTGTGTAACAGTGGCTTTTTTAATTGTTTCACTTTGGCCATATATTCCATTTCTTTGCCTGTAAAGAGGTAGAAGGGAATATATACTTTCAGACATGCAAGATTCTGTTAAAGAAACTTTATAATAAAGTTAGTGCTAGTGTGCTTGTCTGGACTACCTTGCAAGGCTGACGAATGTTTCAGAGATCACTAGTTGCTGCTGTTTTACTCATATAAACTTATTTTGTATAGCTATGCCAGGATTCTCACTCTGGTGTGTGTTGTTAGGCACACAAAATTTGCTAATAATTGTATACATTGATTGGAAAATAACTTTTACTACCATTATATTTGTGAATGGTTGTTAAATGAGGTGGTTGCTAAATGAGTGAGTGTATAGGCTGCAAAGATAGCTGTACAATGATAGTTTAAATTACTGTTAACATGTGAATAGTTATTGCATAAAGAGAGGCTGGAGCAGATCCTGGAAATTTTGTAATGAAGTGCTGAAACTTTAGGTGGGGCCACCACTTACACAGCTCTTGATGGAGCCAGGCTTAGACTGTATCTCTACACAGGAGTAGAGGAGTAACTATAGAAGTAGCTATAGCTGGGGGGAAGGGACTAGGATAGGGAGACCAGGCAAGTTGGGAAGAGTGGGACTAGGGTTTTGGCCTCCTCTCTCATAGTACCTGAATTTATTATTAGCCTGAAGCTGTTGGTCTCAGCATCTGCAATGAGCCTGGTGAATTTCACTGCCTTTACATTTTTACCAGCCTCCTGATGTTCAGTTATATATTCAGGGAGGTTCCATAGTTCTTGTCCAAAATCATCAAGTGCTTTTTACTATTTTGGGCCATGGGGAAAGCTGTCTCTTTTCCATCCTTATCTTGTCAATTTAGTTTGTTCTTGCTTCACTTGTTATACCCCCAGACGTGAGCAGAGAGCATTGCTATCTTCTGGGATAGATCCTGTTAAGATTAGAGGCAGATGCCTTGTGGAACTTATTCTGATCACTATTGTTGTAAATCACAGAAAATGTCATGGAGGTCTATATGCAGCCCATGGACCACAAGCTTGGGAATCCTATATAAATCATGCAAGAATGTGGATAATAATATGATAGCACAACTGGTTATTCTGAGGAATCATTAGGAACTTTGTTAAGAGAAAAGATTGATTCAAAATAAGGGTTCAACTTAGGGTTAGCAAGTGCCACTAAAGAAATGGCAGAATTGAAAGAAATGACATCTAGAATTAGATATTTGGACAATTACATTTTATTAGCAGAAAGTGAAGGAGACAAAAGAACTCATTATAAAATTAATGTATAAAATTAAAAAATGAAAGTGAAGATCTGGATTAATATTAAATATTAAAAGGATGAAGGTAACAACATGATTAAAATGTTCAGAGTTGTAAAGGAACTTAGAGTCAACTTTGGGGAATATAAGAGACCTTAAAAAGGAAGAAAAGAGCTAGCCATTAAGGTAATAGTGATATAAGAAGGAGCAAAGAGAAACATACTTTAAAAATTGTATTAATATATCTTTAAATAATACAGTAGCATTCCTGGAAAACCTGTAGTCTTTGTTTCTTAACCTGGCCTACATTAAAGGGCTGATAACAGCTGGCATTGAAGAAGTGAAAGTCATAAATTGCCTTGTTTTCCTTGAGCTGAGTAATAAATAAATAGTGTGTTCGAGAAGTAAACAAGTTTAATTCTAGGGGGAAAGGTAATGATAGATGTAGAAAAGATCATAAAGATTAGCGTATAGTTAATACCTAAATGAGCGGTTTGCTTCTGGTAATATATTGATGTGCACATGGCACATTGAGAGAGAAAAAAAAGATAAGATACCTTCAGATTACAGATTCAGAGTGTGTTGTGTATTGAAAGAAGGCGAGTCTGTAGGTCCCAGATAAAATAAAGACGACTGAGACAGCATGTGATAAGGTGGAATGACGGATCCTTGGAAGAAATGTCAATTCATGCACTCGTGACCTCCCGTTTGGACTACTGCAATGCTCTCTACATGGGGCTGCCCTTGAGGACTACTCGGAGGCTCCAGCTGGTGCAGAATGCAGCCGCGCGAGTGGTGGTGGGGGCTTCCCGATACTCCCATGTAACACCTCTACTCCGTGAGCTGCATTGGCTTCCGGTTGTCCTCCGGGTAAGATTCAAGGTGCTGGTTACGACCTATAAAGCCCTAAATGGCATGGGTCCGGGTTACTTACGGGAGCATCTGCTGCCGGCATCAACTTCCCTTTGTCCAGTGCGCTCCCACAGAGAGGGCCTCCTTAGGGTGCCGTCGGTCAAAGAGTGTCGACTGGCGGCCCCCAGGGGGAGGGCGTTCTCTGTGGGCACGCCAGACCTTTGGAACCGTTTACCGGTGGAGCTCCGGATGGCTCCCGACCTTCGCTCCTTCCGACGTGACCTAAAAACATATTTATTTGAACAAGCCGGCCTGGTCTGATGGGTTTAGGGGTATTTTAACATTTTGTATTAATCTATTGAATTGAGCTATTGTATTTAATATTTCTTTTAATTTTTATATATTGTATTTTATTGTATTGCCCTGTACACCGCCCTGAGTCCTTCGGGAGAAGGGCGGTATAAAAATTAAATTATTACTATTATTATTATTAATTGACACTAGTGGCAAATAGAAATGAATGATATTTGTGCACTGTCACCAGTCCTGACTCAGTGCCACATAATGATAACCGTTGCTTAAAGACCAGAGCTTAGCCATCAGTCAAACATATGACAGACACCCCTCCCCAAATACTTATGAACTGGTTCAGGCGTTCCAATAGTGGCACATCTCACCACTATAGTTACATGCATGTTGGGCACATGGCAACAAACTTGCTTTTACTGCTGGTTACCACATTCTGCTGTCACAAGAAGAGATTTATGATGTTTTTTTCTGGAAACCAACTTTCACCCAGTTTCTGGCAAAAATATGCTCATAGGAATGCAGTGACTCACTTAATGGCTACTGCATTTGCTTTACAACTGCTGCAGAAAAGGTCATAAAATTGGGTTGGTCATGTAGGTGCTTTGACTTACAATCATTTTAACTTATGACAGGCTGGCTTCCACAGTTGTAATTCCTGAGCCAGCCATGTTGGCTCAGGAATTCTGGGAGTTGAAGTCCACGAGTCATAAAAGCCAAGGTTGCCTACCCCTGGTCTAGTACTACCTATAATGAATGCATTCTCATGCTCATTATATTTGAAAATAATTTCTATAAGTATTGACATAGTCTAACTATTGATTCTTGAAAGGATATTTTAGATATATGCTAAATCAGCTGCACTTTGAGATTAAAACATTTCACTGACACTGTAGTAACTGAGTAGTTTCATGGAAGTAGTAGGGTACTTTTATAGAAGTTGATAGCTTTGGCTTGTAAATGTATACATATGTAAAAGCTTATATGGCCAGAATTTATTTGCTTTATGTGATTATAAAAATAGATACCAAATAAAATATCACAAGTAGCTGCTTATGAAGAAATTGCTGCTTTGTTGCCATCTTAGATCTGCCTTGTCTAATCTCTATTTGCTGAGCATTGATTAATGATGTGATAAAAATAGAATAGTCATAAATCTCAGTGCAAGAAGTTGAAAGGCATTTAAATCCCCATATACTATTTTTCTCCCATTCTAGGAAATGAGCATTAAACTAGTTAGATCCCACCGGGAATGTTCCAATTATGGATTTAGAATAATAAAACGTTGAATTCTATGTTCTGTATATTTTGCTTAGTTAGGTTTACTGTATTGGAGGTTTGAGAAGGGAAATAGCAGTAAGGAAACAAAATTCCGTGCATTTATATATAATTCAATGAAATCAAGAATATCACATACGAAAGGTGTCTATTAAAACAACTCAGTAATTTCATATTCTGTGTAAGTGGATTATAGGTAGTTTACAGCTACAATTGAGCTCAACATTTTTGTTAAGTGAGACATTTGTTCAATGAGTTTTATCCCATTTTACAATCTTTCTTGCCACAATTGTTAAGTGAACCACTGCAGTTTTTAAGTTAGTAGCCTGGTTGTTAAGTGAGTCTGCCATCCCCATTGACTTTGTTTGTCAGAAGCTCGCAAAAGAGGATCACATGACTTTGGTATACAGTAACGGTCATAAATGTGAACCAGTTGCCAAGCATCTGAATTGTGATCATATGATCATGGGGGATGCTGCAAAGGTTGTAACTCTGAAAAATTGTAATAAGTCACATTTTCCAGTGCTGTTGTAACTTTGAACTGTCACTAAATGAACTGTTGTAAGTCAAAGACTACCTGTATTGCTGTTTTAGTTACCTGTTTCTCTGGCCTCCACAAAAATGATGAGACACCTACAAAGTGATATGTAGCTGGAATTTTTTAAGCAGCAGTATTAGGTTTATTTTATGACTGTACAGATACTCATTAAGAACAAATTTTCCCTTCATGATCGTAGAGAAAGGGAATGAAAATTTGTCTGATTACGTTTCTCAGATTTTTAAAAAAGGATGATCATGCAAAGCTGAGGTTTATCATAAGCCATACTTTACTCTCAAGTTGAATTACTCCAGATATTAGGGTATTAAATCTCTTAAAAGTAATCCTTGGCCGTGCTGATTGATGAAAATGTTAGTTCACCTAGAGCAGGGGTTCCCAACCCCGGTCCGTGGACCAGCACTGGGCCGTGGCATGCCAGCAACCAGGCCGCACAAACAAGCAAAGCTCCATCTGCGGGATGCAGGTAACACACAAAACCACGCACCTTTCGGTCCGCAGAAAAACCTTTCGCCATGGAACCAGTTTCTGGTGCCCTAACGGTTGAGGAGCTCTGACCTAGAGGTACTTGGATAAGTTGAGACTAGTTTTAACTCTTTTATTAGCCTCAAATAGTTATCTGTTTCCTAACATATATGGGAATGCTGCTGCAGAGTATTTACCTTTATGCAGTAGTCTGGGAGATATAAATGGAATTTTGAGAAAGCATTGTAAATCCTACATTAAACTGAGAACGATAGACAATGGCTATCTGAATATGCTCCTTGGTAGATTGTGATGTAATTGCTTGGGGAGAAACCTGTGAAGTGCAAGTTCATTTAGTCATTGTTTAGCCCAATTTAAATTACCAAATTGTTATAAAGGACATTTGGAGGTTCCCAGATAATCATAGGAGTAATGTAATTTTTTTTTACAGAAATGAGGAAATCTTGTGAGATTTGGTAAACTAGTGAAATTTTACACATTTAATTAAAAAAAAATCCTTAGGTTCATTTTGTTATTCTTTGGAGGTATGATAGACTTCAGTGAAGTAACAGCTTCCTGGGAAGAAGGGATCACCTTCCCAGGAAGAAAAGTGAAACAAGACACAACATAGTCCAAGGAGACAGATGAGGATAGTTAGGATAGCTTGACTCCCTTAGAACAGGGGTAGGCAACCTCGGCTCTTTTATGACTCATGGACTTCAACTCCCAGAATTCCTGAGTCAGCTATACTATGCTGACTCAGGAATTCTGGGAGTTGAAGTCCATGAGTCATAAAAGAGCTGAGGTTGCCTACCCCTGCCCTAGAACCTTCCAGGGTATATTCATTTGGGTGAGAGTAGTAAAGGTTTAGTCTGACAAGATTCTGTCTATTGGGTATACTGAACTTTGTCTGGATTGCTCTATGTCAGGGGTCTTCAAATTTGGTCCTTTTATGACTTGTGGACTTCAACTTCCAGAATTCCTTAGCCATAAAAGGGCCAAGTTTGAAGACCCCTGTTCTATGTCTTTCTTGTGCCGGGCCCTACAGGGTGCCATTTGTGGACAATTGCTGGCAGCAGATTTGAAGTTGATGACCTTTGAATAAAAAAAAAGTACATAAAAGGAAATATTCTACTACCATGATCTTTTCCCAGATGTTTCCTTGGGTATGCCTCATGTAGGATCCTACTTTATTTAACTTTTCCTCTCTAATTATCAAGCTTGTCTGTAGCTGATTAAAACATTTGTGACATTTTGTTCTTTGTGCAAATTCCTGGCCATTTCATGTGTTCTTTAAGCTACTAATACAGAATTTCTGGAATTCTAATTTTAAAATTTCTCAGAAATTTTTAAGTTTAATATGATTAGTTGACTTGCATTTAATAGACTCAATTAAAAAAGTGAACTATATAATTTTAAATCCTATATTAATTGCTAAAATTATGAGAAATGAAATATTTTATTGAGGGTAAATGTAGTGCAGCATGCATAATATTATTACTGTTGAACCACATTAAAAAAGAACTCTTAGAAGAAGTAAAACTTTAATATTTTTGGCAAAAACCTTGATCCTGTGGCCCTTCTCTCAGATTTTAATTTATTTTTGCAAGAAATAAATATGGAATGCTTGAGCTTCATTTGCTCAGTCCCATCTCTTCTAGCTGCTTTTCTGCAAATTAGCCTCCTTAGTTGAACCAGAAAGCAGTGATTGAATTTCTTTGTTCTTGCTGTATGGTGGTAAATGTCTTGATAATATCTATTATAAGCTGATTTTGGGACTGGAATTCAAGTAGGTCATGACATTTAATGAGAAAAGTTATGACGGCACTGAAAAATATGAATTGTAACCAGTTCTTGCACCTATATCCCAGCATCCCATAGTCACATGGTGAACATTTAGGCGTTTGACAAATGGCACATATTTATGAGGGTTACAGGGGTCCTGGGATCACATGTCCGCATTTGAAACATTTTCATGGGGCTTCTCATTATCAAAATCAATGGGGAAAGCTGAATTCACTTAATGACCATATGATTCACTTAGCAGTAGCAGCAAAAAGGTTGTGAAATTGGGTGCAACTCACTTAACCACATTGCTTAGCAACAGACGGTCTAGTCCCAATTGCAATTGTAAGTTGAGTGCCTAATTTATTAATCTACAACAGTTCAGTAATTTTAAGCCTTTTTTTTTAAAGAAATGGACCGGGACTATGGGCATGGTGCCTATAGTGGCCCAAGAGCTATGGACTCTTATATGAATCAGTCATATGGAATGGAAAGCCATGGAGGCGGCGGTGGAGGAGGAGGAGGTGGCAGTGCCAGGTAAAATACTGAATCGTTTGCTTTGTATGTCAAAGATAATATAAATATATTCTGCAGTATACCTCTATCCAATTTAAGTGTTCCTTAAGCATATTGCAGGGCATGGTGGGTTATTATTGAGATGTAATGTGTAGCATATTTTAAAATAAATGTTTTTATATAAAATATAATGCTGCAATGCATGTTTTATCTCAGATCTCTCTTAAAATCTTATTTCAACAAGTGATCTTAAAAAACCTAGCAATTAAATATTAGAACAGAGCTGAAATGCTCTTAATTGGATCAGAACTGCTGCTTTTGTTTCCCCATTCTGTTTGAAAGGAACACTTAAATTTAATTTCAATAGTAATATCTTTTGCAAGAATATTCATTGGTAGACAGCTTTTCATGTCCAGATTATTTTATTGGCAGGTACTAATTAGACTAAAAGCACACTTTTTTGCAGTGTTTTAAAATTGTTCCTAGCACTGTAGTAATATTTCTGACAGTTTGATTTTTTCACTGTGCCTGCAGTTGATGTTTACTAATGTCAGATCACAATTTTATTCTAAATTTGGCTTTCTTATAAGAACTCTGCATTTTAAACAAAATAACTGTATGAGATATTAATCCTGTTTGCAGTGTCATTTGCATATCCCAATTCTTCAATGGCAGCAAGAAGACCATGGATTGACAATTGGATTCCTCCAGTTTTTTTGTGGCATTGATTTTTAAGGAATTGGGAAATTAGCTGTATAAATGCACAGTGCTTTTCAACAATTAATATAACTAACATTGATGTAAACTATTTTGAGAATCAGGAAAAAATGTACCTACCATTTAGTAATCTGAATATGGTTGGAATTTATTGAATGCATTATATAAAAAGTTTGTTGTTGTAATGGACTGCTTTGTAGTTGGCATTTTAAATACGAAAGTTTTATATTTAAAGTATGAACTGGAGAGAAGATAAATTTAGCCTTCTCATATTGTGATTTTAAATTATTAGAAGTTTCTTTTCAATTTATTTAATTAAGAATTAAAATATAGTTAATTTTTGGGATGAAAATGATTTCCCATTTCTATGCAGTATATGACATTGATGTTACCCTATGCACTTTTCTCTGTTCTTCAATTAATATCTTTTTAAAACGTAATGTAATATACAGCCTTTCAGTGCTAAAAAGGGTCATTAATATTTAAGATTTATTTTGACTTTTCAGTTCTATAAAAGGTGTTTGTCTGATTCCCTACAAACAGAGGCAGGTGAATCTGTGACCTTCCAAATGTTTCCAAAATCTAGCATTTCTTAGCCTTTCATTCTGGGGCTCATGAAAACTACCATCCAACAACATTTGGAAGGTCATAGATTTCCTACTCCTCTCTAATACATTGTAAATGTAATAGTAGAAGATGAGGCATGCTAGTAGTTAAGAAAAATTATTTAGATTTCTTCTATAAGATATAACTGAACTATGAACCATTGAAATATCAAGTTAAAATAGTTGCATTATTGATACTGTCACAGCTTCTAAGTTGAGAGCAATGTCTTTCAAATGCTATTGAACTGTTTTAGGCATGACTTTAAACAAAAGAGTTTTATGAACCTTTAAAATATGCAGGTGCCTGCATTCGTTAGACTAGGTCTGGGCACAATAATGAGGTGAAATAATAATTTTGAGCAACTAAATTTAGTGAAATTTAGGCATTCTGAATTTTAATACTATTTTTAACTGAAAAGTGACTCAGATAGCTTTCTGTCTGATCACAGCACGGAAATGCCCAGCCCTAATCAAAGCAAACCCTACCAAAGTAAAATATTCATTGATTTTAGTTGATAAATGTCAACTGATAACTTGTCTTTTGAAATGTTATAACTTTAGTAAGCTTACTTTTTTTTTCCTCACTGCAACTTTTCCAGGTTTGGACCTTATGAGTCTTACGACTCCGGGTCTTCTCTGGGTGGGCGAGATCTGTACAGATCTGGCTATGGTTATAATGAGCCCGAACAAAGCCGCTTCGGAGGTAGTTATGGTGGTCGATTTGACAGCAACTACCGGAATAGCCTTGACTCTTTCGGAGGTAGAAACCAGGGCGGGTCTAGCTGGGAAGCACCTTACTCACGCTCAAAATTGAGGCCTGGGTTTATGGAGGACAGAGGAAGAGAGACTTACTCTTCCTACAGCAGTTTTTCTTCACCCCATATGAAGCCTGCACCTGTAGGCTCTCGGGGGAGAGGAACGCCTGCTTATCCTGACAGTGGATTTGGAAGCAGAAACTATGATGCTTTTGGAGGACCATCAACAGGCAGAGGCCGTGGCCGAGGAGTAAGTACAGAATCTTTTCAGATTCTTTTCACTAGTCACTCTTTTAAACCCTTTCAAGACCATAGCATTAAAACAAAAGCACTGTATACCACACTGCAGTTTTTGCCAAACTGTTAGGGTTGATAACCTTCCAATCCGGTTTGGTGTTTACCCAGAACTTAGTACCCTCTCTCTCTCTCTCTCTCTTTCTCTCTCTCTTCATTTACACAAGTAAAAGCGCTACAAGATTAGTGGCTAAGGTTTTATATCAAATCACTTTTTTGTGAAAGGTGAATATTAAGGCAATGGGTTTGGTCTAAAAGGGGTTAAAAGGAATTGCATTTTTCCTTGTTAACACTAGCATCTTGGCTAGTGGGAGAAGTCTTTGAAACTTTGTAAAGGTTAATTAGAACCTTTTTTCATTTTGAGTAGGTTAAAGGTGCAATGTATGTATACTATTGATTTTAGAGAATAAATGCCACAGAACAGATTTTGTTGAGGCAGGAACCAATTAGTTCTACATGCTCAATTTCAGCTTACTTTAAGGTCACTGAGACTTAAATGGAAGAGAAGATTTAATATAGGCAAGAATTAAAGCATAATTTCAAACCACTGTTAAAGGGATATCATCAGAATTGTTTGTGCTGAAAGAAAGGTAACTGTAATCTATGTTAGTCAGCTGTTGTGTTATAATTCAAATACCAGGTATTCTCATGCGCTGGATCTAATGTTTTAGTGCAAGTTCAAAAGAACAATTCAAAGATTATAATCAAATATCAAATATTACCCTACCAAATCAACACATCATTAACAGCATCTTAAACTTCAGGAAGCTTCAAGATGTAAGATGATATCCCATTAACGTACTTTATAATTTCATGTCTGAATTTATACAGAGTTCCAGTTCAGTTGATAATCGGTAGAAGCTCTCTTAAAACTCTTTAAATACTGAGTTTCAAGAAGCTGGCCTGAAGAAAACAAAAGTTTAAGTAGATTGGACGATTAAATGTAAACTAGAATATTTTAAAGTTTTCTGCATGCCTATTACTGTATTTTAATTGATTTATTAATGTGATACTCTGAAGGGTACAATTGGCATTTAATCCATATACCTAGGAACTCTAATAATATTTCTATAATTATTTAATAAAGGAATAAGCTGATTTGTTTAGTCTGGTACATTTGTGAAATTAAATTAACTAAGCAGTATTGAGTAGTTTTCCTTTTTCTTGAGCTTAATGTTACTCTTGAGAACTAACTACTTTAAGAAATAAGCTGCTTGTTTATGTGAAATGCATTGCACCTTTAATAGATTCTGAAAATATTTGCTCGTGCAAATGTACATCACCTAGAAAGTGCCCTTTGATGTATGTAATATGCAGGGTGAGAATATTACTAGACTGTTATTTACTAGAGCCCAGTTTGTTACAAAGTGAAATATAGAACATATGCATGGATTTACTTAATATAATGATCTCTTAACACATTGTGGCCTGCTAGGAATAAATGCAACTCAAAGTAAAGAAATATTGTGTAGCTGTACTGCCTTTATTGTGTCTAACTTTTATTATTAAATATTTATGGCAGTTTACTCATTTCTGCTTATATAATTTCACTCATCCAGTCAGATGAGCCTATCTTACATGTTACTGTCAGTGAACAGTAGAATCTTTGCATGTTTATTCAGAAGTAAGTGCTACTAACTCCCAAGTAAGTATTACAGATTGCAGCCTAAATTATAACTATTATACTCATTCCTTGTCTTCAGTTTTTTCTGTCATTCAGTGCCTTAAATCAATGAATTCAATCATGTATGCTCTATTGATTACAAGATAGATGTCCAAATTAAGATTAGAATTTTTTTTAACCACTTTGTTGATATTCTAAATTTTATGTTTTCCTTTGGAAAGAATTCGATCTAAGAGGGGCTAATATTTTACTTTTCTCATTGCTCCTTCAAATATTTATATACTTTTTTAATTGTTGAGATTACATACATAATGCAATTTCCTCAACACGGGTGTGTATGTGTGGAGACACACACACACACACACACACACAAACTGCTGATTGGGTTGAACTGTTGATAAAGATGTAAAATTTCTAATCAGTTTTAATATGGCTAATGCATTGCATTCGGTTTGCTTGTTATATGCGGGGGGGAAAGAAAAGACATTTTATGAAAAGTTCGCTTTTTATCTACTCTAAATTAATACAGGACTATTTTACATATTTATAATATTTATATAATTTTAAAATCCGTGCCTCACATAAAAAATTCTATGTGTACTTACATGGAACTTACTGTTTGAGTGAAAATAGGAAAATATGAGATATATATATTACCTCAAAACAATAAACTTATCTTCTCCGTGTATTTTTAGAAGAAATTCCCATGAGTTCAATGATACTTATTCCATGTACAGTTTGAACTTCCTGCTGGTAGCACTTATTTCTGAATTGACATGCTTGAGATTATACTCTGAATAGTGAATAACATATACATACTGTGAGAAAAAGGGAGATAGGAAAAATAAAGTTTGAAAATAACATGTATTTTATATAAGCAAAAAGTGTGAAGTATGAAACTGGAATCCCATTACAGCGTTAAGAGATAAAAATTATTTTAAACATAGACAATATCTTACACAGAAAATCTTACATACATATGAGCAAATTTTAAACCATCAAAAGGTTATTTTAAAACTTTTTTAATCATAGTAAAAGAAAACCTATGAATGTTTCAGAGACTTTTATGATTATTTTCTCTTTTTCCCTAAGTTTGCATTCTTGTATTATTGTTTTGTAGAAATAATTTTTATTCTGTTTGTTTGAGGCATTATTTGAGAATCCTGAGAATGAATATGGTAAAATTCTAGCAAGGCTCATAGTCTGGACCAATGATTTTGAATAAGCAGAAATCCATTTGATATATCCACTTTTAAGTCAAATATTTTAAAAACTAATCAGTTTGCATTCCTGATGTGTGTTAACTTAGTATTGCATTTTTTCGTGAGTTAAAATATTTTAAAATATGTTTTTATGTAAGCTAGTTTGTTTATGGTCAGCCACATCATTTTCTAATACTTGGTCTTCACCTATTTACAGTATATGGGAGACTTTGGAGGCATGCATAGACCTGGAATTGTGGTAGACTATCATAACAAACCCAGTTCTGCAGCAGTAGCTGCACGAGGAATAAAGAGAAAAATGATACAGCAGCCGTATAATAAACCAGGTGGGACATTTATCAAGAAACCCAAACTGACAAAACCTAATGTGAAGATGAACCAAAACAAACCTAGTAAGTAATTGAATGAAAGATGTGAATTACAGCTCTATTTAACATTTTCTGAGAGGATACATTTATAATGCATTGCTGTTCCTCATTTTCCAGCCTCAAAGCCCCTTCTGTTACCAGTTGTACATAGGGATTGACCTTGGTGGCACAAATTAAAATTTTTGAAAGATAGTTACAAGATATTTCACCAATTTTGTGCCTATATACTTTGAAGGATATATACTGCCTAATATATAATCAGCCCAGGTTCGAATCTCAGATAAAGGGTATGACTGACTGATGAGAACATAATAAGTTCGAAATGATCATCTCAGCCTTCCAAATTCTTTATTAGCAATTTGAATAATTTACACAAATAATGAGCTGTCATAAGTTGACTATATCCTGTGGATAAGCCTTGAGTCAGGCCAAAGCAGGAAAGAAAGAGTTAATTAGCAAGGTGCATTCAAAAAGCCTTGACAAATTCTTAACACATATTTCCCTTGCCTTCTAGCTAATAAAAGAAAGAACCTGTGGCTCAGGAAGTTAAAACAACTGCCTAATATATAATCAGCCCAGGTTCGAATCTCAGATAAAGGGTATGACTGACTGATGAGAATATATATATATATATATATATATATATATATATATATATATATATATATATATATATATATATATATATATATATATATATATATATATATATATATATTCATATATTCATATATTCATATTCTGACTTTCTATTGTGAAGATAGATAGATATATATTCATTCATATTCTGACTTTTTATTGTGAAGACTGCTTGCTACATGAGATGCTGTAGGACTGTTATCAACAAAATAATAGTCCTCCCAAATTAAACATATTCTACGCACAGTTACATTACTATTGGAATTCATTCAGAATATATGCTTTTAAGGATGCATGGGTTTTATTCCTTTAAATAATTATGTTGATTGGATGAGCCAAAAAGTGATTTGTGTTAAGAGATTTGAGAAAACAAAAATTGACAGAATGCTTTTTTTACTAATAAAGTATTTAAAATACAACAATAGTACTTAGACTTATATACCGCTTCACAGTGCTTTACAGCCCTCTCTTTAAGTGGTTTACACAGTTAGCATATTGCCCCCAACAATCTGGGTTCTCATTTTACTGACCTTAGAAGGATGGAAGGCTGACTCAACCTTGAGCCGGTCAGGAAGAAACTGCTGGCAGTCGGCAGAGTTAGCCTGCAACACTGCAAGCTAATATCAATGAAGAGGTTAAATAAAAGAGAATAGAACAAAGTGTAACCCAGTGCTGGCCATGCAGAAACTGGAGGAGAGGTCTCGGGAAGACTGGGAAAATTGGGTGCAGGGGGCATGGAAGTGGGCATGGGTTTCTTGCAAGCATATGAAGGCCAGGGAAAGAGAGCATAGAGTGTGTGCAAGTTACAAGTTCAGGAAGCTGAGGAAAAAAGGCACAAGGTGTGTGCGAATGTAGGGAGGCTAGGGTGTGTTTGTGTGTGTGTGTGTGTGTGTGTGTGTGTGTTAGAGAGAGAGAGAGAGAGAGAGAGAGAGAGAGAGCGCGCACAGGAGGATGGAAAGAGTGTGAGGTGCTTGAGTATGTGTTTGTGTGAGTGCAGGGAAGCTGAGGAAAGAGGGCAATGGTATGTGCAAGTGAAAGGAGAAAGAGAATGTCATGCTTGTGAGCAAAGAAAGGCAAGGGTGGACGAGACTTACCTGAACAATTTGTAACTTTGCCTACCCCATTAGCTTTGCTTGTTGGAAGCTGGCAAGGAAAGTCGTAAATGGTGATCATGTGATCCTGCAACCAATTACAAGTGCGAGCTGATTGCCATGCGTTTGAATTTTGTTCATGTGGCTATGTGAGTTGCTATAGTGGCCGAAACTTTGAGGACCAAATATGAATCCATTCATTCGGTGCTATTATAACTTGCACTGGTCACTGAAAAAATGGTTATGACTTGAGCATTACCAGTTATATGTGTGGGAGAATGACTGCTATAATCTAAAATACTGATGCTTTCTCTTTGTAAAATGTATTTGTAATATATGTAGATTGCCAGTTTAATAAATATTTATATAAGTATTGAATTCATTAATGAAAATTCTAATACCTGGCTAGGCTAAACCCCCCCCCCCCATCTCTCTATATCTATCTATGTATCTTCTTCTCAATGTTTTTCCTTCCAGTGTATTTTATCTTCCTCTCCTTTTACCATGTTTTTAGAGTTCATCCGCTTCTTGAATATAAAACAAAACATACATATATAGATATGTCTCTATTATAATAAATAACAATTACACAATAAATTCTCTCAATTGAATCAATTGTATTTTCCATTTGATTGATGACATTACATATTATGAAAAACTAGCTTTTGCTTTTTTATTTGAGATTTAAAAGCAATCTGAATTTTGAATATATTTTAACAACTCTTTTACTACTAAGCACTCTTAATTCTAATCAGATTAATCTAAAATATTGTTTACAAATTCCTATCTCCTTGTTTTCAAGTTGGTTGTCTATTGAAATGTCTTTAATTGTTCAGTGTAATTGTTCAGATATTTTATTCCTGGATTGAAAATAGGTGTAGAAAGTTACACTGCTCTTCTTAGGTACAATGCTGTGGAGACTAATATTGCATATGATTAAAGCAACAGTTGTGAATGGAAGGTAAAAGGTGTATAACCAATTAATGGAAAACCACTTACACAGTATGATGTTATAATCCCACATGGTCTACTGCATTTTCAGTTTTGGTGTATTTTCAGTGCTTGAAAAAGAGAAATAGGCCACTGTATCAATTTTTTCGTATTTTTCCTGTTTTTTTTAATAGAGGAGGCTATTATATACCCATTTCTTTAATGTTTCTGTCTGATTTTCTGTGTCCAAGATTCCTATTTTCTCAGTTCTCCAAGGATTTAAAATAATTGCTAGGTGAGACAAAACATTTAATTGCAGTTTGATTTTCTTGAATTTCTTCCTCCTTTCATGCTAATAGACCCAAGGACGCCAAGCAAGAAAACTACTGCGGAGGTAAAAATCTAGTTTTGGAAAATACTGTACTTTTTATCAGGCATTGCAGTACATTAAAGTAGTAACTACCTCAATTTTTCAAAACCGTTTTCTAAAGAAGCAGAGATATATGTCTTCATAGTAACTTTTCTTGATCTTCATGGTAGAATTTTGAAGCAACATGTGGTACCATAGTGTTAGAAGGTAGAATTTATTTTTGAAGCTCTGGTTGCAATCCAGAGACATTTAAAAAAACCAGTTCTAACAATATTGAATTTACAGGTGAAACTCGAAAAATTAGAATATCGTGCAAAAGTTCATTTATTTCAGTAATGCAACTTAAAAGGGGAAACTAATATATGAGATAGACTCATTACATGCAAAGCAAGATAGTTCAAGCCGTGATTTGTCATAATTGTGATGATTATGGCGTACAGCTCATGAAAACCCCAAATCCACAATCTCAGAAAATTAGAATATTACATGCAATCAATAAAACAAGGAGTGTACATAGAACAATATTGGACCTCTGAAAAGTATAAGCATGCATATGTACTCAGTACTTGGTTTGGGCCCCTTTTGCAGCAATTACTGCCTCAATGCCGCGTGGCATAGAAGCTATTAGCCTGTGGCACTGCTGAGGTGTTATGGAAGACCAGGATGCTTCAATAGCGGCCTTAAACTCTTCTGCATTGTTCGGTCTCATGTCTCTCATCTTTCTCTTGGCAATGCCCCTTAGATTCTCTATGGGGTTCAGGTCAGGCGAGTTTGCTGGCCAATCAAGCACAGTAACCCCACGGTCATTGATCCAGGTTTTGGTGCTTTTGGCAGTGTGACCAGTTACCAAGTCCTGCTGGAAAATAAAATCAGCATCCCCATAAAGCTCATCTGCAGAAGGAAGCATGAAGTGCTCCAAAATCTCCTGGTAGATGGCTGCGTTGACCCTGGACTTAATGAAGCACAGTGGACCAACAAAAGCAGATGACATGCCTCCCCAAATCAACACAGACTGGAAACTTCACACTGGACTTCAAGCATCTTGCAGTGTGTGCCTCTCCATTCTTCCTCCACACTCTGGGTCCTTGGTTTCCAAATGAGATGCAAAAGTTGCTCTCATCAGAAAAGAGGACTTTGGACCACTGAGCAACAGACCAGGTCTGTTTTTCTTTAGCCCAGGTAAGATGCTTCTGACGTTGTTTGTTGTTCAGGAGCGGCTTGACAAGAGGAATACGACATTTGAAGCCCATGTCCAGGATCCGTCTGTGTGTGGTGGCTCTTGATGCACTACTCCAGCCTCAGTCCACTCCTTGTGAAAGTCCCCAACACTTTTGAATGGCCTTTTCCTGACAATCCTCTCCAGGCCGCGGTCATCCCTGCTGCTTGTGCACCTTTTTCTTCCACACTTTTCCCTTCCACATAACTTTCTATTAATGTGCTTTGATACAGCACTTTGGGAACATCCAACTTCTTTTGCAATTACCTTTTGAGGCTTTCCCTCCTTATGGAGGGTGTCAATGATGGTTTTCTGCACAACTGTCAGGTCAGCAGTCTTCCCCATGATTGTGATTCCTACTGAACCAGACTGAGAGACCATTTAAAGGCTCAGGAACCCTTTGCAGGTGTTATGGCTTAATTAGCTGATTAGAGTGGGACACTTTGAGCCTAGAATATTGCACCTTTTCACAATATTCCTAATTTTCTGAGATTGTGGATTTGGGGTTTTCATGAGCTGTAAGCCATAATCATATTAGTTTCCCCTTTTAAGTTGCATTACAGAAATAAATGAACTTTTGCACGATATTCTAATTTTTCGAGTTTCACCTGTAAAGATCACAATTGAGCCCAAAATTTCTGTTGCTAAGCAAGACATTTGTTAAGTAAATTTTGCCCCATTTTATGACTTTTATTGCCACAGCTGTTAAGTGAATGATTGCAATTTTTTAGTTAGTAACATGGTCGTTAGGTGAATCTGGCTTCCCCATTGACTTTGTGAGAAGGTCACAAAAGGGGATCACATAACCCCAGGACCTCAACTGTCATAAATATGAAATCAGTTGCCAAGCATCTGAATAAGTATTTAAATGTATTGAACAAAACTAAAACAGGAACCTTGAAAGCTTTGAAGTAGCATTTTACAAAAAAAATTGAATTAGTCTAGACTTGGTTTCACTGAAAAATAACAGGTCTTCAAATTTGCTAGGCAAGCAGTTTTCAGTTTTCAACTTAGACCATATTATGACCATTCATTTATGTAAAAAAGATTCGCCTGTCATTGTTTAAATCTGAGTTCTCAGTCGAGATCATTGTCAATGCCTTGACACACTAAAATTTTGAAATACGATTTAGTTGGTATGAAGCTGCATTTTTTTAAAAAAAAAATTACATCAGAATCTCTGAACTACATCTGAGTTCTCTGTAGATACATTTATAAAAATAGTTAATCATTTGAACTCTTTTTAGGCAGCTGACCGTTTATAGTGGTGATTGATTGATTGTGATCAAGTCAGTAGTGACTCCTGATAACCAGTACTGACTACTCGTCATATCAAACTCTTAAGTAGTTTCAATTCGCACAATCTAATTTATAAAGAAACTTGCGCAGCTAAAACATTAAAACATATTTGAGTCTGATATTCCATAGCAATATCATCTTACCACTTATTCAAGCCTGACGGAACAAAAATGCTAGTGTGCTGTTTTCTGCTTGTAAGTGGTGTATGTATGAGATAAGATTCTGCAGTTGATGATGGGATGTGAAGAGGAGCTTTGGTTTGATCTGTACCACAAACCCCCCCCCCAAAAATAAAAAAAAAAACAATAAAAAAACAAGAGGACTGTTCTTGAGGGCAAATACTTCCTGAAACACCATTGGGATGGATAGGACTGTTGCATTTACATTTCAATGCATGAAGGATGATCAAGTGAAAAAACAATATAGTAAAACATGTAACTATCCAGTAAAATGATGCCGAAGAACATTTTCATTTCTCAGCTGAAAAGCAGTTTTTGAAAAAGGAAACAATTGCTTCAAGTTTAGCCTTGACAGTAGAGCGAGATACAAATGTCCTTGTATGTGACACACTCAGTTGATGAGAAATGCTATCAGATCATGAATAAATCAATTACCCCAAATACTGTTTACATTAAATCATTAAATACGGCATTTAAATCGTCTGTTATATAAAACATGACACTCTGATGTGTGACTCTTTGACACACGTTAACTCCATTTAATAACCTGGAGTTGACTTGCTTAAATTATCTCCTCTGAAGCTAATTGCTTCAGCCAATTGGATTAAAATCCTTTATTGGAAATAATATGGCACATTTTGTCAGCTCTTCTGTTTACTCTGGAAACTTGTGCATTTGACCTTTCATTAGGATAATGAAGCTGAAGCTTGTGACACAATTATGGATGAAGATTTTACAAAAGATGCCTATGATGGCATTGATCAGGCATTTGAAGGTAAGCCTACTTGTTTTATCAGGTAAAACTCAAGATATAATGCCTTTACAGTTTCACCTGGTGAAATATCAAAACCCTGCATCTGAAATTGAAATTTTATCCTAAACTTCTTTTCCCTAGTTATGCTTTGTTGGATCTAATCTGTATGATATACAACGTGCTGGGAACTTGTTACGTGAAGTTTTGAAAAATTGTGGACATATCTCATACTGTGTAATAGGCTTTCCATTAAACTACCTTGAACTGATAAAAATCTGGACTACTCTTAATAATGAAACTAAGTGGACTTATTTTTCCCTCAGATTGTGCCATTTTCCAATTGAAAGTCTATTTAGTGTAATAAATAGGGGATATGGCAGGGGCTAGAACAGTGGTGGAGAATCATCTCCTTTTTATTATCAAGCTCCACGATCATCTCCTTTTTATTATCAAGCTCCACGATCACCGGGGGGGGGGAGTGTTGGACTGCATTCTGAAGATAAGCAGAGTTTTTTGTGGTGGATCACAGCTTGTTTCTTTCTTCTCCTTCTTACTCTTTTTTCCCCCCACACAGATTTTCTTGGTCAGCCCTTAGGCTTAAATTTATGTCCCACTAACAGAGTGAGCGCCTGTTACTTGTCCCAGCTTCTGCCAACCTAGCAGTTCAAAAGCACGTAAAAATGCAAGTAGAAAAATAGGGACCACTACGGTGGGAAGGTAACAGCGTTCCGTGCGCCTTTGGCGTCCAGTCATGCCAGCCACATGACCACGGAGACGTCCTCGGACAAGCGCTGGCTCTTCGGCTTTGAAACGGAGATGAGCACCGGCCCCTAGAGTCAGAAACGACTAGCACGCATGTGCGGGGGACCCTTTACCCTTTACCTAACATGAATGGCAGTTTGCTTCTGTTTCGATAAGCCTGTTAGTGTTACAGAGAAGATTGTAGGCTGCAGGCTGGATTCAAAATCTCTAGGAGCACCAAGGCTTTTAGGTTAGCAGTGCCCTAGGCCTGGGCCAGGCTATGTATGACATTGAGGGCTGTTTGTTCTGTAAAATAGAATGCTACTGCCGCTACAGCTTGGAAGTATATGACCAGGTGTGCTTATGTATCTCTCTTATCTTTTAAAAGGAAACTAAGGCTCATTAACTAAAGCCTGGTGTAAGATACAGATACTTACTACTAAAGGATTGGAGGCCCTGGAATTTGTTTCGTATATTCAAGTGAAACAAAACTCAAAATTCTTCCACAACAAACTCAGCACAGGGAGCCCTTGACTTACAGAGCAGTTTATTTAGTGACTGTTACAACGGCAGTGGAAAAAATGTGACTTGTGACCGTTTTTCACACTTAACGACCGTTGAAACACCCCCATGGTCACATCATCAAAATTCAGAAGCTTGGCAACTACCCTGGGCTCATGCGATCACGTTTTGCGACCTTCTGACAGGCAAAGTCTCTGGGGAAGCCAGATTCATGAAACAACCCTTTTTACTAACTTAACAACAGCTGCAGTGATTCACTTAACTGTAGCAAGAAAGGTCGTAAAATAGGGCAAAACACAATTAACATCTGCCTCGCTTTGCAATAGACGTTTTGGCTCAGTTGTGGTCATAAGTCAAGGACTGCCTATGTTGGTCATCCTAAGCTTGCTTAATTTCAACAGTATAATTTATGAAGTTGACAGAGCTGTGCGTCTCTTGTTGAACAAATGGGAGTCAGAAAGCCTTCCCGATTTCTGTGCTGTTAAGATTCGTATCTTTCTGCTCATGCTTAGGGAATGGAAATTATACAATCATTTCCAAAAGTACCGTATTTGTGTAATGCTTCAGTTATGATTTCCGCATTAGGTGATCTTTGGCAGTTGGGAAATTGATAGCTTATTAATACCTGTTTTAATAAGGTAGACTTTTATTTCAAAGTGAAAAGTAAAGGAGGGAACGAGCAGCTGTTTGGCTGCTTGAAAATGATGTCCAGATAGATAACCTCCCATTTGACATACGGACTGAAAGCATGCCTCCCTTATAAGAAAGCAGCCCCTTAAATAGAGAAAAATATTGAAGTTACTTTTCCTGGCATACAAACAGATGTTTAGAAAGATAAGGAATGTCGCACATTTTAATGTGTACGTTGATTTTCCCTAGCCATGTAGGGAAAATCAGGATGTCTGTTCTTGAGTTTCTGATTTTATTTTATTTTATTTTATTTTATTTTATTTTATTTTATTTTATTTTATTTTATTTTATTTATTTTATTATTTTATTTTATTTTATTTTATTTATTTTATTTATTTATTTTATTTTATTTTATTTTATTTTATTTATTATTTTATTATTTTATATTAATTAATTAATTAAATAAATAAACAAACTTACAAAGCTGCCCATCTCACTGAATGTAAGATTGGGCGGCATACAACTAACACAAGCACAAAAAACATTTCAAAAAATAAAACAAAAGCAAGAGCGCAGGATAAAAACATTGCATTAGACATAATACAACCAAGGGACCTCCAAATGTGCTGAAAAAAACCATCTGCAGGTCCTTCTGAAAGTCTTAACAATGACGGGACTAACTTTACCTTAAGGGGGGTTGATGTTCCACGGGGTGGGAACCACAATAGAAAGGGCATGTTGTTTGGGTCCTGCCGAATGGGCCTCTTTAGTGGACAGGACCTGGAGCACACCCTTCCTGCCGGAGCTGGTAGGACAGGGAGATGTGGTTAGGAAGAGGCAAAGCCTCAAAATAGCCTGGGTCCATCTCACAGCAGAAGTTCCCCTTTTTATTTTTTATTTTATTTCATTTTGGAGAATCTTGCATGCATTTTCTTGTCTGTTTCTGTAAGCTGTCTTCACAATAAAATCAGCAAATATTAAGTTTTAGCAAATTTTATCTAACAATAAACCTGCAGTTATGGTAATTATAGGCCCTCCAATTGAGGCAATCTCCCACTGTTATTCGTAGCATTTACTTAGTGCTTTTATTATTTTGGCACGTTAAGGCTTGGCTTAGTTCTGGATATTATTCCTATGAATGTGGCCCTTAATTAACATATATGTATCACTAAGTGTTGAAAATTGCATTTTTCCCCCTTCTAATTCAGCAACATCCTAATAGATTCTATCATCACACATGGCATAAATTATCCCTCCTTATGAGATTCTAAATCATGCTGAAAGGTGGTAGGGTAAGTTCACATTTTCCCCTGGTTAAAGTCTAGAACCTAAGGATTTATTTAACTCTTAATTGTTTTTAGGCGTCAAGCCAGAAGTTAAAAATGAAGAGGAAGAAAAACGTCGAATTGAGGCAAGAAGAGAGAAACAAAGGCGTAGGAGGGAGAAAAATAGTGAAAAGTATGGTGATGGTTACAGGTTTGTGGTGGAAATATTGTCAATTTGTCCCACCCATAATTCAAGGGCATGTATAATAACAATAATATTTACCCTAAACAGCCTTGACTCTGTTTGTTTCATGGTGTTGTGTATTCAAATCTCGGGGTTTTCCTGCGGGGTGGAAGGGTGATTTATGGGTATAGTAAGCCAATAGTAAGCCATTATATCCAGGAAATATTTTGAAATCTCCAAGAAATCTTTGACAAGAATAGAATCCCAGTAAGCCATCCTGAGAAGTCACCTTGATAATTATTTAGATTCAATAGTGAAAAGGTGTAGTTTTGTCAAAGGTAGTTTTTTTTCCCTGGTGCTACCAAATCTGATCTGTAAAAATCCAGATAGCAGAGACAAGAAAATTCTAACCTTCTGGTGCCATCTGGTGGTTGTCTGGTTTCTTACAGTTCAGACTAAGTAACCCTATTTTTTTGTTTTTGTTTTTTAAAAAACCCATTACACAGTTTTATTTTGCTTTATAAGCTAGTATGGTAGCTAAAGATTTGAGCCAGAAAATTTTAGATTCAAATTTCACTTTGTCCATAAACTCGTGGTCTTCAAAACACTTAACTCACAATCTCACTTGTGATGGCTACATTTGTCATATAGCTGAAAAATGTTTTAAGTGTAGGGATACATTTTCATTAGTGTTTAAATGTTTGATAAGACAATTTCATTGATCAGAATATCCAGTTCTCTTGATTCCATTAAACTTTGATGCGTTAGCTATTCTACATGTTGCACTGACAATGTGCCTGTATCTTCCGCTAGAATGGCATTCACCTGCTCATTCTGTAAATTTCGAACATTTGAAGAGAAAGACATTGAAGCTCATCTTGAAAGTGCTGTTCACCAGGAGACTTTAGATCACATTCAGAAACAGACCAAATTTGACAAAGTTGTGATGGAGTTTCTGCATGTGAGTAACTTTTAATTCTGTAAATCCAGGGAGCTATAATTATCAGCTTAATCTTCTAGGTTAAAAAAAACCCCGATCGTCATAAACAATGAAGATGGGTGTAAAGCCAAGCATAGCTGTTACCTGTTTAAGAAATATTTGTACAATATGATTTTAACTTAATGAGGTTCATTGTGCGCATGTTGAAAAATATTTGATCTTCTAACATTGTCATCCTAACACATTTCCTGAAGTGGAGCTCAGATGATAAATTCTCTCTTCTGCCCTACCACACCCCTCACCACTGCTTAATCCCACCCTTGCTTGGCTATTTAGGCACATATTTTTGCCTTCCTCATAGTGCCATTTGATCGTAGTCTGCCATGTGATAAGGTTGTTGGGTCTATACCAGGGGTAGGCAACCTCGGCTCTTTTATGACTCAAGGACTTCAACTCCCAGAATTCCTGAGTCTGACTCAGGAATTCTGGGAGTTGAAGTCCGTGAGTCATAAAAGAGCCGAGGTTGCCTACCCCTGGTCTATACACTACCACAAAGCCAAGAGCCTTTTGTTACTGCGATTTGTGGAAGTGCCTTATTCTGGCTGTAAAAATTTTGAGTTTTCCCCCACATTCTATTGTGGAAACAATTTATGCCCTACTTGTCAAGGCGTGAGAGGAAGGGAAGAGAACAGGACTCCACTTTTGCAGAAAATAATATTCTTCTGTCCCTAATTTCATAGATATTTGAATCATTTATTTATTTATTTATTTATTTTAATTCCATTTATATCCCGCCCTTCTCCGAAGACTCAGGGCGGCTTACAAGCTTAGCAGTAGCCTTCATTCTATGTATATGCCTGCTTATTAGGGCTTTCACACACACCCCAAGCGGCATTATTGCAAAGTCAGCTTATTGCCCCCAACAATCTGGGTCCTCATTTTACCTACCTCGGAAGGATGGAAGGCTGAGTCAACCTTGAGCCTGGTGGGATGCGAACCTGCACTAATTCATTCACTAATTCTAATTCATCATGACTGATGAATCTAGAATTTCACAAAGTAGGAGATGAATAGGGAATCAGTGAAAATAATTTTTGATTCCTCCAAAAATATATTAATTTCTGTTTTAGGAGTGCATGGTGAATAAATTTAAGAAGACTGCTATGCGTAAACAGCAGACGACAAGCCAAATGGAAGCTGCTCAGATTACTGAAAAAGATGTAATGGAAGGCAAGTAGCCTATGAGAATAGGTGTTCTGTTTCAACACTGCTGTTCTATTCTATATAGACTCAGTATGTTTTGAATACCTGTCTCTAGATTCTATTACCAGTAAGTGGATAGATGACAGTAAGGCTCTTATTCTCACTACAGATGGTTAACGGCCCCTCATTCAGTGGCTGTTCAAAAGTTACAAGGGAGCTGAGCAAGTGGGGCATACGACAGGCTTTCAAAGTTTCAACTGTCCCAGCACCTATGCAAGTCACTTGATCACAAACTGGGAACGTGGCAACTGATTCACACACAAGTTGCAGCTTCCTGCAGTCATACGATCACCATTTGTGATTTTTCCCTATTGATTTCCCCAAGCAAAGTCAACAGGGAAGCTAGCAAGTTACTTCCGCCCTTGCTGCTTTTTTTTTGTCCCCAAGGAGCCTGACTGTGGAGCATGAGATTATGGAGATCTGATGCTCCATAGTGCTCACCAGGCAGCGTCCACTTCTGGCCATACTTGCACCACAGCAACCACTTACCGACCTGCTGGCCTTCTGGCGAACTACCCAGGACTTGTAACTTTCCGTAGGCTTCTCCATTGCCTTTGCTTGCTGGGAGCAAGTAGGAAGACATGGACAGATTTTTGCTTAATGTCCTGAAATCCTCATTTATTGATGGTAACCAAGAGTGCCGGGATTGCTGTTGCTAAGTGTGTAGCCCTGTTACACACTTTACATCTGCATTGCTTGGCAATGGATATTCTGGTCCCAATTACATTTAATTGAGGAGTTACTTATATGCACTTGTAATTTTTTCCTCTACTCCCCGCTTTTTTATATTATGCAGTAATTGAATACTTGGAAAAGTATGGCTGTCCCCTTTTTAACTTAAAGCCATATTGCTTCTCTTTTATATATTGAATCCTCACTTTCTTTTTGACCAAGTCTCAGATGTCTGTTCTAGGTGTTACAGCTGATGATCATATGATGAAAGTTGAGACTGTCCTCTGCTCTGCATGCAGCGTCTATGTTCCCGCACTACACAGTTCCGTTCAGCAGCATTTAAAGTCTCCAGAGCATGCAAAAGGAAAACAGGTAAAATGTATCTGCTCGGTTCCATTTTAGAAGAGTGGCAGGTGACAGAGGTCTAGAGATACGTAGTTAGGCACACTTGTCAGTTCTTTACGAAGACCCTTGATGACCATGTAAAATGTTAGCATAATTCATCAAAGAAAAAATAAATAAATGATATAGGTTACTACATTACTCTACCTTGATTACATCTTTGTTTGAATGGCTGATCTTATTTTATGTTGCTCTGTTCTTCAAATATATGAGAACTGGTAAAAAAATAACATTTGTACAAAGATGCTTAAGTTTTTTCTTTTCTTTCAAGAATGAAAGAAAGGATTGTTGCTGAATTTTCTCCCTCTATAAAATAAGAGAAAAATAAGTAATTTTGACTCCACTCTTAATTAGCTTTTCACTTTTATTGAGATTTATTTTGACCAACATTGGTATTAATTCTTTTATGTGCTTTAAAAAGCATACTATGGGGAGGATGCGGTAGCCCAATGCGTTTATCGGTGTCAAAAATGATTATTATTTTTTTTATTCTGTAGGGAGTGATGATCTTAACACATTTCTTTTAAAGAAGGAATGCAATCTTTATATTGTTTTTATAGGATGGGCTATAGATGAGTCAGTCAAAACGAAGTGGCAGGAAAGCAGGTCCACATGCCTGTATTTTCTCACACATTCACACAGCCTCCGTTAGTTATCTTAGGAATGCTAACCACACATCATCTTGTAAACAGTCAAAGGGAAGGAAGCTGTGGATTCCAGTCCCACCTTAGGCCTGAGAGCCAAATGGGCCAGTCGCTCTCACTGCAACTGACCTCACAAGGTGGCGGTGATGAGGAAAATAGGAGGAGGAAGGACTATTCAGTAGGCTTACTGCCTTGAGTTATTTATAAAAAATAATGTGGGATATAAATAAATACAGCGCTAGATGATTATCAAATTCATATTTTGTGTGCTACCATGTCTTCGGGGTATATTCTAGGTTTTGGTGTGTTTTTTTTCAGGCTGCAGAAGCTCTTAGTTAAAACAAAAACAGAACCTCAGAACCGCTGATTGAGAGGCAAAACTGTGTTGAGAGAAAAGTAGTTTTGTGTTTCGGTGAATGTTATTTCGCCCAAGTCGGTCACCGAATTACATCAGGTTCTCAGCAGAACTCGGCTATGATTATGAACCCAATTTGAAAATTTTGCAGATGCATGCAAACTTAGCCTGAGGAGCAAGAAGACGCTTCCAAACACAAAATTGCTTCCATGCTGCGTTGATAATGTGTTAAATAAAATATGCACGGGAACACAAAATATCATAACAATGCTGACAAAATGCGTGACATTTAAAATCCTATTATTCAGCTGCTGCTGAAAAGAGAGAGGGATTGTGAGTTTTATTTCAGATTGGAGCTGCCGTTATTCATCATTTACACTACAGCAAAGAATTTATATAGACTTTAACAATGTGATCCCCATACATATTCTTACTTACAACATTAAATGCAAATAGTGTTACCAAAACAAATTTGGTGAGTCCAGGAGTCCCCCCTTGACCTCTCATTAGTCTTTGATACATTGAACATGGTATCCTTCCGGACTGGCATAGAGAGTTGGGTGCAGAGGCCACCGTAGTAGTTCTCTTTCCTTCAGAGGGTGTTGTAGTTACTGATGGTTGGTGGGGGAAGTGATCTAATCGTAGACCCCTATTTTGCAGGATATCTCAGAACTCCTTCCTTTTTAACTCTTTCCATTGATGATATTTGTGTATTTCTGAGCCTGTTCCCTAAAGTGAAATGGTCATGGATTGGTCCTGGTGTCTGTAAGCTCTGAGGATCTAGATGGGATACCCAAATGGCTGTGGGTTTTGGACTTCATGGGTCCTGGAGCTGGAAAGATTTCATCTTTGACTCTGGGCAGGGTTGCACTAGCCTGCACTGGTAATGCGGTCTTCCTGGACTGGAATGTGGATTTGCATAATTTCAGTTTGTGTTCCAGTTGCACCTTTTCGTGGATTTTGGGGGGGGGGGATGGCTTATTTATGATCAATCACATTTAATCATCTCCTGACTGGATCGTTATACAGTTTTTATGTCCTCTGTATGGAACTGCCCTTGAAAACCCGAAAGCTTCAGTTAGTCCAAAATGCATTGGCACGGGTAGCTAAGAGTGTTTCTTATTCCATTGTGTCCATATAACAAAGTCTCTATAGGGTGCAGGTGTTGGTTATCTGTAAGCATTGGACTGGTTTACATGTGAGGCCAGCTTTTGCCCATACCATACACTCCAATAGGGAGCCCCCCACTCAGGTCTCTTCTTTGAAACAGTGTCATCTTGTGAGACCTTGGAGGGATGTCTTTCTAGTGCCTGTCCCTGCTCTTTGGGATGACATCCCCTCCCCCCAGTATATGGTTGGTCCCAACCTTGTAGTCATTAGAAAGGCAGGTGAAAGCAGGCTTTGGTCCCCAGGCATTTGGGTCAGGGTAAGTACAATTCCCAGTTACTGAGTTATATATTTTAGTGCCAATCACCACATGTTTTGTACTGATTTTGCACATATTGTTTGTGTAGGGCGGCTGGGAATTAGAACTCTTGAAAGAGGAGAATCAGTTCACTTTTTTTTAGAGCACAGGTGCACACACATCTGTAGTTCTTATGAAATTTGTCACAGCGACATATGGACAAGATGGGGTGGAAAGGGATGTGGTTAAAAGACAATGTTTATATAACAAGTGGAATGCAGTTTTAAAAGAAGTACTCCCATCTTCTTCTTCAAATTGGTTTCAAGGTTTCAGGGCTTGTCAGAACATATACCTTAAAAGTAAAGCCAAGCTTGGTTCAGATTGGAGTAGGCTGCATATGATCTCTTGAGTGGTGTGTCAGGGTACATATTCTAAAAATATGTGAAAATCAGTTAATGAAACTCTATGCATAAGTATTTTAAGTTTTTCTCTCTTTTCCATCAGCCTAAACACTGTAGCTGCTTAACAACATCTAAGGCATTTATGGCTGTTTGCAGTCCTGGCCTTTCAGAATGTCCAGTTCTGGAACTGGCCTTTCCCACCTTTCAACACTGTGGAGATTCCATAGAATTAGTTTGGTAATAAGTTGTGGTCCCTGCTTGATGGGTTTCAGTATAGATAGTCATGACAGATATTTAGATTTACAAGAATTAGTAAGAATTCAGCTTTTTTTTGAGATTTTTTTCTTCTTCAGTGGCAACTTGGTATATTTGACTAATTCATCTTTTGTTGTGATATTTTTTGAATGGCACTCTGGAATATTTACAGACTTACAAAGAACAAATCAAAAGAGAGAGTGTTCTAACTGCTACCAGTATTTTGAATAACCCCATAGTGAAGGCACGGTATGAACGTTATGTCAAGGTAAGTTTGTAATATGGATTAATTTTTCCAGCAGCAGAGACAGCAATGATTGAAATTGATGTGAAATTAATTTCTTTGAATTTAACAAATCCAAAACTACATTTCATGTTGGTCTAAAGCGTAGCTCACATATCAGTGGAAGGAAGAGCTGGAAAATTAAATTAATGTTTATAGATTAATCCAGTGAATGTATTTGTACATTAAGTTAGCATATATTTTCATGTTAAAATATTTTTGAAGCAAGCACATAAGCCTGTCTTTTAGTTTATGGACAAGGTATGTTGCATAATTTTACAAGGTTTAAAATTGCATGTATCAGTTGCTGCTCCACATGTATTTTTTAAAAAATTGTTTTAATATAATTTTAATATGATAAAAGGCAAAGAAGCCAAAGACAAGCAGGAAACAACCAGAAAAAAACCCCTAGAAAGTTATTAGTGACATAATTAAAGCTTAACACAAAAATGCTGATCATTCTTTTTATTATACTAGTTGAGAGCTAACTCATAAAAAGTGAGTATATCTGAATGATCGAAAATGGATTTTGCTGTCTTTATGGCATTGAAAAATAATTGTTTTTCTGCCTCTCCCAGTATATCCTCTTTAAATACCTCAGATATTTTTAACAACTTGATGGCGGTAGGTTTATTGGCTAGTTTTGGTTTTAATTATTGTATGCCGCCCAGAGTCACTATTGCAAGATGGGCAGTCATATAAATTATTTAAATAAGTGCACGCTAAAAAAAATAATGACTTCCAACACAAAACATAACTTGCTACTTTCAAATTAAATTATTCTAGAATTACTTTTATCATGTCAACATAAATACTTTCATCCCAATATGTCTTGAGACATTTGACCTAGGAAGTACAATTGTCAAAATTACCCTTCTGAATCATTGATTGCTGCAGTTAAGCTAGACTTTATAATGTCTGGATTTTATGTCTATCTAGTTGAACCGTCCAGAAGGACTAGATAAGGAAATATGGTTGTACTGAGTCTACTTTCTGCTCCTGCCTTAGTTTTTTGTTCAGTTAGTAATGTACTTAATTTCAGTAATAATGGTTTGAACAAATTGCAAACAATGCAAATAGACCATTCATGATCTGTAGATGAATTATTCTCATTATACGTTCTTGATTGTAAAGTGGTCCAAATTTAATGGAATGAAATTGAGAAGATATAGGATACAGAGCATGAAATGTAATTGTGGTTTTACGTTATTTGCATTTTGATTTTAAATACTGTTGGCCACCACGTGAAATAGGTGGCCATATCAATTGTAAGTAAGTAAATACTGAAGCTACTCCTGCTTGTTTTCACCATGAATTGGAATTGGGAGTCCAATTTTAGATTTATTTATTTTATTCCTGTCAGTACACATTTTGGTGAGCGGGGTTTGTTTCTGATTGGCTTTAATTACTGATTTTTTAGGGTGAAAATCCATTCGAAGTCACTGATCAGAGTGCAGAACAGCAAGGAGAGGAAGAAGAAGACAAGGCCAATGAACCCGCGGAGGAGGAGGAGGAAGAGGAGGAGGCAGAAGGGGGGGAAGAAGAGGAGGAAGAAGCAGAAGCTGAAGAACAGACTGACTTCACTCTTGACCAAACGGAAGACAGTTAAATGCAAAACATTTCGCACAAGCCAAGGAAAGTCCTACTTTTACTTTCCTGTTCATGCGGCTAAATGTAAAATGTAAAATTTCTTAACAAGCAAAGACTGTCGTTATCCTTGCCCCTTTGCATGTACTTCGTTTGAAGAAGTCGTTCTGTAATCTACTTCCACTTTTGCTTAAAAATGGAAGTAAACCCATTTTTAGTAGAACCTTTCTAAGTGATCTTGCTGTTAGAGCTTACTATATATTGTGTATCTTGTGAATGTTGGTTTTTTTTCTTGTTTCTTGACATTGATTTGGATACAAATAAAGTAGAAAGTTTAAATCATTTCATCACAAAGCGTTTTAACTAAATGCAACGTAAATGGTTCTAGAAGCCTAAATATAGAATTATGTTGTGAGTGTGCCTGTCTCCTGGACTGCATCCACTCATTGTAAAGTACATATTATGACTTGTAGTTTTTTTTGTGTGTGTGTGTGTGTGGTGAAATGTACTCGTTTGTAACAATAAAACATTCTAGAAACCACGATGTCCGGTTTTAATTGTAGACCCAGCAAAATTTGCCTATTAAATAATATAGACAATAATATTCTCTATTTCTTAAGAGACAATAATTTTTTTTATTAAATAATATGGACTTTCATTTCTGATACATAAATGTTTACTCTGAAAAACAGTACGCTATTTATAACTAATAGTGTCTTTAGCCATATCTTCACAAGTTTGATCAGTATTCATACAATCTTTATACTGAGCATTTTGAGGTAAATCTGTCATTACGAAACTATGGTCAGTTGTCCTTGATTATGTTTCTAGATTTTCTAGGCAATTCTTAAGTTCCAAAAGTGCTGTTATTTTCTGTTGTCTGTTAAAAAAAATAGAAGTGCCAAGTACAAAAATTAATGCTTTCTAGTTGTCTGAATGTAAGAGTGAATGCATACTTGACCCCTTTTAATATAAATAAAAGCCATTTGACCCCTGTTTGGGCTGAAAAATAGTTCTGTGTGCAGCTCCCACTATTTATGATTTTATCTTAAACTCTGCATATTTTACCATTGAAAAATGGTCTAAAGAAGTGGTTCTCAAACCTTTTATTCTGTTTTATTTCTGTTTTAAAAATGTCATTTGATTTGTTGAAATTTCCATGAATGATTTGCTTTCATGTGTTGCACCCACACATATTATAAAGTTCTAAATTTAATTTTTCAGTAGAAACAAGTCTTGAAGATTATCCTTGGAAGAGTGCAAGAGCAAAATTAGCTTGTTTTCGTAAAACTGAATAGAAGGGCTTAGCCACGATAACTTAAGTGTAGTAAAATATTACATCAGAAATGGTATAGATACAATCATGAGCTCTAGAATAAAGAAAACAATGCAACTGAAAGTTTAAATTTGACCCTGATAAAATACAATTTTTATTGTCCTTTCAAGTAATCATAGATATCTCCTTTTGCATCTTAAATCTTTCCTTTTCTAAAAGGTCCATGTGGCCCTGCGCATACATGCGCACACACACACGTGCGCGCACACACACACACACACACACACACACACACACACACACACACAGGCTTGAATAAAGGGAACCTATTCAAATAAAACCTTAGGAGATTTACAAAGTTCCAGACGGCCCTGGAAATAGGAATTATGTACAATATTAATACTGTACATTCCAGCTAAAATGGAGAAACTTTCAAAACTGCATTAAAAAGTTGCCAGGTGTATGGCTTCTTATTCCCCGAGTCTAGAATTTTGCATGCTTTGGTATAGCCTAGTTTTAAGCTTTATAAGATAACCTTATAATACTTTGTGTATGTTAGGTAATAGCTTTCTCGTATTTATTGCTGGTTGTGTAATTTATGGTCCTCTATAGAAGAAAGAATAGCAATAAATGAAAGAAAAGAGTTCCTTTGGGTGAGGTGCACAAGGAAGACAAACATTGCTTGTTGCTTTAAAGTGGAACCTACTTTGAAGGAAGGCCTGGCTATGGAGTTTACTGCTTGAGAAAACTGAATTCTGCTCTCCAAATACTGGATGCACTTAGAAAATGATCATGGGGAAAGAAAAAAAAAGCCCCCAATACTATTTTTTTATGTGTATGGCATGCTGTTTTTTTAAATGAAAGAATTTTGTTTTCTGTAATGTCATCTACAATTGGAAATGGATATTATGAATAGAAGCTAACTTTTCTGACCTTAAATTTATCTTAATTGCGAATTGTTTGTGTTATGTGAATGAAAAAAAATCATCAAGGGATCTTGTACCGTAGTTACCCAATGGGTATTTAAATCACAGACACCGATTGCATCACAAGGGAAACTGGCTATTAAGCAACCAAGGAACCTATGGAACAGCTGTGTTGACCACTGTTAATTATCTGCGAAAGATACTTTCCACAAACAAATGTATTCCAGTTTTTCCTTTTTAAGCACAATAGTTTTATTGAAGTTAACGTACATTTTTTGAGTCTAGAGGCCATAAATTACATTGTTTTCAGTGTAAAACAAAGTGTAAGAATTTAGTGAAAAATTAGCACTGCCTCTTGTTGGTGTTAAATTTCCTAACAATCATGTTGCCTTTGAAACCTGTGGAAGCATGGACAATAAGAGTTATTGTCCTGACTTCCAGTAAAGGGTTAATTTGCTTCCATCTCCCATCCTAGATTTGAATTGGCTGTTCTCGCTTTTAAATGATGAATGTCTTCCCAAAGATCTGCATGCATCCCTTGTGATAGCAACTGCAAATTGATTCTTTAGAGCAGGGGTCTTCAAGCTTGGCCCTTTTATGACTTGTGGACTTCAACTCCTAGAATTCCTCAGCCAGGCACACTGGCTGAGGAATTCTGGGAGTTGAAGTCCACAAGTCATAAAAGGGCCAAGCTTGAAGACCCTTTAGAGATTTATTTGCTAAATGTTCTATTGCTTCTTAAATGCTCTATTGACATAGAACGATGCACCACCTCCTTTGGCATGACGCCTGTGGCTTTCAAAGTTGTATAACTTGTGTACCCCCCAGTTTAATGCTGGTGAAATATTTGCAAATCTACTGTTTTCATGCAGTAGCTGGGAATGATAAGTAACCTCACTGAGGTATACAGAATGCCCAATCATGAGCTTAAGTGTCACTTTGAAATCCCCAAGAAGTAGTTGTCTAATTATTTCTATTTGTATTCTCCAGTAAATCTTACACCAGCCAGATATTTGGAAGAATGTCATTATAGTGTATTACATAGAGAACTAAAGGATGCTATAATGATACCTCCAGCTTCCCTTTCGTTTTCTGTCTCCCAAGTGTTCCTATGGTTTTTCTCCATGCGCAGGGCTGGCTTTTGTGTTCCAGTGAAGTCATCTGGACAGCAGCAAGTTGCAATCATTGCTTCAGGGCTCACACGCTTACTTCCTTCTGAAAGACTTGGAGTAGAGACGTGGAAATGGGACTAACCTGTGTCATGTGTATTTGAAGTTACAGGTTTAACCAGCTGTTTATAGTTAAAATGCTAATGGTTTTTACACCTTGCTTGTCCTCTCTAATTTATCCAGGCCACATACACTATTTGTTATAATTCATGCTCTTAAAAAATACAGTAAACAAATTTTGTTTTACAATTGCATTTTTCTGTTGCTTTTTTCAGCAGCTTGTTAAACAGAGTACTGCTAAATTAATATTTGCCAAGCACAATGATTACACACATGCCCCAAAGATGTATAGAGAAGTCCCCAACGTTTTGGGTACCAGGGACCGGTTCTGTGGAGAGAAGTTTTCCGTGGACCAGAGGGTGCCTGGTTTTGTGTGCTGCCTGCATCTCGTGGATGGGGCTTTGCTTGGTTGGTGCGGACCGGTTGCTGGCATGCCGCGGTCTGGTAATGGTCCACAGACCTGGGGTTGGGGACCCCTGGCATAGAGCACAATTGTCCAAATTAAGTAATCCTAATTGATTATAGGACTTAATTTTCAGTAGTGCTAACTTGCTGGGTGCTGCAAGTTCTATTGCTTTAGGTAAATAGTATTCAGAAGGGTCTCACGTTTTCGTATCATGAAAATAAAACTTGCATTTTAAAAAAATGAACAAATTCATTACAGGGCAAAGAACCTTGTAACGGTTAAATGTTTGCAAAAGAGTATGTCATCCATAATGAATATACTGATCTGTTGAAGTATCAAAAGTTTTCCTCCTATAGTAAAGAAATGTACTTTAAACCTAGCATGATGGGGAAATGTGTATTGTGTACTTTATGTAGAAGGGTCTTCATTCTTTCTAACAGTTCCTGAAAGGTACCCGAGGCAGTGGTAACCTCTGCATTCTCAGGCCATAAATTCTGAAAGGTACTTGTGTTTGATTTGAAGTTCAAAGTTAAGATTCCAAAGCAGCCCTGCCTGCAGTGGCACTTAAAAGTTTGTGAATCCTTTTTGATGTTTCAACATTTTTGTATAAATACGGCTTAAAATACGATCTGTTCCCTGCATGCGTCCTACAACTAGATAAAGACAACCCAATGAAAGAAATGTCTCAAAACATATTTATCGAGGAAAGTGATCCATATTTGTAGATGGTAAATGTATGTGAAGGTTGCTGTCGGTAACTGGTGTGCCTCACTCGGGCAGCAATAACTGCCATTAAATGTTTCCAATCATTGTCAATCGGTCCTGCATGTTAGCTTGGAGGAATTTTGGCCCCTTGGGCTTCCTGAAGCATGAACAACTTGCTTTGGGTCCTTCAGCAACATTTCTATGGGATGAAGGTCAGAACTTTGACTTGAGTTCGCAAACTTTTGAGCAACCCTGTACATCTAGATAGAGCAGTCAATCCCGTGGCTGAAATATGCGCATCAATGATCAATATTGGGTATATTTAATGTCAGCCAAAATGTGGATAGATCTAGCGCTGTAACTGGGAAATCCAAACACACAGTTGGGATTCCAGGTGCATTTCCAAATGGCCTACTTGATTTTTCCAAGGAGCTTTAGCATTTTTGCCCATTTCTATAATGTGTACGTTCAATTTTGCTTGGCTTAATTTCAGAGAGATGGGCTGTCTTGGGACCAGATGCGGGACTTTCCACAACCCTGGAATTTATCTGAAAGGAAGTGCCAGCATCTGAATCCCTATCCTTCATGGTTTCGTTTATAGTTTCATGTAAATGTACATGTCATGGTGATCCTCTGGCACTCCATAGTGTACTTTCAAACTTAAACACATACAATTTAAATAAAAAGAAGCTACATTATGAAGGCTCCACAGTTTTATATTTAACCTGCCAAGTGTGAATACTGGTGAATCAAACATGGCGTTGGAACTATCTTGTTCTTAGTTTTTCCTCCACAATTCATGATCTCGGGTACAATCTATGTTAGGTCCTGCTGCCTCCTGACACTGACCCCTGCACTGAACATGCTGTAGGTTTTGCTGGTCTTTGGAAGATTAAGGCTTCTCCAAAGGTTGGCCTCTTTCTGAAGGCCAGTAACTGTGCAGTTTTATTATTTATTATTTATTTTATTTATTATTTAATTAAATTTTTATACCGCCCTTCTCCCAAAAGTACAAAAGTTAAAAAAGAATTAAATTATTGCCCACAATAAAAACAATAAAATATCTATATAAATATTAAAACCCTAAGTAATTCCCCATCAGGCCAGGCCAGCTTGTTCAAATAAATGGGTCTTTAACCCGCGCCGGAAGGAGCGGAGATCCGGTGCCATCCGGAGCTCAACCGGCAGCTGATTCCACAAAGCTGGAGCGCCCACAGAGAAGGCCCTCCCCCTGGGGGCCACCAGTCGACATTCTCTGACTGGAGGCACCCTGAGGAGGCCCTCTCTGTGGGAACGCACGGGGCGGAGGGGAGTCGACGCCGGCAGCAGGTGGTCCCCGAGGTATTCCGGACCCATGCCATGTAAGGACTTAAAAACCATCACTAAGACCTTGAACCTCACCCGGAAGACAACTGGTAACCAATGCAGCTCGCGGAGCAAAGGTGTAACATGGGAGTACCGGGAAACTCCCAAGACAACTCTCGCGGCCGCATTCTGTACCAGTTGGAGCCTCCAAGTGGTCTTCAAGGGAAGCCCCATGTAGAGAGCATTGCAATAGTCAAGACGAGAGGTCACGAGTGCATGAGTGACCGTACACAGGGCATCCCGGTCTAGATAGGGCCGCAACTGCCGCACCAGGCGAACCTGTGCGAAAGCCCCCCTGGTCACGGCTACTACATGATCTTCTAAGGTAAGCCGTGCATCCAGGAGGACTCCCAAGTTGCGAGCCCTATCTACGGGGGGTAAAAACTCACCCCCCATAGAAAGTGATGGAACGTTTTGAATGTCCCGGGATGCCGGAATGTACAGCCACTCAGTCTTGTCAGGGTTGAGTTGAAGTCTGTTCCTCCCCATCCAGACCCGAACCGCCTCCAGGCAACGGGACATCACAGCGAGGGCATCACTGGGGTGGTTTGGGGTTGAAATGAAAAGTTGGGTATCATCAGCATATTGATGATACCCAACTCCAAAACCACGAATGATCTCACCCAGCGGTTTCATGTAGATGTTGAACAGGAGAGGCGAGAGAACCGAACCCTGAGGAACTCCACAAACGAGAGACCTAGGGGCCGATCTCTGCCCCCCTGCCAACACCGACTGCGAACGTCCCAGGAGATAGGAGGAGAACCACCGAAGAACTGTGCCTCCCACTCCCAATCCCCTGAGACGCCGCAGCAGGATACCATGGTCGATGGTATCGAAAGCCGCCGAGAGGTCTAATAGGACCAGGACAGAGGAATATCCCCTATCCCGGGCCCTCCAGAGATCATTCACCAGAGCGACCAATGCCGTCTCCGTGCTGTACCCGGGCCTGAAACCCGATTGGTACGGGTCCAGATAATCCGCTTCATCCAGGACCAGAGGGAGCTGATGCGCCACCACACTCTCAGCAACCTTCGCAAGAAAGCGAAGGTTGGAGACTGGATGAAAGTTGTTCAAGACAGCTGGGTCCAAGGCAGGCTTCTTGAGGAGAGGTCTCACCACCGCCTCCTTCAAGACGGTGGGGAAATTACCCTCACTCAAGGAAGCAGATATCACCGCCTGGAACCAGCCTCGTGTCCTCTCCCTGGCTGCATAAACCAGCCAGGAAGGGCACGGATCCAATAAACATGTGGTGGAGCTCAACCTCCCCATAATCCTGTCCACTTCATCAGGGGTCACAGAATCAAACTCTTCCCAGATAACATTGACAAGACCGCCCGTGTCCTGATCGTCAGACTCTGCCCATCTGGAGTCCAAACCGGTCCGAATCCGAGCGATTTTATCCGACAGATGTTGACCAAACTCCTCGGCACGACCCTGCAAGGGATCCTCCCTCACCTCCTGATTAAGGAGGGAGCGAGTCACCCTAAACAGGGCGGCCGGGCGATTACACCTCGCTGCCCTCATCGCTGCGAGATAAGACCTAATATAGGTTCTTAACTGCAACCGGTCGGATTCGGATCGGCTGGACCTCCAGCAGCTCTCTAGGCCCCGTTTCCGACGCTTCATCTCCCGGAGCTCCGCGGAGAACCATGGAGCTCGATGGGATCTGCACCGGGTCAGGGGCCGCAGGGGTACAACTCGGTCCAGTGCCTCAGTGGCTGCCCTTTCCCAGGCTTCCACTAAGGCATCCGCCGAGCTGTGAGCGACAGAGGCAGGTGGGGATCCCAGCGCTGCCTGGAACCCGAGAGGGTCCATTAAGCGTCTGGGGCGGTACCATCTAGTTGGTTCCACATCCCCACGGTGGGGGGTGGCAAGACGGAAGACCAGCCGCAGGAGGTGATGATCGGTCCATGACAGGGGCATAATAAATGGAGAGCCCCCACCAAGATCATCCAACCACCGTCCAGATAAAAAAGCCAAGTCAAGGGTGTGGCCTCCCTCATGAGTTGGTTCAGAAATTACCTGCGTCAGGTCCATGGCCGTCATGGAAGCCATGAACTCCCGGGCTAACTCAGATGACCCTCCCAGGGATGGCAGATTATTAGAACAGAAATTTTACAGCTGTGTCTCTTGCTTGGTTGGACTACAATTGTTAGGGTTTGTTTGTTTTAAAAAATGTGGGCTTTAGATTCTTTGACTACGCTACTGATCAATGGGAGCTTTGACAGTGCAGCGGCATCCTAACATCCATTTTGTGGAAGGCAGATCTTGGCTCCCATGCTGCTATTTTGAACAAATACTCGTGACAAGTTAACAAGGTCCGTCAGATATTTGCAAAGGTTGAGGAACACATTTGTAACGATGAGATTGTTCAGAAGATCCACACTACTGCAAATGGTATTATTAGGAAGGGGTTGGGTCCCCCCCGTATTTTTAACTGAATTGAAATGATTTAGAGCGGGAGACATAGAATGTGGCTTTATTTCTGTTAGTGAACCTGAAAGTTAGAAATGTTACCCATTGGAAGACGGCAATGAAATTGCCCCCACAATTCTGATGCTCAAGATGGAAATACGGCAGCTTCCTACGGCTAAGTGGTTCTTTAGCACAGGAATGTCCACAGAGGTAGAAGGTCAAAAAAGCCAAGAAGGCAGCTCTGACTCCAGGAATAAAGCAGCCCCTCCCCCACACACATTTTATATACCATACATCTAAAACGAGGGTTTTATCCAAGCTTTGATTGTGAAACCTGAGTGGGTTAAGGTATCCCTCAAAAGAATCCTAGAGATGGTTGGGCACACCAAGTTCAACCTCTTGCTCTGTGCAAAAATACCGATGAAAATCTCCCAGATAGATGACTATGAAGAAATGCTTCCACTGAAAGGCAGTCTTTTTATTATCTTCCTGAGTAATGAATGGCACTTAAAATTTTTTTTAATCAAAATGTGACTTTCTGTAACTTCAGTCCATTATTCTCCATCTTGCATTCTGGAAAGAGAGAGGCCAGAACTTGAATATTCTTCCATGTGTTCCGTGCTTTCAGAGATTTGAAGAATGCTATTCTTGATCAACCTGCACCCCCACCTTCCCACATAATTTCTTTTGTTGGGATTAAATACATTCAGCTTCTTCACCTGCTCTTTCTATTGTTTAGCTTCTGGTTTCTGCGTCGTTTTCATCAGTCTGGTTAATGAGAGAAAAGTCCCCAACATCAGCAGACGTAGAAAGCAACCAGTGAGATTGCAGAAGGAAAGATGTTAGAACAATTGTCAGAACAATCAGTGGAACAACCTGCCTCCAGAAGTTGTGAATGCTCTAACGCTGGAAGTTTTTAAGAAGAGACTGGACAGCCATTTGTCTGAAATGGTGTAGGGTTTCCTGCCTGAGCAGGGGGTTGGACTAGATCAGGGCTTTTCAACCTTTTCACCCATTGTACCACTTTTAGGATATGGCACCAGTCGCCTAGCAAGGTGTCAAAAACTTGACCCCCCAAAAAGAAAAAGAATGATGAAGTACAGGTAGTCCTCGACTTACAACAGCCCTGAAGAAGCACTGATCCTGGCGCTTCTTCTGAGCCTTGACAGCCCTGCAGCTCCAGCCATCTCTTGCTCAGACTTGTGCGGTGCTGTCACCGGTTCAGCTCATTCCCCTCCCCCGCTACCACTTTTCTAGGATGGTCGCGTACCACCTGCCAAGTGCCAATGTACCACAGGTGGTACCCATACCACTGGTTGAAAAGCCCTGGACTAGATGACTTCCAAGGTCCCTTCCAACTGCTATGCCGTTATTCTGTTATGTGTATGCATGCATGAGAGAATGGGGTGGAGGGACAGAAATTGGAGATATTTTGTAAGCTGTCCAGGGTTCCCTCCAGAGAAGAATGGCAGCACACAGATCTAATAATATTTTCTTCTTTCAGATTTAAAGGATTAATTTTCTTACTTTCTCCCCCACCTTGATTTAAAAAGGAACTGCTTGGATAAAATCCACTTCTCTATTTCTTATATTGATAGGCAGAGGGCAGCAAAGCTCCATTTGAAAAAAAAGTCCTCTAGCTAAGTAGGAATTTATTTTGGAACTACATTTGCAGGTGACTTGCTCTTTTATTTATCAATTGAAAACTTTTAAGTCTGGATAACGCTTTGTAAAATAAATTAAAGAAACAAAATTTGAATACGGAGGCCAAGCAGAGGGGGATACAACTCCTCCTCCTTTTCTGAAAGCCAGCTTATGCATTAACTGTTAAAAATAACGATGCTGGGAAAGTGGTATTTTGCAAGAATAAAAACAGGACACTAGTAAAATGTAAAGGTCATGCTAACTGCTGTAGAGAGAAAATTGGGCAGGAAAGCACAGCAACTAAACGTTCTGCGCTTGTTTTAATATGGACTTAAAAGCTATCATATACCAATTTCTAATTTTCATTTAGTTCAATGGACATTATAGTATAAATCCTTGGTGGTAAACTGCACAAAATAAGTGTAGACTCTTGCACTCTTTAAAACGAGTAGTCAAAGTCTTGCATCTGGCTTAGAACTGTTTTTTTTTAAAAAAATACAATATATGTTTATTTTCTAGTAACGTGAAATCACTTATATTATTTGGTGGTCGAATTCCATTCCCATTTCTAACCTTAAAGGTAAAGGTTCCCCTGCACATGCGTGCTAGTCGTTTCCGACTCTAGGGGCCAGTGCTCAACTCTGTTTCAAAGCCGAAGAGCCATCGTTTGTCCGAGGACGTCTTCCGTGGTCATGTGGCCGGCATGACTAGACGCTAAAGGTGCATGGAACACTGTTACCTTCCCACTGTAGTGGTCCCTATTTTTCTACTTGCATTTTTACGTGCTTTCGAACTGCTAGGTTGGCAGAAGCTGGGATGAGTAACAGGCGCTCACTCTGTTACATGGCACTCAGGATTCGACCCGCCAAACTGCCGACCTTCTGATCGACAAGCTCAGCGTCCTAACCCACTGAGCCACCGTGTCCCATGGTATTTCTAACCTTATGTATTTATAAATAGTTCAGTTTATTCAATCAGAAGTAAATAGACATTGAATACTACAGAGAACACTACAGAGAACAGAGATGTGGCACCAAATCACTTGAAATCTGGCAGCCTTCTTGACAGTACAGGTGATACGGATTCAACCCTTGTATTGGAACACAAGAAGTCCTTGATGTAACAACCACTCATTTAGTGAGAGTTGAAAGTTACAACAGCACTTTAAAAAATGACTTATGATTGGTCCTCACACTTATAATCATCACATCATCCCCATAGTCCCTTGATTCAAATTTGGGCTATTGGTAACTGGCATCTATTTTCAACAGTTGCAGTATCCTGGTTTAATGTGATCACTATCTGTAAACTTTCCAGCTAGCTTCCAACAAGCAAACTTAATGGGAGAAGCTGCTTAATAATTACATGTTTCATTTAACAACTGTAGGTACCATGTTTTCCTGAAAATAAGACCAGGTCTTTTTTTTGCCTCCAAATGAAGCATCAGGTCTTATTTTCAGGGTAGGCCTTACCTCACCTCTGGCACCGACAGCCCCACCCAGCTGGTCCACTTCTTCTGGGGCCAAAGTTCTGCAGCTGCATTTGGGCTTGCATTTTGCAGTCAGGCCTTTCCAGAAGGCCTAAGCAGCTGAGTACTGAACTATGGATTCAATCCATAGCTTGGTGCGCAGCTGCTTAGGTCTTGCACAACTGAGCTATGAATGGAATCCATACCTCGGTTCTTGGCTGCACAGGCCTTCTCAGCCCTGTGACTGAGAAATGCAGGTCTGGCTGCAGAAGAGACCTCAGAAGAAGAAGTGGGCCAGCAAGGAGAGGCCTGGCTGCAAAATAAGGGGTGTGGGGTGGGTGGGGCAACTCCACCCCCCACCCCTGTCCTAGCTTGATTTCTAGGTGTGTGCCTAATCTCAAAACCAGGACTTATTTTTGGGATAGGGCTTATATTAGGCCCACCCCCCAAAATCAAGCTAGGGCTTATTGCTGGTGAAGGCCTTACTTTCAGGAAAACACGGTATTAACAATCATGGCAAAAAAAGTTGTAAAATTAGGCACGACTCATTTAACAGCTACCTTGCTTAGCAACAGAAATTCTGATGTTGTGGTCATAAGTTGAGGACTACCTGCAAGGAAGAAAGTGTCCTGTCTAAAACATGTAAAATGTTAAAAACATATGTCTAGGCATAGTCCAGGAGCGTGGGGGAAATGAGAAACTCTGGCTCTATCAGCCAAGGGTGGATATTACCAGAACTGAGAAATGAAGAATGTCAAATCATGATTATTTTCTCTGCTTAGGGGGAAAATGAGCCTATCAAACAAGGACAAGTGGCTCAAGGAAGTTCTCCAGAAGAACTGCTTGGAGGCAGCTGAGTGAAATGGGAGAATTTCCCCTTCACTGTGCAGTCATCGTGGCAGTTTCTAAAACCAGGGAACAGGATGGTTATGGGGTGTGGCTCCTTTCCAATTTACTTCACAACCTTAAACATACATTATCAGCTCTTTTCAGAAGTGTCTTGGAACTTAGCTTCTGTTGACTCAAGGATTGGAGAAACTCATAGTAAATGCCCAGTATAAAGACAATGAAACAAATAACCAGATTCAAAACTTGAATGCAAAGTGAATGAGCAAAGAAAGTATATGAGGCTGAGAAGTGAAAATAAAATTATTCTTTTCCCTGTCCATTTTTTTGAAGGGGGGGGACCCCATCCCACAAAAGCAGCAATGTGTTGGCTCAGTTCTTCCTTTATAAAAAGAGCAAGAGATCAGATAGAAAGTGACCCTTTTAAAGGGAGAGAACAAAGGGAAGACTTGCAAGTTGAGCCTATTAATGTTTACCCAGAAGTCAATCCTTGAAACCGTTCTCCAGGCCATTCCCTTTGAAATTTTCATAATACGACATTCCCCTGTTATTCTAAACTATCTGAGCTTCTGTGTGTACCAATTGGAGTGATGGGATTTAGAATTCTCAACCATCTGAAGGATATTGGTCCTGTGGTACCTGCTTTAGAAGCTACACCTAAGATTTTTATCACATTGAAAGCAACCATCTTCATCTCACCACCTTTATTCATCCAAAGAGCTGCATAATGATTTATTGACTCCTCCTCAGCTTTTATCTGACAGCATAAAAAGTAAGCAATCCATCAGACATCAAGAAAATGCTAGTTATTTGCTTGCTAAAAACACACCAACTTCCTACATATTCCATGTTGATCTACACAATCCAGTTAATGTGCTTTTTATTGCTCTGAATTTCATTTGAACGCTCTGATGGACCCAGTGGCTTTAATAGGAGACAATTCCCCATGAATATAGTAGCAATCCAAATCCCATATATCTTTCTGATTTTCCTTACTTTTTGTACATGATTCTTTTATGCCCAAGACATAGTCAGTGGCCCTTGGATGAATATATTTAGTATTAAAATATATAAAATGGTTTTCATTTGGCAGGAATAAGAGTTGCCCGTCTCACTTTTGTCTCTAGCTTTTTAGGAGTCTTGTATGTCTCAATAGGCAACTCCCATAAATATTGTCTAAGGAATGCACTGACCTTTTCCCAAAGACCTTTCCTATCAGTGAATGCCTGTATACTGTAGATTACTATACAGGTTGACATTGTTATTGGTTAAATAAGTGCAAGTATTACTGGTATACTTTAATATTCATGAAAAGAAATAATACACATTTTTTTGTTTATCTTTTTCCCCATATATGCTTAAAAACCAGTAACAGTGAGATGGGCGACATATAAATTTAATAATAAATAAAAAAATAAGGACATAGTAGGTTCACTAATACTTGTAAATGAATATTTAAACATGCATATATTGATTTAATTCAGGACACGCACATTTTATATGCACGGTTGTTTTTTAAGTATCTTTGATGATATGGAGCTTAGCCCTACCGCTATTTTCTTTAAAAAAATGAAACAGGTTCAGTGAATTGCTGGGTACATGAGCACACGACTGTATTCTTAATTTTCTATTTTCAGTTTTAATTCCACGAGTGCTAGAAGAATAGGAGAAACAAAAGGACAATAGTAGCACTGGATTTAGTTCCAATCTTTGTGGCTATCAATATTTAATATCCAGATCAAGGGTGTTTTCCATTTCCGAATTCAAACATCCCATGTTTTTAATGTTATATTTCAAAAGCGACATGAATTCCAGAAGGTCCGATATATTTTACTACAGCAACTGACCTAAGTAGTTTTTTGGATCATGCTAGATAATGCCTGAGTATAAGCAGCAGAGAGAAAATGATACAGTTCCAATAATAGAAGGTTAAAAGAGTAGCAGAAATAATATTTAAAATACTTAAAAAATTTTCACTAGCTAGCCCGTAGTGCTACCAGTGAATAAAAGATTGACATTTGGTCATTATTTCTTATCAAGGGAGTTTTACTTATAATGCTATTTGACAGCTATATTCTAGGTCTGACAGCAGTGAACCAGCTTAATTCCCACTGAACTGTTTTAAATACGTGGTATTGCAATCAGTTTAACAACCCCTGGAGGCAATGAAATCTCTCCTTTGAACACACTCTAGGGGAAGAAATCTAAGATTTATAAAGGGCAGCAAATATTCAAGAAGGGGCAGAGTTTATGTGTGAGCCTATAATTGATGTTTCCTTTGTTGAAAAAGAAAGCTGAGGTACGCTTTAAAAATTAATCTTTAACTCCTCCAAATCTGCACTAACAAGATGACCAAGAGAGATGCGATACTCACATTTTTTATTTTATTTTTTGTCAGCTTTGGTCTAGAAAGGTAATAGAGTTCAGGCACATAGAACTGAGATAAGAGGTGGGGAAAGTTCCCACTGCAGCGGGAAGCGATATTCCTCTTGTTATTGAAAGAGCACAGAAAGAAACGTCCTCTGCAAATCATTTGGGCAGCTCCACCAGGTTGGCCACTGTAGACTAGCAAAGCAGTGAAGTAAAGTTGATGTATGTTTTAGGAGGAAAGAAGCACAGTCTTTGCTATGTTGCCATTTTACCTGTGCTGGGTAGGAATGGGCACGTCAAATATTATTCGTGATTTGCTTGAGCGTCAAAGCCTATAGGAGAATTACCTACCAGAATTGGAATTTCTTGAGGACTTCTGGTGCTACTTCAAGCTATGTTTGGGATGGGATTAGAGAAAAGCTCATAATCTCCTGGATAGGAAGCTATGTCCGGCCCTTGTTCTAACACTTTTCTGTTGACTTTGGCTTATGAATTGTCTTCAAAAATAGGAAGGTCACTGTTTAGGAGCACAGGAAGTGGCACAGCATAGAGAGCTTTGCATCCATAAATCTCTTTATGTAACTTATGCCAGAGGTTCCCTAACCTTTTGGGCACCAGGGACCAGTTTACGTGGAGAGAGGTTTTTCCACGGACCGGAGGGGGTGTGGTTTTGTGTGCTGCCTGCATCCCATGGACGGGGCTTTGCTTGTTTGTGCAGCCCGGTTGCTGGCATGCTGCGGCCCATTACCGATCCATGGACCGGGGGTTGGGAACCCCTGCCTTATGCGCAGTTCACAAAGAATTCAAACCTTGGGAAACTGCTGTATGCTAATATGGATGATGTTGAACTAGATGGAATAATCCAGACTACCAAAGTCTACCAAAGTTTTATTTGGCTAATGTTTCTTTAATATTTCTCTGATTTCACATCTCTTTATGGGCAACATTTTCCCCTCAATATGACATATATTATTGTTAATTGCCTTGGCTGCTGTGTACTAAAAAAAAAGGTACAGATGATATGATGAAATAAATAATTCCTTGCTATTCTACAGGATTTTTCCATTCAGAACAACACCACAATGATGTTTCCACTGCTGATTACCTTGTGGTTTTCATAAGCTCTCTCTCTCTCTTTCTCTCCTACACAGACACACATACACTGATATATGAACTCACACCTTAAAAAGATCAACATGTTATGTGGATATATTGTAATACAGGAAAAGAAAAAAACCCACAATGTGAATAATAATGTATATAATAAATGTGAATGAAGTCAGAACTTCTAATATTATAAAGCAGGTTGCAGTACGGTTACCACGTACAGTGCTAAATACCTCCCCCTCTCTCTGTGTGTGAGTGAGATTCAACTAGAACCCTAACTCTAATTCTGAATGATTAGTGCAGATACAACCAGCTTTTTACTGCCTTTCCCCACTTTGTAGTTGTATTTCTTGATGCGCTGAGGTAGCTACAATTCTAGTATCGATTCTGACTTCATAATGTGCCTATAAAGGACCTAGTTTTTGATAGATGTTGTTTTGGAATTGGAATGATCGGAGAAAGCTTGTAACGTAAGCACAAATTTGGTGATAGACAATACAGTACTAAATTTTCTACTGAATGTTGAGAACTGAAGCATGGAGTTCACCTAAGGAGCTCCACCCTGAAAGTACTGGGTATACTCGCAGCTGAATAGGTACAGATCCTTGTATACCATCAAAACTACAATTACTTCTATACTCAAGGTTCTTCTCTAAAACCACACTAGACTGAACGGGTTACAGACTTTCAGATGAACTCAGTGAATCATTTTAAATACTAAGCTTAACTAGGTAAGCAAGACCGACTATAAATTGGATTAATTACTATAGCTTAAAATTTAGCTCAACAGCTTTTAATTTCAACTTCCAAAGGCTACACAAACCAATTTTGTACTTTTAGATTTTAATGAGGAGTCTTGATTCTTTAATCAGTTTATCCGGTAGCTAGCTGTCTAATATAACATTCCTTTGAAGCCTACAAAGATCTAACATAATTGAAGACATGTCCAATTGCTTGACACTCTCTCTCCCTCCCTCCCTACAGACACACACACACACACACACACACACACACACACACACACACACGCGTAAAATCAGATTTTTGCATTTCAATTAAAACATGGAGTGAAACACAGGCTGGAACAAGTAGCTTTAAACATTTTCATAACGAAGGTCTTTTAGCCTCATGACAATGTGTTAGTATGTAGGTGGGAGGGTGAAGTGGATTACACATGTATAAAGCAAACAGCATCATAAATACTGTACTTGATTTCACTGGTATCCTAGAAAGGCACAATTTGGCCTAGTGGACTGATGCATGTACACAAAGTCCATATAATTACTAATAATTTGTAACAAGTGTTAATTGATAAACAGCTCCCTCTGGTAGCTTAATTAATGCGGCAGGATATCTAGGCAATTAACAACTGGGATTGATCTCAATTAGACATCAAAAATCTGTGTAATCTGTTCAAAGTAGAGGGAGAAAATTTAGCCCTGTGAGGCTTTGGAGATTTTTTTTTACCCTTTACAGTTTCTTTAAAAAAAGAAAAGAAAAGAAAAAAGAACAAAACCCATACACATCTACTAGTAGCGATTATCTATCATGGCCTTCTCTTACCTTGACAACATTTTCCCTCTTGATTGATTCATATAGAATAATATGGAATAGTAATATGCAATGAGAAAGACATCTGGTTATAAACATGGGCCTCTTGGGGACAAATGACAAATCATGTGCAACAAAGTCATTACGCAAGTGCCAACGTTTGTCATTGGGAAACAGGTATGTAAGGACTGTGTGATGACATCACTGTCTGGGTGTCATTTGAATGTCATCACAGTTTAGGGTGGAAGGTTGCTGTTTATAAATGAATAATGTGCAATTCTTTTTTACACTGTAATTCAAGTGTACAAACAAAACAAAAATAGGTTTAAAGTTGTGTGTATGATCAAAACTAGTACAATATTGGGCAAAATGGGCCAACAGGCTGCGACTTGCAGAAATCCAAAAACATGCTACAGGTAGTCCTTGACTTATGGCCACAATTGAGCCCAAAATTTCGATGTCTAAGCAAGACAGTTATTGAATTTTGCCCCATTTTACAACCTTTCTTGCCACAGTTGTTAAGTGAATCACTGCAGTAACATGGTTGTTAAGTGATTCTGGCTTCCCCATTGATTTTGTTTGTCACAAGGTCACAAAGAGTGATCACATGACCCTGGGACACTGCAACCGTCATAAATAGGAACCAGTTGCCAAGCATCTGAATTTTAATCATGTGATCATGGGGAGGCTACAACGGTCGTAAGTGTGAAAAACAGTCATAAGTCACTTTTTTTCAGTGCCGTTGTGACTTCAAACTAAATGAATTGTAAGTTGGGGACTGTATTATGATCTATCCAGTGGATGATTGAACTCTATGGGGTTTTTAAAAATCAAATATAGAGCAAGAACAAATTGTGTAGACAGAATGTGCCAGTTTTGTGAACCACAAATAATAGAAAAGCAAGACCACAATGCACAAGGAGACTTGCATCTGGACACTGCCATACATTAGAAAGTGATCTTTAATATTCTCCGCTTTTATTTTCTTTCTGCTTCCATGACATTTGGTGAACTAGTTCCAACTCCACTTTATCTATCATAAACCAATCCTAATTAATTTTAACTCTAGCTCACCCAAATTCCTGAAAAGAATAGCAAACTACCTTTGGTTGAAGTGCTCTTGATGGAGCTAATGAAACTATCTACCTGGAGTTTTACAGAGAAGAGACAGTGTTGGATTCTATCCCAAGGGGATTGGAATAAAAATGTAAAAGGGAGGGGGGGAAAATTGAAATATGTATAGTTAAGGAGATAGTGTGTGGTTATTTAATTACATATACATTAATTACAATAAATATTAGGGTAAGAATAAAAAAATTGTCCTGAAAAAATTAGTTCTGAAGAGGGAGATAAAAGACATAATTTTAGTGGAGAAAATAAACAAAATGGAGATTGCACCCTTTTTCCTTCCTGCCTTCAAACCTAACCCCGTGTCTAATCTGACACCCCAACTGTTCCATCTTCAATCAAAATTCCACCTCCTTAACAATGGTTTTACTCTTCTCTGGCGTCCTGCTCAAAGGGCCAGTTTACAAATAACTCCAAATACAAATTAGTTGAAAATAAGGATGTTATACTATATTATTAACTAGATCAGGGGTGTCAAACTCAGTTTCATTGAGGGCCGCATCAGCATTGCGGTTGCCCTCAGGGGGCCAGGTGGGTGTGGCCTTGGTGGGCATGGCCTACTGGGTGGGCGTGGCTAAAGTGCGTATGGCCTACTGGGTGGGCATGGCCAGCTCTACATCGTTCGCATCAAGGGTGCCTATGGGGGCCTGGGCAGGAGTGGGACAGATCTGAGGGTCTCTGGCAGAAGGAGTGTCTCTGGGCCAGGGCCAAGGCAGCAGGGGCCGTTCCCTCACTGTTTCCAGGATGGCTTCGCGGGCCGCATGAAACCACTTCGCGGGCCGGATCTGGCCCCCGGGCCTTGTGTTTGACATGTCTGAACTAGATGATGTAAGATGGTGGGAAACAGAATGTACTCAAATAGATATGATGTGTATCTTGAATATTAGACTTTGCTATGAATTTTGATAAAGGAAATTTTGGTTATGTAAAACTTGGAAATTATAAATATCAAATGTTAAATTTAAATATTGATGGGAAACTAAAAATAGGGAAAAACTAATAACAGGACATTGATTGTCTATAAATATTGAATGTTAAAGCAACTAGGATATGTATAAGCTAAAATTTATTGATAAATGTAACAATGCTATTTTTACTTAATTGATATAATAAGAACTGTATTAGTTCAAACATGAGACAGTAGATATTAAGAGAAAAAGTGAGGAAATATTTGATGTGGTAGCTTGACATTTGTACTAAGGATCTTTGTGTGTTATTAATTATCGATTAACCCAGCCACCACGTTGCTTTTTAAATACTTAAACGTAAAATTAGAAAATTAATAAAATATTTTTTAAAAAAGAAATTTATTTATTTATTTATTTTATTACATTTATATACCGCCCTTTCCCGAAGGACTCAGGGCGGTTTACAGGGTAATTAAAAACCAAAGAAATTATATTTGTCCCTGTATAAATAAAACCCCAGTTAAAATAAGATTAATCCTCAGCCTGGGCCAGAGAGCTCGAAGAGCCAGGTCTTCAGGTCCCGGCGGAATGAACGGAGGTCGGGGGCAGTCCTAAGCTCCGCAGGCAGCTGGTTCCAAAGGGCAGGCGCCCCCACTGAGAAGGCCCTATCCCTGGGTGTCGTCCGCCGGCAATCTCTTACCGGTGGCACCCTGAGAAGACCCTCCCTGTGGGAGCGCACTGGACGAAGGGAACTTGATGCCAGCAGCAGGTGTTCCCTCAGATATCCCGGACCCAAGCCATTTAGGGCTTTATAGGTCATCACCAGCACCTTGAATCTGAAATAACTCCAAATATAGCAACAAAGGCCCGCCTAACACCCCCAAACTAGCCAGCCAATTAGAACCCTGGAATTTCCTTCCTCATAGCCCTTAATTCTATAAAATTGTTTATTTTTTCCATTGTTCAGGGCCCCTCTTTCTTGTACAGCAGGCACCCAATGATAGTTGCAATGAGCGTTCTTTTCAGTGTTGTACTCTGAGCTTCTGAATTGTTCATGTCATGGTTATATCAAAGCATTGTGGGAAAGCCATGGCACAAACAGAACAGGCTGAACGGTTTGAGGAAAAGTAAACTTTTGAATCCCCAAGGTTTATGGAGTTTGATGACTGAAGGTTACAGAAAGAAATGTGTCACATCATAAATGCGACGGGATAATGAATATCAAAGTCACAGGAGGCCTTGATGGTAAGGTTAAGCTATCTTGAGCACTGCCATCCCTTAGACCAGGGTTGGCTCATGATGAATGTGAGACAGACTCTTCCAGCTTTGTTATGTATTTTGTTGGCAGCCACCCATAAATAAACCAAAGTAACCTTCAGAGATTTGTGTGACATCTAGGATTTCACAGAATGGCAATGGAAGATGTAAAACATGAAGTTATATACTGTAGTTGGAAGAATGAAAAAAAAATGGCAAATCAATACTTCCATCTCTCTGGTTAGCTTGCCTACCCAGAATAAAAAACCTCTATTGAGACTTTGCTTACGAAGATTATTAAGCTGAGCAGAAAAAAATCAGATCATGAAATGAAGCAGAAAAAAATGCAGGAACGTGTGGACGTTTAGAAGGAAACTGTTGCTGCATAAAAACACAACGAACATACCCCACTTATCGATGTTATATAGGCCTTTTCTTCTTTATATACAGAGGATCGTGTCCATTTTTATCCGTTTATGGTTTCTGCTGGAGATTTTTCAGAGCTCGAGAATCAACCATTGAAAAAGAGGTTTAGAAAACAGACGATTGGAGTGATCCTACAGTTTAATAACTGACAGTAATTTATAAAAAGAGAAAGGGAAGGGAACTAACAGACAGGGAAATAATTGTATAATGCATTCTGAGTTGAAATGACTGTTTCTGTATTTGTCACAGCTAAAGCCTCTCTGCACCAGTGGTGCTGTCAGTCAAATCCACCCCCTGTAGTAAGTTCCTGACACACCAACAGTATGGTTTTTTAATCATCTTCTTGCTCTCAATAGGTATTCCTTTAAAGTAGAATTTGGCTCATCTTTTACTAAAATAATACCTCCTTGGAACTACTCACTTCTCTTGCAGTCTTTTGGGCGGTTGTTAGAGCAGAGTTCAATGGAACTGACAAGGGAGTAATGAATGGGGCAAATATAAAAAGGTAAAGGTTCCCCCGCACATGCGTGCTAGTCGTTTCCGACTCTAGGGGCCGGTGCTCATCTCCGTTTCAAAGCTAAAGAGCCAGCGCTTGTCCGAGGATGTCTCCGTGGTCATGTGGCCGGCATGACTAGACACCAAAGGCACACGGAACGCTGTTACCTTCCCACCGTAGTGGTCCCTATTTTTCTACTTGCATTTTTATGTTCTTTCGAACTGCTAGGTTGGCAGAAGCTGGGACGAGTAACAGGCGCTCACTCTGTTACACGGCACTCAGGATTCGACCCGCCAAACTGCCGACCTTCTGATTGACAGGCTCAGCGTCCTAACCCACTGAGCCACCACACACAACTTCCATCTTTTCTGGAACTTCTTGGGATGTATGTCTTTTGACTTTACCTTCAGACAAGTGACTTCTAAACACAGTTAGCAAGTGCTGCATTGCCCTGTTCTTTTCTACTGAGCATTTTGCCCGGCTCCAGGAAGAGGAAATTTTATACATTTTCGCCAGGAGTCACGGAATGGATAACATGATGGTGTCACAAGGCTGCTACTTAAACTGGTACACGCCTTACAATATTATTCTGTGGATTGTGATTCATCATCCAGATTGGTTGTAGCATTTGGCAAAAATACAGGAAGGAGGAGGGTTGCTTGTCATAGGGTTTCTCCCATGTTTCTTGCTTTTTGATATTTTGGAGGTGATCATCCCATTGTGACTTCTGAAGAAACATTCAGGTGTCAGTACAGTTATCATGGAATAGGATGTAATGGAAGAAGGGACAACTCTTTGTTCTTTGCTTTAGAACAGCCTTGCTCATCCTTAAGACACTCCCCAAAGATATGCCATCAAACATCACAAGAAGGGGATTATCAGAATAAGTATTTTTCATATTAATGTAATTCCTTTCAGGCATTGAAACAATGCAACGAGGTTTAGCAGAATCATGGATTTCTCCCAAGGCATCTGTTGCAAATCCTTTTTTTTTAAAAAAACTTATATTAAATTTTACTCTTCTTCCAACCCAGATTCAGAGTGATATACAGGTAGCTCCTAGATCATGGTTAAGCAACCCTGGCTCTTTTATGACTCGTGGACTTCAACTCCCAGAATTCCTGAGCTGGCTGGCTCAGGAATTCTGGGAGTTGAAGTCCACGAGTCATAAAAGAGCCAAGGTTGCCTACCTCTGTCCTAGATAGTTTGCTGCCCAACATTAGTCAGATTCGTAGCAATTTAGTTTCTGCAAGACAGATTTTTTTTTAAAGACCTTCACGTGCTTATTCCAGTCAGTTCTGCTTCTTGGTGGAAAAGATGAAGGCTAAGCTAGAAATCTCAGTGAAAATGATAAAAACTTTTTTTGGCTTTTAGATTAATAGCATATACTAGCATCCTTTATTTTTTTTAAAAAAAGCTAGGATTCCAGCCTACATCTTATTTTATGGGGTAAATGTTCAAATGAAAAGTTCTTCATGCATGGGTTGAAATCTCATACCCATATCTCAGCATCTTTATTCCAATAAACCATAAATCACTGTCAGTTATTCTGCTAAAGTGTCCTGGAAGTTTTTATAAGGCCCACGTCCCCAAGAAAAACACCGTTTGAATAGCTGGCGTAATATATTATTTAAATCTAGTTTCCCCAACAGATCTTTTCCAATTACAGATCTTCCTTCTGTAGTTTTCTTGACTTTGTTTTAATCCAATTCTTAACAAAAGGCCTTTTTTTTTTGAGGCAGCTCTGTCTTGTGAATGATGTGTGTTTTGAGTTCTCACATCTTGGGAAGGGGGCAAATGTAACATAATTTGAGATGGAAAGACAGAGTTGGCATTTGGTCATCAAAACTAGTTTTAATATTTTTCAGGATTTGAGAATTTTAGTTTTTTTACTCAGCGTTATTCGCCTTAAGCCCCTTAAATTGGAGTAAGCCACAAATGAAATAAATTTGAAATTTATGCAAAATAAATTAATAACCATAATATTGCTCCTGGGGCATGAAGAACTGCTTAAAACCTGACTTCAGTGCTTCCTCTGGGCTTAGTAACAGGCAGTTCATTGTAATTGTAAATTTGTCCTTTTCATCTTATACTATGTAAGGACTAACTTTTGCCCTCAGGGCTGACTTGTAAAAGAATGATTCTTATACAAAAAGCTGTTTATTTGGTTTGGAGTTTTCTCTGATCCCGTTGTTATTATTTAAAGTATTTGTAGAGGGCTAAGAGCAGCCTTCCCTTCAGCTTCACTGTTTTGTTTTTGAGCTGGATCAGAGGAGGAAGAGGCGGTGCATGAATTAGATTTCATTGGTTCTCTGTAGGGATTTCCTCCCCAAAATATTTAGGCGGCATGCACAGCACTCTGGCAATAAACAAACATTTATTACTTAGATTTATATCCTGCCTTTTCTCCAGGAGCTCAAGGCAGCTTAGATGCTGATTTCTCTTCCTTTTATCTAGGGATACCCAATGGTGATCCCTATGGGACTTAGTTACATAGACTATTGGTATGTATTTGATTTTCAGATGCCCTGGTTTCAGGATGACTAATGTAAAAAATACAAATAGCATCCAAAATTATTCAACTGAGACATTTTATAAACATGTATTCATCTAATAGCCTTCTTTTTTTTCTTGGTTCTAATGGGACTTTGCATAAACGTTTCAGGGGACGGGTTGGACCTATGTTAGCTAAATAGAACACTAAAGGTATTAATATGCCTATTTTTTTTAAAGTTAAATATAGAATTATGTGGACAGTACGGTTTTGATCTGAGGACTTACTTGAGGATTAATACTGAGTCCCACTAGGTTTTCAGTGATGCCTTCCAAATGTACGTTCTCTAACTAGGTGGCATCTATTTTCACAGGATGGCCTGCATTTGCTTAGGAAAAAATCCTCTGATATGACATTACAGAAGAAATGCTATGCAATTTCTCCCCCTTTCCAGGTCCTCACCATTTCCATGGATCACATTAAAAATTTCAACCTCCCCTTGACAAGTACTGTACTCAGCAAAATTGTTCTTCCAGAGTTACCATTCCTGAATACCATGGAGAACCTGGGGAACAAATATGAACTCTGCATAAAATACTATATTATTATCATTTGTCTTCATCATTATCACTATCAGTACCACCATCATCAAACCACCTTAGGGGAAGATCCACTGCCTCTCCACTGAAGGCTATGGACCATAATCTGCCACATTGGTCCAGGGCAGGTTGGTAGTCTTTTTTTCCAATTTCAATTTCCCAGGCTTGGGCTGAAAGAAAGTGATTAGAGCAGGCATGTCAAACTCACGATGTCATGTGACGTCATGCAACGTATCGGGATTTTTCCCCCATTGCCAGCAATGGGGTGGGTACGGTTTCATCATGATGTATCCGGCCTGCGGGCTGGCAGTTTGACATGCCTGGATTAGAGCAAAGGCTTGGTGGTGTCAAGCCAAGCCCAATAATGACTTATAACAATCCAGCCATATTTCTGTTCTTTGTTTGCTTACACGCAGTAAACAGAATCTTACCAGACTAAACCTTTGTTACTCTCACCCTAACCAATATGCCTTGAGGTATTCTAAAAGGTAAGGTAAAGGTTCCCCCGCACATGTGTGCTAGTCGTTTCCAACTCTAGGGGCCGGTGCTCATCTCCATTTCAAAGCCGAAGAGCCAGTGCTTGTCCGAGGACATCTCCGTGGTCATGTGGCCGGCATGACTGGATGCCAAAGGTGCACGGAGTGCTGTTACCTTCCCACCGTAGTGGTCCCTATTTTTCTACTTGCATTTTTACGTGCTTTCGAACTGCTAGGTTGGCAGAAGCTGGGACGAGTAATAGGCGCTCACTCTGTTACGCGGCACTCACGATTCGACCTGCCAAACTGCCAACCTTCTGATCGACAAGCTCAGCGTCCTAACCCACTGAGCCACCGTGTCCCTTTGAGGTATTCTAGGGAGTGGCTATTCTAATTCACTTCCTTGTTTTCCTATCCAGCTCTGAGCTATGCTGCATCTTGTCTCCCTCTGTTTCTGGGATGTGTGCGCTCCTTCCTGGGAATCACTGCAATCCATCACACCTGGTTTCCATACCTAAGGGAGGACTGGAACCTAGGTTTCCCTGCTCCTTGTCCAGTATATTAACCATCTTTATTTATTTAGAAAATTCATATGACTGCCTACCTTAAATGTATAACCCAGGGCAGCCAACATGATCTACCAAAATACATAAGAAAAACTCAAATTACAAGTAGAAAACAAAATTAAATCAACCATAATGCACTAACTGAGGAAACATAGAAAATGACTAACACATTTGCACCTATGTTGGACTCAACTAACATTCTCGCCCAGCATCTTGGGAAAGTCAGGACTTCTCAGCCTTCTAGAAGGCCAGGCAGGTCAGAGCCCTGTGGATCTCAAATGGGAGGCTGTTCCATAGGGCAAGTATTGCGACATTTCTCACATACCTACACGTCAATTTCTCATACATTGGAAAATTCACAATGCCTTTGCCAATACATCTCATGTAAACGTAATAAAAACATCGGGAAAGCTGTTTTCAATCTTCTTCACAATGTGAGAGGTTTAACTTGAATTTCATCTGAGGGGCCACCTCTTCCCAATTCCATTTACCTGTCAATCAGGTCCAGCTGGAGGGATATGTTATAGGTCCCATCTGCTAAAGAGTTCTGGCTGACGGGACCCAGAAGACGTACTTTCTTTGCTGCAGCTCCCACTCTCTGGAGCATTATTAAGTGGGTGGGGGAGTTATTGTTTTTTATTCTTTTATATTAGGTTTTTATTCTTTGTAAGCTGTCCAGCATCACTGAGAAGTTAGTGGGCGGCCATATAAATCTTCTAAATAAATAAATTATTCCCCTCCAAGGTGACATTAGTCCTGTCTATCTTAGCTTTCAGAAAGTCCTTAAACCATGGGTTTTCCCAACAACCTTGAGGATCCTGTGGGGAGCATGCAAGATGGTTGCATTGTACTGACGATGTTCTTATTCTCCTGCAATGTTGTTGTTTTTAGTTATGTTTCATTGTTTTCTAAGGTAATTATAAACAATATTTTTATGGTTTGCTGGTTGTACGCTGCCCAGTCATGCTAGTGAGATGGACAGCTATATACATTTGCCAAATAAAACAAACAAGTAAGCAAATGCTACCCTGTCTTCTTATTGCCATCTTTCTCATCCTCCATAAGTTGGAGTCCTCCAGTCTGAAGTGGAGAGCGAGTTTTACTCAAATACCCTTTTTTTTTTAAAGTGTCAAACTTGAATGAGAACATACATGAAGATATCCATCTTCCAACCTGTGGAAAAGAAAGACAATGGGGATAGATGATTTTGTGATTCTAATTGGCTGGGGGAATTTAGAATTTCTCTAATGTATCAGATACCAGACTTAGTTCTGATATGGGCCACCTAGTTTTGTGCAGTTAGTAGTTAGTAATGAGGAACTCAATGAAGATTTTTCTCCTTAAAAATATAATCAAATTATTATTCTTGTCAGGGAGGCAGAAGCCCGCAGGAGGCCATTTAAGGACAAAACTAAACAATGCCTATAAATTACAATCGAGACCTCAAAGGATATTACTGAAGCAAAACTAATTTCTGTTTCCTTATAACATTTCAGCTAGTGCGGTAAAACAATGAAGGACACCATAAATCCGTTCATGTATTTCAAAATTTGCAAAACAAATCCCTTCTTACACATAGTATTTGCACAACACAAAATTATTATTCAATAAGTTGACATTTTAAACCTATTACTGCCTAAACCCATCTATTATGAAGCTGTTCAGAGCACTAAGTTAACATTTACCAGGACATACACCCACACATCATGGAGAGATCAAGCTCAAATCCTTTATTTCATATTCAGATCTTGTTGGGTCAGGACTGAAAACTCCTCTCTTTCTGATACTTTACAGAAAAGCCATGGTGAAATCCACAAAAGAATTATTATCAGGTAACTGCAGTTATTCAGCTAGATGTTGACTTTGATATGTCAACTCTCTGATCTTTAATAGAAAATTGATGGTCTTGCCCCGAGGGTCAGTTGTACGGACGACCAAGCTGGAGCAACGCTTGCATTAAATTACGGGGAATGCTACATTGTGATTCCTTGGCAAGTTAGCCAAAGTCAAATGGATCATTTGTTAATTTTGTTTTCTTCATTTGGTATTGGCATATGGATTTAATTCCATAATGGTAGGCATCTGTGCACAATCAGATTGATTGATTTTCTGGGTAGAACACTTTTTTTTAATCTGATGACACCCAGAAGTATAATACAGTAGAACAAAAGCAGTTTGGTGCAATCTTTTACACTTTCTGAACTTGCATTTAATCACTGCAAGCTGGTTTTGTCCCAAGAAATCATACAACCCTATTTAATTTACATTTCCAATTAACTTCTCACCTGCAAGTACAGTTATTCATTAGAGATAACAACATTCCTTTCTAAAATGTTTGTGTATGCATATGTAACAGATTTTATTTTCCTGGGCTACAAGATCACCGCAGACGGGGACTGCAGCCAAGAAATTAAAAGACGCTTGCTCCTGGGGAGGAAAGCCATGGCAAATCTAGACAGCACACTGAAAAGCAGAGACATCACCCTGCCAACAAAAGTGCGTATAGTCAAGGCTATGGTCTTCCCAGTTGCAATGTATGGCTGTGAAAGTTGGACCATAAGAAAGGCTGAGCGCCAAAGAATTGAAGCCTTTGAACTATGGTGCTGGAGAAGATTCCTGCGAGTCCCTTGGACTGCAAGGCGATCAAACCAGTCAGTTCTAGAGGAGATCAACCCTGACTGCTCTTTAGAAGGCAAGATCCTGAAGTTGAAACTCAAATACTTTGGCCATCTAATGAGAAAGAAGGACTCCCTGGAGAAGAGCCTAATGCTGGGAAAGGTTGAGGGCAAGAGAAGAAGAGGATGACAGAGAATGAGGTGGCTGGATGTAGTCACTGAAGCAGTAGGCATGAGCCTAAATGGACTCCAGAAGATGGTAGAGGACAGGAAGGCCTGGAGGAACGTTGTCCATGGGGTTGCGATGGGTTGGACATGACTTCACAACTAACAACAACATGCACATGTAATATTTACACTGGCTACAGACCTCATATACTGTATATATTTTCTGGAGCTATATCCTATTGAATTCAAAAGTGGTAGCCATGATTATTTTTCCCTTCTTTCCTACAAAAGCTAAAAGCATAGGGACAAAGAGTCCACTAGGAAACGTACCAATCAATTCAGGCTGATTTGCGTATTTATTGAGTAAAATATTTTAATTGTTGCAAGATGTTTGCACAGAACTAACTACAAACTATAGCATGACAAATAGCAACAATGGCACATTGAAATATTTGCAAGGAATACCATTTGCCTGCAACCAGAACTGCTGGTTCTACAGAATAGACAAAGTACTAGAAAATGAAAAAGCTAAAATGCTCTGGGACTTTAGAATTCAAACAAACATGCACCTACCTCCACATAACAAGCCTGACATAATAATTGTTAAGACAAAAAAAAAGACAAATTGTCAAAACAAAAAAGTCTGGCTAGTTGCAGTACCTAAAGACAGCAGAAGAGAAAAGAAAGAATTGGAGAAAATCACAAAATACAAAGACCTGCAAATAGAAATAGAACAACTGTGGCAAAAGAAAACAAAGATAGGACCAGGGCTTGTTTTGTCATAGAATGCCCAGAACGGAGTTCCAGCACCTTTTTTGGATGGAACCTTGCAGGATAGGCAAGGTGAGTTGTATGACGTGTGAGTTCCGGCACCTTTTTTCCCCCCTCCAAAAAAGCACTGGATAGGACTAATTGTAAGAGGCAATCACAAAACATCTGAAGCACTACTTGAACATCATTGGCATTGACAAATTCACCATGAATCAATTGCAAAAGGCAGCTTTACTTGGAACAGCTTACATCCTATGATGATACATTTAACCTGGTGAAACAACCATATTTGCCTATCCCAGGTCCTTGGAAAGGACTCAATAAATGGGCAAAAATGTCAAATCCAGTCTAACATCTGGTTGACTGTCCAACGAACCATAACAATAAGCTTACTATGATGTAATTGATAAATCTTGTATCGATAACCAATATTGATTAACTTTAGCACCAAGCATACCATTTGTAAAATGTATTATCCTAATTTGTATTTGAGGGGTCCTTGGTGCTCTCTGAGCTTGCTTGTTTTCTTGCAGATGTTTCATTACCCAAACTAGGTAACATCATAGTCTTCCTAGCACAACTGAATTGGTAATAGTTGCAATTGTCCTTCACGCTACCGACAAGCTGAAGAAAATACCAATATTGTTTTTTATCTGGCCAATGACAACATCATCAGTAAATTTGGTGTCAATGAGATATTCTGCTTGTGTAATCAAACATTCATCGGGAATAACTCTTTAATTTTATTTATTCATTTATGATGCCAAAAGAGAAATTGTAAGAGGCTTTGGCGATAATCAAATGTTAATAGTTTGATAGGATAATGCTAAGCTATCAGTCAGTGTTTCTTAATCTCAGGAACTTTAATAATAATAATAATAATAATAATAATAATAATAATAATAATAATAATAATAATAATAATAATAATAATAATAAGTTGGAAGGGACCTTGGAGGTCATCTAGTCCAACCCCCTGCTCAGGCAGGAAACCTTATACCATTTCAGACAAATGGCTGTCCAGTCTCCTCTTAAAAACTTCCAGTGTTGGAGCATTCACCACTTCTGGACGCAGGTTGTTCCACTGGTTAGTTGTTCTAACTGTCAGGAAGTTTCTCCTTTAAAATAATAGAGAGTGGTACTTCAAGTCCTCGAATTCTCCAGCCAGTATTACTAGTGGTATAATTTCTTTTTCTCTCTCTGTTTTGATCAGTGCATTAGTTTTCCAAAACTGCATTTCTTCTTTTTCTTTTGGGTGGATATGCTTTAAGAGACAAAACTAGGGCAGCCATTTTAAAGATCTAATTTCTAAAGATCAAGGGATTTGGGTGAGGGAGAACCACATTATGCATAATTGCAGACATGTCTACAGACATGGGGTATTATAGGACCTAAAGGAAACAGAATGGAGGGAAGAGACTTGAAAAGGGAGAACTTTTTGAACTTTGTTCAGTGGCATAATTTTTATTGTTCGTAATTAAGAAAAAAAAACATGCCAACAGAAAAAAATGCTGTTTTCAAAGTCTCCTGAAAGCATATATTTAAGGATAATTTGTTCTGATTAAACTGAAAATAGAACCCTGCCCAATTCCTTTTACTATACTGCTGTGTGAAATACTTGTATTAAAATAGTTATAGCTTACGGAACATCTATTTTTTAATTATGCCCAACACCATATTTAAAAGAAAACAATATAGCAACACATCAAATATAAAGCAGTGAAGTAAAGTAACAATAAATTAAAGCTTACACAAAAAAGCCTGAAGCAGTTAATAGCATATGGGAGGCATCAGATTATTTCTTCAAGTCATGGCTATTATTAAACATCTAGCTTACATCTGTAACATTAATTGGAGAACTAAAAGCAAAAGATGCAAATTCCACAGGGTTCCAAGCAATAGTGGGATTCAAATAAGTGAACAACCAGTTCTCTGTTTGGATACCACTTCCGGAAGTCCATTCTGGGCCTGGCAACAAAAAATTAGCTACCGGTTCTGCCGCAGTGGTGCGAATTGGCTGAATCCCACCACTGGCTCCAAGGCTTCTTTTGGAAAACCAAATCCAATGTGTTTCAGCGCCATAAACTCTGCCAAGCAGAGGTAGGACTGTGAAACCAGTCCAGAGAATGATCTCTGAGCTGGGGTGAATAAGAGCATTGCCAGGCAGAGAGGGACAAGTTGGAAAGGAGAATAAGCACGAGATTTTTTTAAAAATGCCTCTGGGAGTCCCTGATACTCCCAAATAAATATGTATTCTGAAGCCAAAGGTATTTTTTCAAAGGCAACTTTGTTTTCCTTTGAAGACATTTCGTTCTCATCCAAGAAGCTTCTTCAGTTCTTCAGTTCTGAACTTCAACTTGAAGCTGAAAACTGAAGAAGCTTCTTGGATGAGAAGCTCAATGTCTTAAAGGAAAAACAAAGTCCAGTTGCCTTTTGAAAAAGCACCTTTGCGACAACCGTGACCTGGATTACTGAGAATCTCCACAGACATATGTATTCTGAACTGTGTTAGAAGCCTGCCAGTTTTACTAGGGGTGGAGACTTGGATTTTTGTACAGTTTCGACTTTACAACAACCTAGCCCTGAGGATGCTCCTCTGACCACCTATTGTGGAGAATTTCCTGAATCCTTGGATTCATTTCTTGGAGTATAACTCTGTTTCATTTTATCTTTGGTTTTTGCAACTTTTGGGCCAGTGTTTTGATGCACTAGCTTGCTAACTTGTTGTAGAGTGTGTATCTTCCATCTATTTCTCTGGTTTCATGTTGATTGGGTGAAGATTTAGCCCTCCCAATTTCATCAGCTTTAACTCTTTTTGTGGCCCAAGAATGACACAACGTAAGGAGTTACTTCAGAGTAGTTTCTTTATTGGTGCTTGCCTAAAGGGTGAAATCTTGCCAGACTAAAGCACTTACCTGCATAATTACTAGATAAATTCTGTGAACTGCTAAGGGGAGTCCCCCTTCTCTCTTTCTGCAAACCAAAAATTCCCAGTTTCTTTATCTCTTGGCTTCCTGGGAAAGAGACCCCCTCCTGAAAGTCTGGCCCACATCCCACCTCTTGTAATTCCGTGCCAGCCTGTGATCTGGGCAGCTGAGTCTGGGGAATCAGAGGAGCAGGAGGAGGGGCCTGGGGTGCCATCAGAGTTGGAGGAAGGCTCTGATGAGCTACAGGAGTTACAAAGTGAGGAAGAACCTGGCCCCTCCACTCGTGATCAAACTGAGAGCCAGCTGTGCTGGGAGGCTGAGTCGGATTCAGAGGAAGCACAGCTGGAAGATCTCAGAGACACTCATAAACGTAGACAGGTCACATGAGTAAATCAGAGGGAGGCAATGGGGCGACTCCAGGGGAGAAGGAGAAAGCAGTGAGAAGCCACACCTTAGGGGCTGCATAACAAAAAAGGAATGTGTGGGCAGGGCTGGTTGCTGGAGGCAACTGTTTGCAAAGAACTTCAGTGTCAAGAGATCATGGTTTGTTTACTTTGTCAGTGAGTTATTTCCTGTTTGAGTGCTCTATTTTGTTTTTGGACAAGGTCTCCGTTGGAAAAGTGTTGTGTTGTTTTTGTTTTTCTGGGACAATTATCAGGTCTGTAACTCAAATAAAAAGGGTTTATTTTTCCAGTCTACTGTTAAAAGAGGGGTTTGTCTTTGTGAAGTAACAAAGACATATGCAGGCTGGGACAGAACACCACCACACGTCTGAGCTCATGGAATATAACATTCTTAATATGGATATTGGCATTTTTCCCTAGGCCAGGGGTAGGCAACCTTGGCTCTTTTATGACTCATGGACTAACTCCTAGAATGCCTGAGTCAGCATAGAGCCGAGGTTGCCTACCCTTGCCCTAGGCCATGTTTGACCACTCCGTCACCTTTCAGGTTATGATATTTTGCTGTTTATCTAACAAAAGGAATCTTGCACAAGCTGGAAAAGAAACCACAGACCCATATGGTCTCTCTTTCTCTCTCTTTCCTCCTCCTCCTCCTCCTCCTCCTCCTCCTCCTCCTCCTCCTCCTCCTCCTCCTCCTCCTCCTCCTCCTCCTTCTTCTTCTTCTTCTTCTTCTTCTTCTTCTTCTTCTTCTTCTTCTTCTTCTTCTTCTTCTTCTTCTTCTTCTTCTTCTTCTTCTTCTTCTTCTTCTTCTTCTTCTTCTTCTTCTTCTTCTTCTTCTCTCTCTCTCTTCCCCCCCCCTCTCTTTGTGCATTGAGTATTGAAAGTTTATTCACTTTGTATCCTCCACCCATTGACCATGTTTAGAATTGACCCTTGAATAATAAAAAGGTTCTCAGTGATATGGAAGGAATTAGTGTTGCTGAGCATATGTGCTGCCCATTTATTTCACCGAACAAAGTACACCCCCAGCAAAATTCGCATTTGAGAGAGTCTTCAATCAAAGGATGCAATTGCGACCTTGACATATTTTGTTCACCAGCGAAGCACTGGCTAGAACTATAAGTTTGTCAAGATGCCTCCAGTCAAACTTCCTCCTGATTGCAAAAGCCTGGACTCCCTTTGTTAGTTCTCTTTTTCAAACATTCCTCCATGGAAGGGCTCCTTGTAGAATTGGAGGAGGAGGAGGAGGAGGAGGAAGAGGAGGAGGAGGCCATTGGATTCTTCCCCACCCCCCATTCCACACAGGGAAAGTTTACAGTTCATCCCTTGAGAAAGAGGAAAATGTTGCATTAGGCCAAGGCAAAAGAAAGCGGGAGGGGTTGAAAGCCCTCCCTCCTTGCTGAATAATTTGCTCCAATTTTTATGTAATTAGGAAATGACATTCATAGGACAATGTAAACTCATTAAATCCTTTCAATGGAAGCCATGGGCATCCCTGAAAAATCTAGTGTCAACATAAAAATACGATCTTTCAAGTATTTTTTTTCCCCTCTTTCCCCTCCCACCTTTTTTTTTTGCAAGCTGACTCCATCCTCAGCAGTAAGTATGTGTTAATAGAGTAGGAGCCTTAAATGCTTTCTCTGCATTTGGAAGGCATCAAACTCTCTCCTAGTGCAAGTTCTGCCTCACAGCCAGCTCTGGCCCTGCCTTCACCTTGGTCCTTTCATCTCTCTTTGTTCCCCATCTCTGCTAAGGCAGAGACTTTCCTATCTCTCTCTCTGTCTGGCTGTGGCTCTGAAAGATGATTGCCTCCTGGCGAAGCCCTTTCCCCCTTCTTTTGTACCCCAGCTCCATGTTCAATGAACATCAAAAAGCCTTCTCATACCCTGATGGTTTAAATCTTTAAACACAGAGTAACAGCCTGAGTACATCCAGACCCCTCGCATTCCATAGTCTTGTCACTGTATGTTCCTGCAACAATTACCAGGAGAGAGGGAGGCTGCAGCGTAGGAATCAAGTAGCGTGTGTTGTCTCCCTGGACTCCATGCTGGTGCTCTGATCAGGACTTCAGCAAAATTCTGTTTGAAATGAGAATAGACTAATTTTCATCAGCCTTTCTCGGAGGAATCCCATGTGAGCTGGCACGCCAAGGGTCATCATTAGAAAACTCCCTTCAAAAGAACAAGGATAGAAAATAGAAAGAGGGGGGGTGGGTGGTGGTCCTATGCCACAGCATTCTCTCTCTCTCTCTCTCTCTCTCTCTCTCTCTCTCTCTCTCTCTCTCTCTCTCTCTCTCTCTCTCTCTCTCTCTCTCTCTCTCTCCTTTTCCCTTTTTAAATGCATAAACATTTATGTAAAATGTATACTTTCATGGATTTCCCCCCACCCCTGTGCTTCCTAAAAAAAGCTTTCACCCAAAAAATGTACTTGTAAAAACCACAGGTTCATAGAAATAAAGGTTCACGTAAAGCCAGGGCTTGCAGGGGTGGGGGAAGGGAGTGTCCACATGCCTTTGGAGTGAAGAATTCAGAAGAATTCCATGATCAAAGAATGCTTCAACTCCCAGTTGTTCAAAGGGACTTATTTACCGTATATACTTGAGTATAAGCCGACTCGAGTATAAGCCGAGACCCCCAATTTCACCCCCCAAAACTGGAAAAAGTTATTGACTCGAGTATAAGCCGATCCGCCGTTCTGCAAGCCTGAATACACAGGAATACCCTGTGTGGCCGCGGCTCGTCGGCAGGTCTCCGTTCCTCCTGCCGACCTTTGGGGAGGTTTGGGCGCCTCCCCAAACCTCCCCAAACGTCGGCAGGTCTCCGTTCCTCCTGCCGACCTTTGGGGAGGTTTGGGCGCCTCCCCAAACCTCCCCAAACCTCGGCAGGTCTCCGTTCCTCCTGCCGACCTTTGGGGAGGTTTGGGCGCCTCCCCAAACCTCCCCAAACCTCCCCAAACCTCGGCAAGTCTCCGTTCCTCCTGCCGACCTTTGGGGAGGTTTGGGCGCCTCCCCAAACCTCGGCAGGTCTCCGTTCCTCCGCGCAGACCTGCCGACCTTTGGGGAGGTTTGGGCGCCTCCCCAAACGTCCCCAAACCTCGGCAGGTCTCCGTTCCTGTTTGGGGAGGTTTGGGCGCCTCCCCAAACCTCCCCAAACCTCGGCAGGTCTCCGTTCCTCCGCGCAGACCTGCCGACGTTTGGGGAGGTTTGGGCGCCTCCCCAAACCTCCCCAAACCTCGGCAGGTCTCCGTTCCTGTTTGGGGAGGTTTGGGCGCCTCCCCAAACCTCCCCAAACCTCGGCAGGTCTCCGTTCCTCCGCGCAGACCTGCCGACCTTTGGGGAGGTTTGGGCGCCTCCCCAAACGTCCCCAAACCTCGGCAGGTCTCCGTTCCTGTTTGGGGAGGTTTGGGCGCCTCCCCAAACCTCCCCAAACCTCGGCAGGTCTCCGTTCCTCCGCGCAGACCTGCCGACCTTTGGGGAGGTTTGGGCGCCTCCCCAAACGTCCCCAAACCTCGGCAGGTCTCCGTTCCTGTTTGGGGAGGTTTGGGCGCCTCCCCAAACCTCCCCAAACCTCGGCAGGTCTCCGTTCCTCCGCGCAGACCTGCCGACCTTTGGGGAGGTTTGGGCGCCTCCCCAAACGTCCCCAAACCTCGGCAGGTCTCCGTTCCTGTTTGGGGAGGTTTGGGCGCCTCCCCAAACCTCCCCAAACCTCGGCAGGTCTCCGTTCCTCCGCGCAGACCTGCCGACCTTTGGGGAGGTTTGGGCGCCTCCCCAAACGTCCCCAAACCTCGGCAGGTCTCCGTTCCTGTTTGGGGAGGTTTGGGCGCCTCCCCAAACCTCCCCAAACCTCGGCAGGTCTCCGTTCCTCCGCGCAGACCTGCCGACCTTTGGGGAGGTTTGGGCGCCTCCCCAAACGTCCCCAAACCTCGGCAGGTCTCCGTTCCTGTTTGGGGAGGTTTGGGCGCCTCCCCAAACCTCCCCAAACCTCGGCAGGTCTCCGTTCCTCCGCGCAGACCTGCCGACCTTTGGGGAGGTTTGGGCGCCTCCCCAAACGTCCCCAAACCTCGGCAGGTCTCCGTTCCTGTTTGGGGAGGTTTGGGCGCCTCCCCAAACCTCCCCAAACCTCGGCAGGTCTCCGTTCCTCCGCGCAGACCTGCCGACCTTTGGGGAGGTTTGGGCGCCTCCCCAAACCTCCCCAAACCTCGGCAGGTCTCCGTTCCTGTTTGGGGAGGTTTGGGCGCCTCCCCAAACCTCGGCAGGTCTCCGTTCCTCCGCGCAGACCTGCCGACGTTTGGGGAGGTTTGGGGAGGCGCCCAAACCTCCCCAAAGGTCGGCAGGAAGAACGGAGACCTGCCGAGGTTTGGGGAGGTTTGGGGAGGCGCCCAAACCTCCCCAAAGGTCGGCAGGTCTGCGCGGAGGAACGGAGACCTGCCGAGGTTTGGGGACGTTTGGGGAGGCGCCCAAACCTCCCCAAACAGGAACGGAGACCTGCCGAGGTTTGGGGACGTTTGGGGAGGCGCCCAAACCTCCCCAAAGGTCGGCAGGTCTGCGCGGAGGAACGGAGACCTGCCGAGGTTTGGGGAGGTTTGGGGAGGCGCCCAAACCTCCCCAAACAGGAACGGAGACCTGCCGAGGTTTGGGGACGTTTGGGGAGGCGCCCAAACCTCCCCAAAGGTCGGCAGGTCTGCGCGGAGGAACGGAGACCTGCCGAGGTTTGGGGAGGTTTGGGGAGGCGCCCAAACCTCCCCAAACAGGAACGGAGACCTGCCGAGGTTTGGGGAGGTTTGGGGAGGCGCCCAAACCTCCCCAAAGGTCGGCAGGTCTGCGCGGAGGAACGGAGACCTGCCGAGGTTTGGGGACGTTTGGGGAGGCGCCCAAACCTCCCCAAACAGGAACGGAGACCTGCCGAGGTTTGGGGACGTTTGGGGAGGCGCCCAAACCTCCCCAAAGGTCGGCAGGTCTGCGCGGAGGAACGGAGACCTGCCGAGGTTTGGGGAGGTTTGGGGAGGCGCCCAAACCTCCCCAAACAGGAACGGAGACCTGCCGAGGTTTGGGGACGTTTGGGGAGGCGCCCAAACCTCCCCAAAGGTCGGCAGGTCTGCGCGGAGGAACGGAGACCTGCCGAGGTTTGGGGAGGTTTGGGGAGGCGCCCAAACCTCCCCAAACAGGAACGGAGACCTGCCGAGGTTTGGGGACGTTTGGGGAGGCGCCCAAACCTCCCCAAAGGTCGGCAGGTCTGCGCGGAGGAACGGAGACCTGCCGAGGTTTGGGGAGGCGCCCAAACCTCCCCAAACAGGAACGGAGACCTGCCGAGGTTTGGGGAGGCGCCCAAACCTCCCCAAAGGTCGGCAGGTCTGCGCGGAGGAACGGAGACCTGCCGAGGTTTGGGGAGGTTTGGGGAGGCGCCCAAACCTCCCCAAACAGGAACGGAGACCTGCCGAGGTTTGGGGACGTTTGGGGAGGCGCCCAAACCTCCCCAAAGGTCGGCAGGTCTGCGCGGAGGAACGGAGACCTGCCGAGGTTTGGGGAGGTTTGGGGAGGCGCCCAAACCTCCCCAAACAGGAACGGAGACCTGCCGAGGTTTGGGGAGGCGCCCAAACCTCCCCAAAGGTCGGCAGGAGGAACGGAGACCTGGGGAGGTTTGGGGAGGCGCCCAAACCTCCCCAAAGGTCGGCAGGAGGAACGGAGACCTGCCGAGGTTTGGGGAGGCGCCCAAACCTCCCCAAAGGTCGGCAGGAGGAACGGAGACCTGCCGAGGTTTGGGGAGGCGCCCAAACCTCCCCAAAGGTCGGCAGGAGGAACGGAGACCTGCCGAGGTTTGGGGAGGCGCCCAAACCTCCCCAAAGGTCGGCAGGAGGAACGGAGACCTGCCGAGGTTTGGGGAGGTTTGGGGAGGCGCCCAAACCTCCCCAAAGGTCGGCAGGAGGAACGGAGACCTGCCGACGTTTGGGGAGGTTTGGGGAGGCGCCCAAACCTCCCCAAACGTCGGCAGGTCTGCGCGGAGGAACGGAGACCTGCCGAGGTTTGGGGAGGCGCCCAAACCTCCCCAAACGTCGGCAAGTCTCCGTTCCTCCGCGCCCTGCCTGCCTGCTTCTTTCCGCTGCGGCAGGTCTCGGACGGCGGTGGCTTGGGAGAGGTGCGGGCGATCCCGGAAGCACCAAAGCCTCGGCCGCGCACAAGTCCTCGGTAAGTTTTTTTTGTTGACTGGAGTATAAGCCGAAGTGGAATTTTTCAGCCCAAAAAGTGGGCTGAAAAATTCGGCTTATACTCAAGTATATACGGTATCTATGGAAAAAGAAATCAGATGTGACCAGACAAGGAGGAAGTCATTAAGATAACGACAGGTGAAACTATTGGATGGTTAAATGCTATAACATAGTTTGTTCCCTCGCCAAGCAAGTCCATGTTTGCTTTCTTGGGATCAACTGAATTTTGGGGGGATCATCACAGGGTCAAGCCAGGTTTGTCCACGATAATGGATAATAAACATGCAAACTAAGTTCTGAAAGGCAAGGTACCAAATAAAGGAGAATATTTGTAGCTCAGGGCTGAAATGAGGGGTCCTTGGTGCTCTCTGAGCTTGGCTGTTTTCTTGCAGAAGTTTCATTACCCAACTGGGAACATTATCAGGCCTACTGTAATTAATTAAGCAATTAAGATGCTTTTCTTTTTCCGGCCTCTCCATTTCTATTACCGCAGAATTATAAGGTGTGTGTGAGGAATTTTCCTCCTCCTCCTCCTTCATCGATTACTTCTTGATGTCCTGAAGATTCTTAAAAGATAAAAAAAGGCTATTGTGGAGAATGGAAACCAGAGAAAGTGATCACCAGAAGTTCATCTCTAAGCTTTTGAGACAGGAAGAATTTTCAGGGCCTTCAATTTTCAAGGCCTTTTGAGATTCACCAGGAACGAGGGCGGGATGAATACGGTCGCACTTCCTTTCTGTACCTACTGCAAAGTGGGTGGGCCGAAGAGAAGGAAAATATCTTGATAATTCTCTTAAGCGCTTTAAATCCCATTTTTTGGCTTTCCCCATGCAGAACCTTGATTCTGCTGGCTGTTTGTGGGCCCAGACCTTTGCGATATACATCTCCCAACAGAAGTAGCCAGCTTCTTCTTTAAGTGCTGGAGGAGTCATGAAAAATTCAGGCATCAGGTTTCCATGAGACCAATCTGGTGGCTTTGTCTTTGTGTTAACTGCTGCTTTCTATGCATCATTCAGAAGGTACATACTGTTGTCTGCCCCTGAACTGCTACTTGGTGTTAAACATGAATATTTGTAGCTTAGCTAGGGATCTTATATATATATATATATATATATATATATATATGTGTGTGTGTGTGTGTGTGTGTGTGTGTGTGTGTGTGTGTGTGTGAGTGTGTGTGTGTGTGTGTGTGTGTGTGTGTGTGTGTGTATGTATGTATGTATGTATGTATGTATGTACCGGTATGTAAATTTTTTGGGTTGCTAACAAAGAATTAAAGGTTAGCAACCCCCAAAATTTAAGTTTGTCGAAAGTCAAAGCAAAAAGCAGACTACAGGTGGGTCCTTCACTTATGATGACAACTGGAACCAGACGTTCTGTGGTTAAACAAGGCAGTTGTTAAGTGAGTCAAATTTTATGACCTTTCCGCTATGGTATTAAGTGATCACAGATAGTCCTTGACTTACAGCAGCTCGCTTAGTGACCGAACTTACAGCGGCATTGAAAAAAGTGACTTAAGACCATTTTTCTCACTTATGACCGTTGCAGCATCCCCAGGGTCACGTGATTTACCTTCGGATGCTTGACATCTGATTCACATTTATGACAACTGCAGTGTCGGGGGGTCATACGATCCACTTTTGCAACCTTCTGACAAGCAAAGGGGGAAACCAGAGTCACTTAACAACCTTGCTACTAATTTAACAACTGCAATGATTCACTTAACAACGGTGGCAAGAAAAGTCGCAAAATGAGGCAAAACCCACTTAACAAATTTCTCTCTTAGCAACATAAATTTTGAGATCCATTGTGGTCGTAAGTTGAGGATGACCTGTGCTGCAGTTGTTAAGTGAACTGGGCAGTTAAGTGAATCAGCTTCCCCCTTTGTCTTGGCTTGTCGGAAGTTGGCTGGGAAGGTTGCAAATGGAGACCACGTGAACCTGGGACAATTCAACCACTGTGAATACCTGCTGGTTCCTACATTCCCAAATTTTGATCACATGACCATGGGGATGGCACAGTGGGTTGTAAGCAGTGGTGGGATTCAGCCAGTTTGCACCACTTCGGCAGAACTGGTAGCTAATTTTTTGTTGCTGAGGCCCAGAATGGACTTCCGGAAGCGGCATCCACACAGAGAACCGGTTGTTCACATATTTGAATCCCACCACTGATTGTAAGTGTAAGTACTGGTTGTAAGCTGCTTTTTTCAGCGCCACTGTAACTTGGAACAGTCCCCAAACAAATTGCAAGTCGAGCAATACCTATAACGGGGTAGGGAACCTTGGCTCTTTTATGACTTGTGGACTTCAACTCTCAGAATTCCTGAGCCAGCATGGCTGGCTCAGGAATTCTGGGAGTTGAAGTCCACAAGTCATAAAAGTGACAAGGTTCCCCACACTTGACCTATACCAGGGGTAGGCAACCTCGGCTCTTTTATGACTCGTGGACTTCAACTCCCAGAATTCCTGAGCCAGCATGGCTCAGCATGGAAACCTCTCCCTTTCCTCTCAGCATGGCTGGCTCAGGAATTCTGGGATTTGAAGTCCACAAGTCATAAAAGGGACAAGGTTCCCCACACTTGACCTATACCAGGGGTAGGCAACCTCGGCTCTTTTATGACTTGTGGACTTCAACTCCCAGAATTCCTGAGCCAGCATGGCTCAGCATGGAAACCTCTCCCTTTCCTCTCAGCATGGCTGGCTCAGGAATTCTGGGATTTGAAGTCCACAAGTCATAAAAGGGACAAGGTTCCCCACCCTTGACCTATACCACAGGTCTGCAACCCGTGGCTCCGGAGCCGCATGCGGCTCTTTCAGCCGTCTCCTGCGGCTCCCAGTCCTCTGCCATGTGCAGTCCAAAAAAAAAAAAGGGACTAAAAAAGTTCAACCAATCAATTCAAATATGCAGGGCAGGTGCATATCTCGCCTTGGCTCCACTCTTCAGTCAAACCCTGTTGTGCGCATGCACGCATGTATGCGCATGCGCACATATTTTTTGTGGCTCCCAGTTTTTCCTTTTGTGAGGGAACCAGTTCCGAGTGGCTCTTTCACTGTTTCAGGTTGCTGACCCCTGACCTATACTATAGTAGTGGCTTTGGAGAGTGTCTTTTTGTCTGCCCCTAAATTGCAGGGAAAAATTCATTCTGGTCATGAGCTATTAATCCTCTCTGACCCACACAAGGGGCCCCACTAGTACACAGGTTATTTTGGTTACTTATCAGCATTTTTTTCCCCAGTGGTAAAATGTCCTTTCATTGCTCCATTTTTTTTTAATTAGAATTGGAATCATCTCAGAACTACTTTAGCAGATTCTCTTATTAGTATTGTAACCAGAATTGCTAACTCTCTAGTTCAAGTGGCATATCTGTGTAACTTATAGCCTTAAGAGCTTAGCCTGTCACACACTCCTGGTACAATTCCTTTGACTCCCCCATATTAATGAGTTGCTCTAAATTTAGTCTACTGTGGCAAACTAATATTAATACAATATTTTATGGCCTAGGGTTTTGGTAATGCATAGGAATGAAACACTGAATCAAAGGGAAAGGGAAAGGAAGCCAGCTTGCTTTGTATGTGATTGTCAAGATAGAAGATAATCCAAGTATGTAGATATTAAGACTTAAAATGTAATACACTGCTTATGGATTTCTATTAATGTGAAACATTTTCTATTACTTTAAATCCTTGTCGCCTTAGTTTCCTATTTTCAGAGGTTTATAACTCGGCCATAAAGATTTGCTCAGGGCTGTAACTTGGCATACAGGTCTTAACCTGGGAGCAACTGGCTTTAGAAAGTAAATTTTCAAGCAAATCTGTGTTGCCATTTTTTTTTACTTACATCGCCCCTACATGTCACACATATAGATGCCAGAAGAACACTACTATTGTATATTTTTGAAGCACCACTTTTTTTTTAAAAAAAGAATACAATCCAGGGTACAATTCTTAGGCCAATTTAGTGTCTTACATTTCTATGTAACTTATCAACTTCTCTGCTCTTGCTCATCAGAAAAGAAAAAGAAAGGGAGAGGTGGGGGAAAGGGATGAAAAAAATGGAGATGTTTTTGACTAATAATTGGACTTTCTACCTTTGTTTTTTAAAAAAGGAGAGGAATTCTGTTTCTTTATCTATACATCCTGGGTACAATTTGAAACTGTCAACATTTGATAGAATGTTCTCAGTCTGTATCCACACTGTGACTGTAAGTAAGAAAAACAGAGTTTGCATATCCGCCCTAGGTTTGATTTGATTTAAAAGCAATTCAACTGACTTTCCAATCTAGCCTGGTGCCTTCACCACTAGGCCAAACTGGCTCTAGCAACAGTTTGCAGTTACAACAGCTGAGGAATTCTGGCTGAGGAATTCTGGGTGCTGAAGTCCACAAGTCTTAAGGTTGTCAAGGTTGCAGAGCCCTGCCTTATACCAACCATGTGGCAGTGACCAGCTGGGATGCTGACCACGAAAATTCATTTGGTGTATGTAAGTATAACTTCTTCTTTTGTCCACCAAACTGCATTTAAAGCCTGTCTTCTGCACTGGGTATAGTCATTCTTCACAGAGAGCTTCTGTAGCACCTAGGGCTATTTTGCTGCTTTCTGTTGGTGCTTTAACTTGGAGTGTCTACAAAACCATTGTACCTGTTAGCCTGTTTACAAGTTTGGTACCTATGTGCAATAGGTTTAGGGGACAATATCCTCTCAGTAAAGTAACCCTCCAGTAACTAACAGAGATTATTGCTGGCAGGCCAGAACTTTACATCATTCTGAGGCCACATCCACACAATTATCTAGTTCCTTCCTGTCCCATTGTGTTACTCTAAACATCTCTTAGTGCCCCCACAACAACTTCTTACCGGTGCTAGAGCTATTCTACGTTAAATCTAAATATAATTAATATGGTTGTAGCTCAGTTACATATTTAACAAATTTAATCTTCAGTTATAGTAAAAAGTTACAATTTGGTGGCAATTTGGGGAAGTTTTAAATGGTGGCAATTCAGGCTTTTGGGGCTCAGTATCAACGTGTTCACTATTACTTACATTAACATGAATTTGCATATATTATTTTGGTAAGGAAGGATGGGTGACAGAACTTTGAAATGTAGAGAAGTACTTCCATGAAAAATGACAGTATCCAGAGGGATGCTTTTAATCTTAGTGAATAAACGCTTTAATAATTACATTTATTAAATAGACATGTTCATAATGATTCAGATGTTTTTCCAAAGTATTCTGAATATATTTTATTCTGTTAGTCGGATAACTTTGACTGTTACCAAGGTTTTTTTTGTGTGTGTATAAAATTTATATCTACATCTACTATATATTTATATCTATACTTAACAGTATATCTATCTGTATTAAGTTCCACAACAGAGTTCCTGACTTTCTTAGAATCTTGAGCTTTAATTGGGCACAGGGTTACTCAACTCAAAGTCTAGTAATCACAGATTAAAGCACAGAGGCCTTCACTAAACTAGTTTCATTCTAAAATACTAGTAAATGAGAGTGAAAACCAACAACTGCCAACTTTAAATCTCTAGCCATTTTTATATATGTCCCCAAAAGTTCATTTTTGTCTCTTTTAGCAACTATGCATCTTGACAGAATGGGACCCAATCATTTCTCAAAGGAAGGGTGGCTGATATCTGTGCGTTGTTATTCTAGCCCAGACATGTCAAACACAAGGCCCGGAGGCCAGATCCGGCCCGCGAAGTGGTTTCATGTGGCCTGCAAAGCCATCCTGGAAACAGTGAGGGAACGGCCCCCACTGCCTTGGCCCTGGCCCAGAGACCCTCCTCCTGCCAGAGACCCTCAGATCTGTCCCACTCTTGCCCAGGCCCCCATAGGCACCCTTGATGCGAACAATGTAGAGCTGGCCATGCCCACCCAGTAGGCCATATGCACTCTAGCCACGCCCACCCAGTAGGCCACGCCCACCCTGGCCATACCCACCCTGCCCCTTGAGGGCAACCGCAATGCTGATGCGGCCCTCAGTAAAATTGAGTTTGACACCCCTGTTCTAGCCAATCAATCTGATCTTGAGATGTTTCTGAACTTGGTCCTTCTAGCCATCCTGCCCTATTGCAATACAGCTGGTCCTTGACACAACTGAGCCCAAACAGTTGTTCAGTGAGTTTTGTCCCATTTTACCTTTCTTGTCACAATTGTTAAATGAATCCATTGCAATTATTAAGTTACTAACACGGTTTTAAGTGAATCTGGCTTCTCTGTTGACTTTGCTTGCAAAAGGTCGCAAAAGGTGACCAAACGACTTCGGGGCACTGCAACTGTCATAAACACATGCCAAGTGTCTGAATTTTGATCACATGACTGTGGGGGATGCTGCAGCAGCCATAAGTGTGAACAATGGTTTAAGCCACTTTTTTCATTGCTGTTGAAATTTCAACGAATGGTTATAAGTCAATGCCTGCCCGTATCTGATCATGGTCCTCTAGTGCTATCATTAAGAATATGAAAAAAAAATGTCCCTTATTTTTTCTAAGATGATATTTAAATACCTCATTGCTAGAGGAATCTGGCTAGGGGCTGTGGAGAAGAAATTCCAGACAATTTCCCCCAAGGAAAGGCAGCTTGGTAATTGCTCAAAATGTTGGTAACTGCTCCATTCTAACTTCCCTTGTCTCCTGGACATATGACCCTCAGAACTGAGTTCTTATTAAGTGGTTGGAAAGAATTCTAGAAACCAGGTCTTGTAGCCCTGTGCTACCTAATAAATTATTTATCAAACAAACAAACAAACACAAACAAACAAACAAACAAGTAATTATAGATGGAAAGCCAGCAATGTTAAGTTGCCCCATTTATTTATGAAAATGATATCAATCTGGCGTGGTAGCGTTATCTCCTTATTTGATTATTTCTGAGTGTGGCTGCTGCCTTCTCATAACTGTGCGTTGATACTGTCTCTTTCCAGATTATTCCTGCAGTCATAAAATGTGATCCTGCAAAGCTAGCTGTTCTTTCTCCCAACTCTGTCCATTCCCCATACGTTGTAGTTTTGACTGCCGCTATTGTAGAAAAATAACCAGTCTTTCTATTTTGATGTTTGTAACGTGCTGTTCTTTGGCTGAACTGGGCACATGCTTGATGTTGCCTTTTGTAATAAAACCGTCTAGATGTATAAAAACACATCAGCGAAATTAGAACAAAGGCCTAATGCAAGATCCTCTTGCAGATTTATAAATGTGAATAGACTTATATAAACTGTGTCTCTCTGATTTGGCAACCTCATAAAACTAATTAATTATAACTAAACTATAATTACTATTAATAAGGTGCTAGTCAGTATATGGGTTCCAAATAATTGTAATTATTGTAAGACTTTCATCCTTTTTGTTGGAATACGTTAGGAAATTGAGCACCACATAAGGATAATACAAAAAGGTAAATGAAAAAAGTAATTATTTTGGTTGATTTGTTGTTATGCTGCATACTTTCACTTCCCTGTGACAATCTCCTGCTGGAATCTACTTTTCTTATTTTTATTAAAATCTGTCGCTTAATCCTCAGGATAGTTTAGTTTAATTCCTGCAGGCATTTGAAAGATCTTTATTCACTAGAGGGCAGCATTTGATTAAATGTATGAAATAAAAGCATTTAAGTCCTTTTCTCCTCCCCACATACCCAGAATATACAAAATAAAATGTCATTTGTTGGGGGAGTTTATTAATCAGGCTAATGAATGTTACAATGTTAGCCATTATTAGTAGGATAGAGTACTTTTATTGGTGCATCTGTCATCACTCTCTTTTTCTTTCTCTCATGTCTATCTTTCTCTCTCTCATATCTATCTATCTATCTATCTATCTATCTATCTATCTATCTATCTATCTATCTATCTATCTATCTACCTACCTACCTACTTACCTATTGTCTGTCTATCTATCTATCTATCTATCTATCTATCTATCTATCTATCTATCTATCTATCTATCTATCTATCTATCATTTTTTATCTCTATGTATAATCTATTTATCATCATCATTCTCTTCTACTTTGTTTGGGAATATTAGGTTTTAAATTATAGCCTTTCCTAGCAGTCCTAAGCTAATAAATACAAATAACTGGATACCTGAAGTCTCTTTTATTGTTTTAGAAAAACAAGTTATAAATAGATCACACACTTTGTTGGGATGCCGTGGTTTGTACAGGAAGGAGCCTTGGCTGAACTGGTTACTTCTTTGTATTTTTTCTACAGATTACAAATAAGAAATTTTTCTATGCAGCCTGATCGCCCTGTCCTTTCATTCTTATTCCTCGGGACTATACTCTCTTTTGTTTTTAGCCACAAGCCATGAAATGATCACTGTTTCCAAATCTTTCTCATGATCCATCATCTCCATGTTCCTCCATTTCTGCAGAATATACCACGGTCTCTGCTGTGCTTTATTGAAGATAAAATTTACCCTGTTAGAGAGTTCAAAGAGATTAAGCACTAGGATGAATATCCACTGCGGACAAGAGCACTTTAAGTCAAGCACATTTTTGTCTTTCTGACTTGGATAAACAGATACATTTTCTCACTCTCCATCACCACTGAGGTGTTCCTTACACTCCACCCTTGATGGCTGAAAAAGGTGAGAATCGGAATATCTTTTGACGTTGGCAAAAGATATGTAATGCAAAGCCACTCATGCCAACATCAGTACATAAAAAATGTACAGGAAAACAAATGTCTGTTGTAGTGCAGAAGTAGATGGGCACTAGATATTATTAAAATGTCATAATCTTTGAACTGCCTACAAGGCAGATACACACTGCTAGAAAACCAGGGTACCACTAATCACTACTCAATTGGAAGACATGAAGTCTAGATTTAATCTTCCTTCCCTGTGCAACCTGTGTGCTTTCTCTCAACCAAACAGTCCTTAGTATAGAAATCACTTTAATGATATCCGTTTCAATTAAATAGAAATGAGCCTTCATTTTGTTGACTAATTATTCTGGACTAATGCCTACATCAAAATTTAATGAAAATATTGCTGATTTTACAGATTAAGCTGTGTGACAGGGTTGTGGTGGGAAAAACAGTAGGCAGGCATATTAGGAAACTTCACCATCTTGAATTGTCCAAACTATATTAAAAAGGCAGGATAAAGTAATAATGGTCCCCATGTAAGGCATTCCTTGAGATGGTTGTGGGGTTTGCCAACTCTGAAGAGGCTCAACCATATTGGAAAAGTCTCATCAGAGGAATTGAAACAAAGAATAACAGCATTTAGAACAGCACAAAAACAATGCAATAATGTTGCCTGCATTGAAGTTTACTTCAAAGAAACAGCTAGCCCAAATATTAAAAGATGGCAATACTGTAATATCAAAGATAATACATCATACAAGGAGCCTTGGTGGAGCAGTGGGCTAATGCCTCCTTAGGTAACACCAGCTGCCTGCAATTAGTGCAGGTTCGCATCCCACCAGGCTCAAGGTTGACTCAGCCTTCCATCCTTCCGAGGTAGGTAAAATGAGGACCCAGATTGTTGGGGGCAATAAGCTGACTTTGTAATAATGCCGCTTGGGGGGGGGCGAAAGCCCTAATAAGCAGGCATATACAGAGAATGAAGGCTATTGCTAAGCACATTAGTTTGTGCTTAAATTGTAAGCCGCCCTGAGTCTTCGGAGAAGGGCGGGATATAAATGGGATTAAAATAAAATAAATAAATAAAAATACATAAGCTCACTGCAAGAAACAAAGCAACTAATGTACAGGACAGCTTCCATGGATGTATAATCAGCAAAGGCCAAACAGTGCATCACCAAAATGGACGTTCAGGCTGAGAAATAAGATCAGCATGCTAGAACAGATGAAAGAAAAAAAAGCTGAAAAAAGGAAAGTCAAAGTATATTTGATCAAGTAATATTACCTAAAACAGGGATAATTATGGAAACACTGGAAAAAATGAAACAGCAAATAATTTGTCAAGGAGATCAACAGATATGGAACTTGAATTGTAGACTATAGGTAAAATCACCAATCAAATCACAAACCTTTCTACCTATCCATCAGTGGAGAGGCTACAATGAATCAGAATTGCCGTTCTGACTTTGCAATGGCTAAAAAGCAGGAAATTTGAAAAAAAGAGATAGAGGGGCTAATAATGGCTGCACAAGACTGGACCTTAAAAACAAATACATGGAAATCCACAGTTAAGAAGACAGCAACAGACAGCAGATGCTGCCTCTGCAAAGAAGCTGAAGAAACAGCAGACCCCATAGCTACTGCAAGATCATGCAGACTTACTACAAAAACTGGCATGAAAAAGTAGGAACAATGGTGCATTGAAAAATCTGTAAGAAATTCCATTTGCTTACAAACAAGAACTAGTGGGATCACAAAATAGACAAGGCACCTACCACATAACATTCCAGGACTTAACAAGGTTGGCAAGAAAGTGACACACACACACACACACACACACACACACACACACACACACACACACATACAAATGGATAATGGACTTCCTGTGATTGGAGACAGCAGAAGAGAAGAGAAAGAACTGGAAATAATCACAAAATGTAAAGACCTGCAAATAGAAGTAGAACAACTGTACCAAAAGAAAGCAAAGATAGAATCAATAGTAATAGGTGCCTTGAGTGCAATTCCAAAACATCTGGAGTGCCACTTGAACACCACCAGCCTTGACAAACTCACCTTCAGTCAGTTGCAAAAGGCAGCTTTACTCGGTGAGCCTCGGTGGAGCAGTGGGCTAATGCCTCCTTAAGTAACACCAGCTGCCTGCAATTAGTGCAGGTTCGAGTCCCACCAGGCTCAAGGTTGACTCAGCCTTCCATCCTTCTGAGGTAGGTAAAATGAGGACCCAGATTGTTGGGGGCAATTAAGCTGACTTTGTAATAATGCCGCTTGGGGTGTGTGTGTGTGAAAGCCCTAATAAGCAGGCATATACATAGAATGAAGGCTACTGCTAAGCTTGTAAGCCGCCCTGAGTCTTCAGAGAAGGGCGGGATATAAATGGAATTAAAATAAATAAATTAAATACTTGGAACAGCTTACTTTCTGTGATGATACCTTTAGCATCATCAGACAACATCTGTTTATCCCAGGTCCTTGGGAAGGACTTGATAGGAGAACAAAAAATGCCAAATTCTATCTAAATATCTGGCTGACTGTGATCAACAGCAATAACAGTAACAACAACACCAATATACGGTACTAACGTATATTATACAGATCTACTGTATAGTCCTACTAAGCTTTTAGTCATTGCTTGGAATAGGAAGGCGACTGAGGCTCTGGATAGGATTGCACCCATGCAATCTCTCCTAACAAGTAGACCTCTTCATCCCGCATGGTATATGGAGGAATCGAGAGGAATGAAATGGATAAAAAGGTGTCTAGAGTGCAGCGGGCAGAAGACAAGGGACAAAATCGATTGAACATGGCTAAGAGGTTGTATTAAAGCCTACCTCGTGGTTATTTGGCGGGGAAGAAGGATCAGAGTTTCCTACCTGAAGGGATGTGTTGAGAAATTTGCTGATTTTCTGAAAGACAAAATTTCTCGGATTCATTCCGAGCTAGATGCCAGCATGGTTGCTGGTCTGATGGAGGCACCTGGGGCAGGTCCTGGACAGCTGTCTGGTAACAGTTTGACTCTTTTGGTCCTGATGAAGTGGACAGGATCATAGGGAGCACAAGCACCTGTGTTTTAGATCCATGCCCCTCCTGGCTTGTGAATGCTTCATGGCAGGTGACATGAGGGTGGATTCTGGGGGTTATTAATGCTTCCCTTTGTGAAGAAGTCCCTTTCTTAAGAAGTCACCCCTAGACTCCACCCTACCGGATAATTTTTATTCTGTCTTCAATTTTCTGTTTCTGGGGAAGGTTGTTGAGAAGGTGGCTGCATGGGAAATCCAGAGGTTCCTGGATAAAATCTAGACAAGGTTCAGGCCTGGTTAAGGAATGGAAACAGCATTGGTTGTGCTTTTTGATGATCTCTGGCAGGAGCAGGATGGGGGCAGGTGCATCCATCCTTGCTCTACTTGAGCTTTCAGTGGCCTTCAGTACCATCTATATATGTCTTGGCTCATGGTGAGTTGAGTGACCTTTCTCTCAGAATGTATAGAGGCTGGTAAGGGCTGAATGGGCTGAAACTGAACCTTGGAAAGACAGAATGACTGTAGGTTTGGGGTTCTTTCGTCCATGGAGAATTGCTAACTCTAGTCTTGGTTGTGGTGGCCCAGATAGACACAGTGGGGGTTCTCCTGGACTCATGACTCCTGCTCAAGGAACAGGTGGCAGTTGTGGACAGAAGGGCCTTTGTGCAAGTGTGGGTCGTGTGCCAGTTATGCTCTTTGCTGGACCAACAATCTCTGCTCACAGTCACTCATGCCCTCATCTCCTCCTGTTGCAACGCCTTCCACATAGGGCTGCCCTTGAAAAGTATCCAGAAGCTTCATTTGGTTCAAAATGCAGTCACCTGTATGGTTTGTGCAGGCCTAGATGTGCACATGCGTAATCTCTCATGTGGGAACTGTATTGGCTGCCAATTTGCTTCAGGGTCCAATTCAAGGTGCTTGTCACCTACATAGCTTGGGAGCAGGTTATTTGAAGGACTATCTTTTCCTGGTCACATCTACCCAACTCATTAGAACAGGGAGACAGGGAATCCTATAGATCAGCTAACTTAAGGGGATACATTTGGCTGTACATCTGGTGCCCAGAAGAAGAAGCAAATGTTGGCAATATGATGCTGGACATTGCTACCACTGTGGTAGCAAGAAACAGCTATAGAAAGACTTCTCAGGACCAAGCAAAACCATCTCCTCCAAGCAAGCAAATGGCTCCCATCCTGATGTGCTTTTCCCACCCCTGGAACTGACCATTTATTTTCTAGCAAATTGTCTTTCCCCCCGTTCTTCCATATTGTGATCAGGAGGAGGTTATACTTGCCAACAAGTCAAAAGTTGAAACAGCAGCCAAACTATTCTATCCCTTATGGGCACCCTTAGAAAACTCCAGATCTCAGGTTGACAATTTATCATATTACCAAGCTATAGAGGATATCACAAAGACTTTTCACATCTTTTGAGAAATAGGTCACATAAATACGTTTGCTATATCTTTTATTATTACTGCATAACATTATACAGATTGCTAGGTCCCTCTTTTTATAAGCTTAAAATAGAGAATTGTGAAAGATTACTGGTGCCCCATATGCTACAGAGCATGGAAGGATCTAATGCTAATGCTAGTGAAGGAAGGATGGAGAAAAAAGAAGGCAAACAAGAACAAGGGTAATATTGACAAATAGCGTTGGAAGCAGAATTGAAGTGATACAGAACTGGTGGGAAAAGAGAGAGGAGATATATTCAGAGAGTGGTCAAGGCAGAAGGAAAAATAGGCAGAGGCATCCAAAGAGAAGACTTTAAATCAGCAAGGATAATAAGATATTTTTTTTTATCAACTTGCACGCATAATCTGAATCACAAGTGCACTGGATTAATTGGCATATGCAGATATATCACTTAGTTTCTCACTACTTGATTGCTCAATGTTTAATGAGTAACAGCATACAGTAAAATGAAAACGGGGAAAGTATTGCTGTAGAAACGTTCCAGCAGTTCCAGCTGTGGTGCTGAATCCGTAATAATCCCTTCGCACATGGACCTATCTTGAGATAGGTTCTTCAATGAAGAGAGTTCACACTAGCTGAATGCACTGCGAGTTCCATCATTTGGGGCAATCAAGTTCCAAGACATATAGGCATGGGTTAATTGGTTCTTCAAAAAGAATTCTTCCTAATTATAACCTTGCTGCTGTTTCAAGTGGAAAATACTAAAATTTAAAATCCTTGTCTAATGGTGTTCATGTCTTGGAAACAAGAATTGAGTGTAGTGTCGCATCAGAACAAGCAATGTGCCCAAAAGCTAAAAACCATTTTAACTCCGTAGCTTAATAGTACAATATATGTTCTCTGCCCCCACCCCCCCAAATGCAGCTCAGTTTGCAGGGCCTCCTGTTAAAAGGATTGTGCAGCAAATTATGAGAAAATCTACACCATGCTTGGTGAATCACAGACATTAAGAGTTGATAGTATTAGACTAGATAGGCCAGGGGTCTTCAAACTTGGCCCTTTTATGATTTGTGGACTTCGACTCCCAGAATTCTTCAGCCAGGCATGCTGGCTGAGGAATTCTGGGAGTCGAAGTCCACAAGTCATAAAAGGGCCAAATCTGAAGACCCCTGAGATAGGCAAACAATGTATCTGGCATAAAATAACCTCTTTAGCCTGTTAAATGAATCCACTTTTCAATTCATTTTTAGACATTTACAGTATATTAATGTTCTACCTCTATATACCTCCATGCCCTCCCTCCACGCTCCTGACCTTTTTCTCATTTCTCTGCCACTTCAGAGTTTTTATTTTTTAAAAAGTGAAAGAATGCACACATACATTTATACCTGCATGTGTAGTCCTGGCTTTCTCCCTGCTATCCAATTTAATCTGACTTGTGTTTCTCATCTTGGATCCTACTCCACTCCTTGGCTAGTCTAGACATCTAAAACAGTATGAAATTAAAGCTTTTTTGGAAAAAAAATTGCACCAAGCTTCAATTTTAGATTTTTTGCTTTCTTTCTGGTTGGATTTTTTTTTTGGCTTTCTTCTTGTGAGCCTTTGATTGTGTAACTCGGATGTTTCTACTAGCTCACTTCAAAATATTCAGATCTGAGTCAGATTAATGAGACTTCTGGGCAGATGGGTTAATGTGCCAATGTTTGTCAACAGATGTGATCTCCTGTAATGAAGCATGTGTTCTTAATTTAGTGCTGCTTGACACTGGGAGGGAGCTTCTCACAAATAAGTGTCATTTCATGCAATCTGAAAGCTTCCTTCTCTTCTCTCTGGTTGGTATCCGTGCACTGCTTGAAAACTGGCACAGTACCTGTGTAAGTAGGCATGGTGCCACCCTGACAGATGGGCATATCTGCTGATCTGCCAGTAAGCTATTGGATTTGTAGAGGTTGACTTCAAAGGACCAAAACCTCTATCTACCATAAATGCGGGAACAGATTATCTTTATATTCAAGTAGGTAGAAGGGAGTTACATTGTCATTCCCTGAACTGCTGATGTGTAGTACTATTCAACACTGAAACAAATGGTGGTTCCTTTGGCTGATTGGAAACCATTAAAATAAAGATTATGCACAACGGAGATAGTCCCTGAAATCTACTGTATAGTAACCAATTATTAATTTTAGAAAGATATAATAATAACCGCAAAATTTACACAGCAATTACACAGTGCTTTAAAGCAGTGGTCCCCAACCATTGCGGCTTGGTGGCCCAGGTGGGTGGGTGGGTGGAGAGGGGAACCAGGCTGTGCAAGCGGTGGGCCGGCACGTGTGTACGCGTGCAGCTCAACTTGCATGAGCCGCGGGCTGGCATGCACACGCAACTCAACTTGTGTGAGCGGCAGGCTGGCATACACCTGTGGCTCAACTTGCATGAGTGGCGGGCCAGCATACATGTGCAGCTCAACTTGCATGCCGGGCCACCGCACACGCATATCGAGCTGCGCATGTGTGCCTGTGCGGTCCCCTGCTTGCGTGGCCTGGTTCCAAATAGACCATGGCATGGTAGTGGATCGTGGCCTGGGGTTTGGGGACCCCTGCTTTAAAGCATGTTATCTATACCATCTTAGTAGTCATTATGACCAGGATTTGAAGGACTTCTTCCAAAGCTAAGGGAAATTTCTTTGTTTGGGTTTTTCAAATGGTAGTCCGTGTCATTTCATGATCATATTTTGATACTTGACAGCAGTCCAAAAATAATTTATGATACAGCATAGTCGATATCTTCTGTTCATGTGAGAAAAAAGTACTTTCTAAAATATTGGACCTAACTCTGTTTTTTGATTACCATCAGGTAAGGTTATTATCAGTCCAGATTTACAGGAAGTGTGCATGTGGAAATTTAAGTCTAGTTTCTTTGCATCTTCATGGTAGACATAAACTCGGTGTCATTATCAGGTAAAATACATATAAGATAGCAGATTAGTTTTGCTGTGTATGCTAGCAATTTAGCTGTTTAAGCATGTTTGGGGAATGGATTATAACTGAAACTGGGCAAAGACAGAGTCTCTTTCAAATCCTGGTGATTTCATGGATACAATTATTCAATTTGGAACTGATTTGCTGTAGTCTTCTTTCAGGATGTGTATCTTAAAAGACATTTCTGCTTTTAGATGGTCTGCAAACTAAATAGTAATCAGGCCTGTTCCCACATCGCTTCCAAGCCAGTTATGCTTAGTTTTCATAATTTTAGAATTATATTTTAAAACCTGAAGGGATAGTTCTGAAGGTCTAGAGAACAACAATCTGAAAGTAAGCCAGAGATACTATTGATAATCTATAGCAGAGGTGTCCAACCTTGACAACTTTAAGACTTGTGGACTTCAGCTCCCAGAATTCCCTAGCTAGCATGGCTGGCGAGGGAATTCTAGGAGTTGAAGTCCACAAGTCTTAAAGTTGCTAAAGTTGGACACCCCCAACCTATAGTTTCTTCCCTTTTCTGCCCAGCTTCCTGCCCATCAGCAACTGTAGTACTCTTTCCTCATATAGGCCTTTCCAGGGATCCTTTGACCCTTGACCCTCTCCTTCTCTTTTTTGCTGAATATCATTTTTAAAAATAATGTACGCAAATTAAGTACACCTGTGAGGAAAAAAAATCTTTGTCTGCATACATGCTTGGCATAAATGGTCAGGGTGGAAAAAAATTGGCTTTCCTCTAGGAAATTTTTCTCAAGGTAGTTTTGGGGTATTTTTGTTCAGAACAGGAAGGAAGACATTAATATGCAGGCTGCAAGTAAGTTTAGTTTTAGTTAAGAATCCTCACTGAGAAAAAGTTAATTATAATTTTTCTTGCTGGGAGAAGTGAATGACTTCATTAAAGTTAGTGTAATAAAGTAAACAGTCTGAGGTAGGAATCAATTGCCTAATCTATCATGAAAGATCTACAGCAAACAATGACTATTCTTCTGAATGTTGATGTGCATGCATATTTGGATCCCTTCACCAAAGTGATATTCATCACAGTCCGTTGTTTGTATTAACATGTTTTTTTTTGTAACTGGGAAATATACACCAGTATCTTCAATCACAGTTATTATAGGATAAGATAAGATAACCTTTATTGTTTGTTTTTTTACTGTGGGCACAACGGCAGACATCAAAAATGAAATTTAGTTGCCCACTCTCAAAGTGAAACACATACATGATGCACACCTAAACATACTATATACAACATATGTATAGACCCACACCCCTACATATACATAACAAATAAATATTAAATACTGTCCATCTTGAATATATAGCGGAAGGAAGAAGCTTGAGAGTTCACAAAGTTAATGCTATATGGAATGGAAGTATGGCTGAATCTGGATGTTCTGCTACAAATACCATGAAGCCTCCTCCCAGAAGGTAACAAGGAAAACAGGTTGTGAAAAGAATGAGTAGTGTCCCAGATAATTTTACGGACCCTGTTCAAACAATGCTTCTGTGCTATGTCCTGGATGGGAGGGAGGGAACTGCCAATGATCTTTTCAGCCATCCTCACCACTCTCTGCACCGCCTTCCTGTCTGAAGCAGTGATGCTTCCAAACCAGACTGTGATGCTGTATGACAAGATGCTCTCGATCATCCCCCTGTAGAAAGTGGTAAGGACAGGAGAAGGAAGGTGTCCTTTTCTCATGCGACGCAGAAAATGCAGGCGCTGCTGTGCCTGCTTCACCAGTTTCTCACTGTTGAGTGACCAAGCCAGCCTACTTGTTAGCTGCACGCCCAGGAATTTGATACTAGTAACCCTCTCCACAGGTGAATCATTAATGCACAGAGAAGGAAAGAGAAGAGAACAACCAGCATCAAGGTGGATAGATTCAGTTACTCTAGCAATGGGGATGGGCCATTGGAAGAGGGGTCATTGTGGAGTAAATCTATCCATGTTGTTGCTAAGAGTCAACAATGACTTGAGGGCACATCATTCAATCAATCATTCAATCAATCAATCAATCAATCAATCAATCAATCAATCAATTTTATTACTACAGCCAAAGGTCAACACATAAATTAAACATTCAAATAAAACAAAACTAAACTATCACAAGAGGACATAGCAATATAGGCACATATTGGGATTGTGATCTGGATTTCATATGTTCCCTGAACTGTAAAGGAATAGGATAACAACAAACTATTTAAATATGAAAACATTCTCAGTGAAAGAATGGATTCCAGTTTTTATGCAGAAGACCATATATTCCTTTTTTTTAAAATAGCAAAGTAAAAAAAAATCATAGGCTTTTAAATGGTCTCATAACTGATGATGATGATGGTAATGATACTTTAAGGCTAAGAATATTATTCTAGTAATATCCCAAAGGTGCTTTTTTTCCTTTTCTTCAAAAGGCAACTTTTGAGACAAGTATAACCTAGATGGCTGAGAATCTTCACAGACATTCTAATAATATCATTAAAAATAATATCACTCAGATCATTGATAATAAAAGTTCAACTGTAAATAATAATAATAATAATAATAATAATAATAATAATAATAATAATAATAATAAAGGCAATCCGTTGAAATAAATGGCTGAAAAGATGATTGTCTCCTCCTAAAAGAAAGGAAAAATTTTACAAAATAAGAGCTAAAGCGTTTGCTGTTTTTTATGTGGTGGTGATGATTGAGCTTGTAGCCGCTATGAAATCCCCAAAGGCTCAGGCATAAGGGTCAAAGGGGTAACACATAGGTGCAAAAAGCTTTTGTCACCCAAACACTGAAGTCAGGACACATCATTCAGTCACAGGAGAATTCAGATGGCTGTGAATCTGTTGGATCTACGAATAGGGTAACTTGTTGCCAACATTATATAATTAAGGTATACAAAACGGTCTCTATGCTTGGAATATTATTGGTACTATTACACTAATTAGGGTGGTTGTCTCTTCTACATTCTTGTCTGACTCCCATTAATATTAATCAGAATAATATTCAAACACCAAGGGAAGAAAAGACGGTTGTAACCGCGATTTATACATTTATATGTAAAAAAAATATATATCCCTGTGTTGTCATTCTAAGCTGTTTCTCAGCAAATTAAGAACTTTTATTATTATCACATTATCCGCAGTTCTCTCAACTTCCATTTTTATGGGGATGTGTAGTTGAGGAGCATTATTCTGAAAACTAGATTTTCAGGGCTTGATGAAGTAGATCATGATATAAGACAGAAACCTCAACTTGAGCAATTTCACAGTGTCTCAACTAGGGGAAAAAAGTACAACGTATTTTATCAAAGTTGAATTCTAAGTAGTGTTCCAACATATCTGGAAGTCTAAACAAGACATTAAAATATTATATTTTCATATATTGCAAAAAACAGAGCATTTTATTTATTTTTTACTGACAGCATCAGACAAAACCACCCAAATAGTGATCATACGGAACTAGAAAGGGGAATTTTTCTGTACAGATCATCTATTATTTCTTTTTAAGTGTTCTGTTTTTCTTACACAAATATTTCTTGACCAGGATCCATATCATGTTTTCTTATTATTGCATCTTTGAGGAGGCTTTGGACTTTTCAATCTAGACTCCCTGAGAGCCATATTTGCTTTTAAACAGAACTTTCAAAAATTGTTGGGATGTTTAAAGGAGTGAAAAGAATATTCAGACTGTTTTTTTAAAAGCTGTTTGAATCTCATGGACTTTAAAGGTACTGTAACAAAAAACACAGTTTGGTTTTAACTGCTGCTTAATGTTCTGGCCTTCTACATTTTGTTTTTCATGGTATTTATTCCTAAAGTAGTACAGTATGTGAAGAACAGCAGCCTGTATCAGTGATAAAGAATTAAAATAAAACATCTAAAACTGAGGCCACTGGGAGTATGAAAATAAAGATTCAATATATCGGGAAGACAATAGGCTGGGGGAAAAATAACAAGAAGCAGATTTATTGTACAGAGTCTAAGAATGGCTGGAAAATGTGCAACCGTCACCACAGAAATGGCTGTATGGGCCATTGCCAACCTTGTGAGGTAGACTGACAAGAAGCACATCCAGATGAACTAATCCTACTTTATTGTAAAGTTATATTAACAATATCTTTAACAAGACTAAAAATATTTCTCACTTCCTATGTTTTTGCCCCATTGCAGATTGAGCTGCCTCTAACTAGACTGTTGCTGTCAATTTTCTTCCTGTCTCCAAGGTCATTCTCACATAACATTATTACAACTATATGCACACACTACAGTTTGTGGTGCTACATGCTTATATAAAGTCATAAAGGATAGGATTCTTTAATATTTACTGAGCCAATGATAGTCCCAACCTATATATTGCTACCTACAGCTCCACTCTCTTCTATAAATTGGAGGTGCAATGTAATAAGGAAGTCACTATGCAGTCATAAACCCTGCACCTATCAATTGAAGAACAAGGGTAGGATCTTGGCATATGAAACCTTTGAGGAATGAGTCTGGATTTCCAGAGCCACTTCTGGGAATTATCTCCTCTTCTATTTCATGATTGCATGAGGAAACCTCAAGAAGGAAAAGACATTCAAAACTGTAAAGGTAAAAAAACCCACCAACTTTGAATTTTCTACTTGTGGTTTTGAGTCTTTACACCTCTAAAGAATTCTGCTCATCATCAGTTCTCCCTCTTTTCACTTTTGATTTCTCAATTATTTTCCCCTTGCAAATCCCCCCCCCCCCCGCAAGGGAAAATGTTTCCCATACTGTAGACAGAAGTTTGGTAGAGTGAAATTCAGAAATGGAAAATCTAGAGGAAAGGACTAAATGGGTACAGGATAGCATTACACATGACTTGGTATAAAGTAGATTTCAAATCATGACTTTTGTAATGTGAATGAGTCACCACCCCACCCCACAAGATTCTTATTATTTTCCATCATATCAGGCTATGGCATTCTTCAGTACTCAGTTCTAAATAGCCTCAGATTACATAACAAAATAGGACAGTAAAAATATTCTCTAATGAAATTTACATATCACTATACTTGATGGGTAGGGACGCGGTGGCTCAGTGGGTTAGGACGCTGAGCTTGTCGATCAGAAGGTCGGCAGTTTGGCAGGTCGAATCCCGAGTGCCGCGTAACAGAGTGAGCGCCTGTTACTCGTCCCAGCTTCTGCCCACCTAGCAGTTCGAAAGCACGTAAAAATGCAAGTAGAAAAATAGGGACCACTATGGTGGGAAGGTAACAGCGTTCCGTGCGTCTTTGGCGTCTAGTCATGCCAGCCACATGACCACGGAGACGTCCTCGGACAAACGCTGGCTCTTCGGCTATGAAATGGAGATGAGCACCGGCCCCTAGAGTCGGAAACGACTAGCACACATGTGCGGGGGAACCTTTACCTTTACCTTTATACTTGATGGGTAATGGCTAAACATAATTTTACTTTAATTCTAACATCTTACAAGTCTGTACTTATTTACCTAAAATCTCTAGTATTCGTATAGTCAAGGCCATGGGTTTCCCAGTTGCAATGTATGGTTGTGAAAGTTGGACTATAAGAAAGGCTGAGTGCCAAAGAATTGAGGCCTTTGAACTATGGTGTTAGAGGAGATTCCTGTGAGTCCCCTGGACTGCAAGGTGTTCAAACCGGTCAGTCCTAGAGGCGATCAACCCTGACTACTCTTTAGAAGGCTAGATCCTGAAGTAAAAACTCAAATACTTTGGCCACCTAATGAGAAGGAAGGACTCACTGGAGAAGAGCCTAATGCTGGGAAAGATTGAGGGCAATAGAAGAAGGGGATGACGGAGAATGAGGTGGCTGGATGTAGTCACTGAAGTAGTAGATGTGAGCTTAAATGGACTTCAGAAGGTGGTAGAGGACAGGAAGGCCTGGAGGAACGTTGTCCATGGGGTCGTGATGGGTTGGACATGACTTCGCAACTAACAACAAGAAGTATTCAGCTTTTGAAATTTTAAAATTTCTTATTTGTGTCCTTTAAAAACCCAAACAGGATCTATTTCCCACAAAGAAGCTGCCTGTACTTTATAATTAATTCCAAAATCTTATTGTAAATGTTGCAATATTCCAATTTTATCTGGACCCTTACTCTGTTTATAATTTTTTAAGATGTAAATGTTATTTTGCTTTTTTGTCTGTTTATTTCATATTCCTTAAATACTCAGGTTTATGATTTAAATGATTTTTTATTCAGGACTGAAGGCAGACTTACCTGGCATTTTCAAAGTTGTCGGTCTGATGTCTCTAATGGTTTAGAAGTAATTGATGAGACATTTCTGAAAGTGATGAGAATGTGAGGTTTGCAAATTTAGCATTCTTTTAAAAGTCTCTGTGGTGGTTGCATCTGAGGTACTTGATGCCTTTATCTCCTGATGCTCAAATATGCAGAAACCCACTCTCCGGGGGCCTCCTTATGTGGAGCAATTGTCCGGAGCACATGTAGGCAATCTCCTAGTCTCTTCTTCTCTGGAGAGATTCCAAAGAATCAGTCTATTCACTTCTTTGCTCTTCGCCATTGTTGTTGGCTTTACTTTTGTACAGCTGTCTTCAGTTCACCATCTCTCTCCTGGAAGCTATGAGTTTATTTTAATTCTAGATAGCTCTTAATTGGAAAAGAAAACAAAAACATCAACATCTTCTATAATGGGAAGATATTTTTATTGTTAGATCCAATCTGGGTCGGTCACCGGGACCAGAGGTTTAGTCTTCGAGCTCTCAGATTCTAAGAATGTGAGACGTTCCCTGAGGATGGGCTCCAGCACAAGTCTGAAAGCTCAGAAGACTAAATCTCTGGTCCTGGTGACCGACTCAGATTGGATCTTGCAACATTATCCTGGGACACATGTATTTGCCTTCACTCGTGATATTCTTGTTTTCCAATACATTCAGTAGTATTAGAGACAACAGCAAACCAATGCATGGATGAGAAGTTACCAGTTCAGATATCATTAGGACTGTGTGTGTCACATTCTGTCCTGGGAAATGTTGAAATTGACAGAGTTGCATTAGGGAAGTTGTTTCCTCTGAAAAGAGACTCCACTGAAGATTGAAGCTAGTGAGGGTCTGTTTTTGTTTTATGTGTAATTTAAACAAATCCCAAATACAGGTGCCAGAGAAAGCTCCTTCCTTCTCTTCTGTCCTGCTTTAGAGAAAATGGATCCTGAGATGATGAACATTGTTTTGGGGTATGTGTGTATCATATGAATGTTATGACACAAAGGTACAGGAAGTACCGTAAGTGGAATTCACAAAAAACACAAAAAAATCCTTATAAATTCTGCAGCCTCCTCTTCTCTTTCCCATAAAGCAACGTGCAAGAAAGATGGAGAAATAAAATTTAAAAACACCTAATTTGTTTGCAGTTAAAAAGATCGATAAAAGTGCAAAAGTAATCAGAAAGTAAATTGATTTTCAATGCTTTGATAATTAAAACAACAGTAGTATGTATGTATCTAGATCTATCTATATGTATATCTAAATCCGTAAGAGATTGAGAAGAGGAAAGTGCTGGCCATCTTAAAAATAAAAAATAAAAATCTCACATTAAAATGTACCGACACCCCTCCTTTTAAATTCATAGAGAATGCTCTTTACTTAACTATGCAGTTTTAATGTAACTTGACAGATCTGAGTTACTTCAGGAAAGCTTTAATGGTTGGCAGGTTTCTACATTTTATTTATGATATCAAAGCTGCGACTCAGATTTTTACTCAGATGAAGACATAAAAGAGATTCAGAAGTCATCCAAATCATCTTGTAATTAATGTTACCGTGCACGCCCCAGACATTAAAATGTTAACAGTGTTAGAATCGTGTGCTTCGGAATACAGAGCGAGGGCTTTATTAGAGAGAGATACACTGCAGATGTCATCCACCCTAATTGAGGACATCAGGGTGCCTGCTGCTTGTTCTTACCAATAGTTGAGTTTTTTTTTAATTTATTCATTTTCCTTACTGCTAGAATCTGCTCTCATTATTAGTCTATCTTGTCACTCATTTGCATTTCAAGTGCTGGGACTGTGGGGTACCAGCTAGCAGCCTTAGAAGAACACTTCAAGGGGTTACTCTATCAAATAGCAACACACGATCACAGCGAATTTGACATCTGGGTTATCTTATTCCCAGATGCTCCACGGTGTCATTAGCAGGATTAATCTTAGCTTTAATTTCATAATGATTCTTATTCTAATATATGTGAATGAACACAAAGTCTCTTGACTCATTATCACCAATTTACCCAAGATATGTAATCAGGCTCTTATATTCGCCAACATTTATTTTTGCTAATACATCTAAAATTGTAGATTAAGCAAATACAGTTAGTTCCAGCTGAGTGAACGCCTAGTGAAGTAACAATGTAGTATTTATGCTTTAATTAAACCACAGTAACTATGTTGTCTTTTAAAATACAGGTTGGGAGAGGAAGATTCTCCAGACAACGCCGTAGAGTGAGGCGCAGCAAAACTTTATCTTATAGGATTAATACAAAGATTCTTTTTTGATTTTATGTTAGCACACTGTAGAAAAAGGGTATTTTAATTGCGTTCATTGAAGAGAGGGTTATGATTTTACATTTAAACAAAAGAAACATCTTTCTTCTTAGAATCTTTTTCTTAAAGGGCCATCGGCGCTTCACGATGGCACGCTAGTTTAATTCTTCATGATTACCCCATAATGTGTATTGTTGCTTGCCTCATATCTATTCTCAAACAAAGGATTTCATGTTAAATTTTGCACAGTGCACAACTGAGCGTCCTCAACATTTCAGTACCTGTATCCACTTATTAGTGTATGCCAAATGAGAGCTTTTTTTTGTTTTAATTTTTCAGGTGCTAGAGAATCACATGAGCATAGGTGAGGAAAACAGTCAAACATTTAAAGAAATGGAAAAAAACCCAGCTTTGCATTTTTAATTAATTAATTAAAAGGATTGTAAATGCCAGTGTGTTAATTTGCATTGCACCTGCAAACCAACCCAGATTTTGCATGCCCTTTCTTTGAATATTAATTCCCCCCCCCGCCCCCGCATTTCTTTCTAATGCTTAGAAAGCCTCTCTCCTGCAAACATATTAGTAAAGAGTAAATATTGAATCTAAGACAAAACTCATGGCTCCAGCTTTCACTGTACACAGAATAAGATTTAAAGGAGGATTTAGGTTGCCAAGGCTTCTAATTAAGTAGTGATAATCAGGCTTTCGGCTGCGGGTCACTTCCTGAGAGTAATTTGAGTTATTAAAATGCATGTTTTTATTTGTTCTGCTTTGCGAGCTAAAACTGATCCCTTTTAATATAGCAGCTAATATGCAAATTGGTGTTTCATTATATTATGCAGTTTATGGCAATCTTCTCTAATTTACAGAAAGGGCAAGAGACTGACCTTGTCATTCAACTCCACCCCCACACCCGACTAATCTAATTATATGGATTTTCTTATGAAACTTAGAAAGTGTGCCCGCACTATCGAGAATGTGACAAATGGGATTTCTGCCTACTTTCTTTGTTTCCCTAAGATGGCCTTTGGCTTGGTTTGAATCCCAAGGTGGAGAAGATGTTTCAGGAAATATTATTCTCCAAATATAGAGAAACAAACCTGTTATGTACTGGGCTTGTGGTGATACACCACGTGCGTTGCTGGAGCAGCCAACAGCTGTCCAGCAACCCAGACTGGCTGTTTCTGGTCCTGCAATTGGCTAGCCCCAGGCGGCAAGAGTGGGTTCAAACCCATTGGCGGCCGCCTAGGGGCTAGACTATATATTGTGTCTGGTTGCAGCCCAAGTTTCAGTACAGTTCCAGCAAGAATAAATTATGAGTTATCCTGTACTCAGCCTCGTGTCGTCATTCCTGCACCCAAGAGCCCACGACTTAACAAAACCCTTGCTGCTTCTACAGAGACATTTCTCTATTTGTTTATGGTGGGCAATGTGGGCAAACATTTCAAACCCATGAAGGGAACATTTGCTGCAGCAAGTGAAAAGATCAGAATTAAAGGTATCTAATGAAAAAGATTAATCCTGTGGTGTATATGTTGCTACTATTTTAAAGGTCATTTGGTAGGCTAGTCCTTGAGAGTCCATATGAGAATTTGGGGTTCCTTTATCAATGTATGCATGTTTTTTCTGTAATATATATGCAATCATTAGGAATCCTAATTTTTAAAATCTTTTTCTTATCCCTTCAGTGATAAGAAGATTATTAGATTGCAGCTTCAGTTCTACTTGCCTTGCTTCATACATTTTTGGAGTTTCATTTCCACAACAAAATAATATACTGTATTTATGCAATGTAAGTGGAATTATATTAGAAAGCAATGTTCTGTGTTCACTAACAGAACAACGTGCCTCTTGGAAAGCTCAGTAAAGGATAATGAATCGTCTTTTAAAATATTTTTAAAGATCCTGCTACTCCATAGTTTAGTACAGAATATGTAGAATTTGTCTGCTTTGCTTCTCTAATATTTCTATTTTCCTCTGTTCATAATTCCACAAAGGCTTGCTTAGAGTGGGAATGTGGGATCAGAGTTATGGATTTGTAAGATTAACTTATTTTTTAAGATTTTATTGTTGTTGGAATAGATACCTTCTGGCAATCAATGGTGCATAAAACGTAGAGTATCAAGAAAGATAACAAGTGATTTGTTGGCACTTCTCTCCAAGAAATAATCCCAGGATTAAGAAATGGATATGGATAGTCTAGATGTGGAACAAAAACAATGTAAATCATTGGAGGAAATTTGGGTCAAGAAAGTTGACCCAAATAGAGAAGATCTTGCTAAACCACAGGCTATTTGGTCAGGTTGTCCTATCATGTAGGATAGAGGTCCTTTTGGGCACCAGGGACCAGTTCCGTGGAGAGAGGCTTTTCCGTGGAACGGAGGGGTGTGGTTTCATGCACTGCCTGCATCTTGTGGGTGAGGTTTTGCTTGTTTGCGCGGCCTGGTTTCTGGCATGCTGCAGCCCAGTGCTGGTCTACAGACCGGGGATTGGGGACCCCTGATGTAGGACACCACATTTAATAACATTTTTCCTTTGAAATGCTATATGACCAGGCAAATGCACAAAATGTGAAAAAAGGGTACAATGATGGGCGTCATGGTGGTTCAGGAATTGTTTCTATTTCTCTTTTCTGTGAAGTGGAAGCGAGGGAATTTTAATTTCTTTAGGACAGGGGTCTTCAAACGTGGCTCATTTATGACTTGTGGACTTCAACTCCCAGAATTCCTCAGACAGGCACGCTGGCTGAGGAATTCTGGGAGTTGAAGTCTACAAGTCATAAAAGGGCCAGGTTTGAAGACCCCCTGCTTTAGGATCTTTGGCAGCTTGGCACAACCAGTTTATTCTTTGCTCCTCGTTCTCAGTATTCAAAAATTTGGTGCAAGAGACTATCTACAGATTGCTTCAGAGGGAGTAAAGAAAGGAAAGAGTAGCTATGTAGAGAGAGTTAAAAAAACAAAACCTACTTCCTGCCTGCCTTAGATGAAGAGATTTTGTGCCTTTCATCTCTAGAACGTCACAGAGCAAGTTTGTTTGTGTATATGCACACACATGCTCATATACTGTATGTACCCTACTGTTCTTGGGAAATTAAAGGTTATGAACTCATATGCATGAGTGTGTGTGAACTTGTGTATATACAATATCTATGCCCAGCAACACTCACTTAAAAATATACAGATATATATTTTCAGGGCTCATTGAAGATATTTGAAATAAAAAAAAGAATACACGTGCCCATATATGTGTCTTTGTATGTACACACACACACACACACACACTCTTCTCCGTGAGCTGCATTGGCTTCCGGTTGCCCTCCGGGTGAGATTCAAGGTGCTGGTAATGACCTATAAAGCCCTAAATGGCTTGGGTCCGGACTATCTAAGGGAACACCTGCTGCCGGCATCATCTTCCCATCGTCCTGTGCGCCCCCACAGGGAGGGCCTTCTCAGGGTACCGCCGGTTAATGAATGCCGGCGGGTTATTCCCAGGGGAAGGGCGTTCTCTGTGGGTGCGCCTGCCCTATGGAACCAACTACCCACAGAACTTAGGACTGCCCCCGACCTTCGCTCATTTCGCCGGGACCTGAAAACTTGGCTCTTCGATCTGTTTGGTCCAGACTGTGGGGTTGTTAATTTAACTGGGTTTTAGATTTACTCTTGTGGCTTGAATTTAATTTAATTGTTATATTTGTTTTTAATTTTTTGTATTCATGGTTTTAACTGCCCTGTAAACCGCCCTGAGTCCTACGGGAATAGGGTGGTATACAAATCCATAAATAAATAAATAAATAAATAAATAAATAAATAAATAAATAAATAAATAAATAAATAAATAAGTAATATCTACCTATATCTATGTCTACATCCTGTTTTAGCTCTGTTGTACATTGCCCAGAGTTGCTATTTGTGAGATGGGCGGCTATATAAATATGCAGGAAAAAACAGCATTTTTTTTTTACTTAAACAGGTGAAGAATCAAGCCCTTAAGATACTGCTGATTTTATCCAAATGGTCTATTGATACCTGCCTGTTTAAAAGACATTTACAAAATTATTCACGTTAACACCTGCACATGCTTGTTATAGGGTAAGCAGAATTTAACGGTGTGAATACTTTTTAGGCTGGTTGCTTTGTTTGTTGCCTGTCACGTTTATCATAATACAAATCAAATATTCATGAGCTTCTTAATAGAGTACATTCAACACCTTTAAATGTCAGGAGCAGGATATTGGTAAATGGATAACTGGGAGTTGGCTTTACAGGACAAACCAAACCAAAAACCAAACCAACTGAAAAAGCTGTGCCATGTCATAGATATGTCCCAGAAGCACCATTGGATGAGTGTTGTTTTGGTCAGGGCAAAGGAAGGAAAAATATTTCTTTACACAATGCCTAGCGCTGTTAGAACATTTTCTTTATTTGCTTGGAGTCATGATTCAACTAGCATAAAGACTGGTAAGAACTGGGAGATCGTAATAGGCAACAGTGATACCGTTTTGCAAGGGAGGACTAAGCTTTGTCATTAGGGGTGAGCAGCTCACAGGCATTGGCCAGGAAGATTAACAGCTTAGGCACTGTGGGTAACGGTAGGCACTACCTCTGTTGGCAGATAAGAGAGGAGGGAGACTGCATGCAAGGTCTCCATGCTAAAAGAGTGAAGGGGAGTATGCAGTTGGTCAATGCTTTATATTCACATTGTTAAGGGTTGGCTTAAACTTTTGAATTAGAAATCTATAAGAGAAGTGGTGAGGATCGCCCCTGCTTACTGATTTGGCTGTTCTGCAATAAACGGACTTCTGATCCTCCACAAGTGTCACTTGTCCTTAAATGAGGCCAACTTGGAATGAGCTCCTTAACTTCTAGCAGCAAAAAGATAGAATTCACTGTAGCAGAACACTGGTAAACAAGAAAGATGGCTCTGTCAAATAGGAACTTCAGCCATTTTCAGATTAACTGATTTAGCAATGAACTTTTCATTGATTGTTGTTGTTTTTTTAACTAGGCTAATACGCTGTTCCATTCATCTCTAACTCTGAATGGCTTGCTTTGGAAAATTGCAAAGCAAAGCAAAACCATACATATTTAGAAAATTGCCTGGGAGCGAAATTCTTTGAACTTTTTTTCTGTTTAAGTACAGCATCTGTGCTAAAGATGTAGCTAATTCCTTGCTTTAGTTTTGTGTTACGTGGAAATGCATTGTAACCAATGAGATACACCTCTTTATTCCTTTGTTCAACTACAATAAAAGGTTTTGTACTCCTGGAGTCAAGATCCTATTTTGTCAGAACCTTATCCAAAGTCTCCTGCTGGTTTGACCAGACTCTGCAGACCCTAATCAAATTCAGGAGACAATGTAATTGTATAGTGTGTCATGTGCTAATGGAGTAGAAGAACAGTCCTCATGACTGGTTTGTAACTGTGAAGGAAGAAGGGTGACTGGAGCCCTTTGGGGATCCTTCTCCAACATTACTAAAAAATTCAAAGAATACTGAAATTAAAAAAAAATGAAAACCGCCAAATGCAATTACCCAAGGGCCAAAGGGCAATCATAGTTCATAGTTCATACCTAAAGGACAATCATACCATCCCTATGCAAGAGAGACAGAAGCAACCCCTTAGGACAGTGTTTTTCAATCTCAAGAATTTTTAAGATGTGTGGACTTCAACTGGTTGAAAAACTCCAGAGAAAATCCAATCTTAGCAGGTTTATGAAAACCTAAAAGATTCAGGGCCTATCTGCTGTCAATGGGAATGCAGCAGCTGAGAAGGACTGATAATGATTTTAACTACATTGCTGCATACCACATTTTGGTCTAATTGGAGTTTTTGGGTGGTCTTCAAGAGCAAGTCTATTAAAGGTAAAGGTAAAGGTTCCCCCGCACATGTGTGCTAGTCATTTCCGACTCTAGGGGCCGGTGCTCATCTCTGTTTCAAAGCCGAAAAGCCAGCGCTTGTCCGAGGACGTCTCCGTGGTCATGTAGCCGGCATGACTAGACGCCAAAGGTGCACAGAACGCTGTTACCTTCCCACCGTAGTGGTCCCTATTTTTCTACTTGCATTTTTACGTGCTTTCGAACTGCTAGGTTGGCAGAAGCTGGGACGAGTAACAGGCGCTCACTCTGCTACGCGGCACCTGGGATTCGACCCGCCAAACTGCCAACCTTCTGATCGACAAACTCAGCGTCCTAACCCACTGAGCCACCGCGTCCCTGCTAGTATATTGGAGTGACCTAAATGACAGGTGGCCAAGGCATGGGTGACTGTGAATAATATTCCTGATTCAGGAAAGGCTATAACTGCCACATAAAACAGATTAATGCAAAAGGTCCTCTGAATCATAGCTGCCACCTGTTCTTCAAGCAAGACTCCCAGATTTTGTTTTAGTTAAAATACTCAGAAAAACAAGCAATGGGTATTAAAACCCATATAAAAAACAACAAAACCTGAGGACTGCTTTTTTTATCAAGAGGCCAAGGAATCTACATTAGGAAATATTTTTGCAATTTTGATTGTGATATATTGTTGATGAGTAATTTTACAATTATTGCTGGTGAAAATTAAATCTCTTTACATTTGTGTTCTGTTTCCTCCCTCCCTCCCTCCCTCTTTTTAAAAGCTGATTATTCAGTGTCTTCTCTGAATAGTAGTTTTTATTTTCTTCAGATTACTTCATATCAACATTTTTCACATAACTTTTTAGTGCTAGGGTTATAGATTCCTGCCCAATGGAGGCATGGAGATAAAATAGTATTTTAGAAAAGTTTATTTTTTTAACAAAATACTTTCTGTTAGCCCTCCCCATCCTAAGATTGACAAATATGTTCACTTACAGAAATATACTTTCCCAAAACAACTGATGGGATTTTGTTCAGACTTTTGAGATAACAAATATTTGCCTCAGGGCAAAGCATGGGCCTGACCACCTTATTCCCCCAAAGTGAATGTTTAATATGGCTAGACTTGTATGAAAGCCTCAGCGTAAGTGGTTCTGCAAGGTTAATCATGGCAGGACCTATAGAAATCTAGTGGAATTGAATGGAGGTGTTTTCCAAATAGTTCTAACCACAGGAGACTTTTGTTGTAAGAAATTCATAGCTCATTATCATTTTGTTGTTTACATCATTTGTCCTGGGAGAATAAAAACCCAGAACAGCTTTACTACAAGAAATAAAAATGTATAGTGAAAAACACATGTTAGGATCTGAACTTCTTCTATACACTGTTTCATTTTGTTCCTACCTTATTAACAATAAAATAATCCCTAATAAAGGCTTGGTTCAGACCCTGCGCTAACAAAACCTGTGGTTCATCTAGCTTGGACACTGCTTTTTGAACCCAGTTGATTATGGCTTATTCTACAAATTATAATTAAGAACATCAGGGATTAATATGACAGGGGAACATAGCAAGTGTTGATTTGATCGAGAACAATTAATCAGTTAAATGACTTACCTCCAAAAGTTGTGGGTGTTCCATTACTGGAGGTTTTTAAGAAGAGATTGGACAACCATTTGTCTGAAATAGTACAGTTTTTTCTGTTGAACGGGATTGGACTAGGAGACTTCCAAAGTATCTTCCAATTCTGTTATGCTATTCTGCTCAAGAAAATCTAGAAAATACAATGAGATGAGATTTTATACTGCAAACATTTTAAAGTTTTTAATTATATGATCAGAATTGGGGCTCTTCTTTCACTTTTATTTTGATCATTAGTTGTTTTTTTTTGCTTTTCTTCATGTTTATTCATATTTTCCCATTTTTTCCTTCTTTCCCATTTTTAAAGAAATGCGAATGTGCTAAATTCATATTAAAAAAATTAAAAAATTTCACTCAAAACTTTCTGCTGTAAAAGGGTGGATGTTAGTTTTACTTTCTTCTTTTTTAAAAAATTCTAAATAATTTCCATCTTGTTTATGAATACCTTTGTGGATTTTGCTAAATTCTAAAAAAAAAAAGCTTAAACAAACTCCCCCAAAGATGAAAATAATTATTTTCATGTTTTCCTACCTGGTAAGGATAATTTTTTTCCTTCCCATAATGCAGAGGTTAGTTTATAGTTTCACATTAAAATGATATAGCATGATACCAAACACTATCTCCAGAGTCCAGATAGAACATAGGAGAGAAAAATAGACTATTGAATACAGTAAGTACCGTAATATAAAGCTACTTAATTGGTGTTACCATAAATAATAAAATTGATATAGATTACTTTCTATCTATTCTCAGCGTGGTCCTGTCTCAACAACTACATCATGATGATGATGATGATGAAAAAGAAGATACATTTTGGTGTCATACCCATTAGTGCCTTAAGGCATCTTCTACAAATATTGTTGAACAGATATAACACTAAGGGGAACAGTGAATTCTGAATTCTGAATAGTGAATTCACTTATTTTCTTGGTTTATGCAATATACAGAAAGGTCATTAAGCAACCAAACAGGTTGAATTCACAAAGTCATTAAGGCACAATGCCCCAAGTCCAGACATACTTGAGTAAAACAAGAGCAAGCAAATGAAAAACATGTACCATTTCATTAATTAATTACATTTGTTTGCTGCCCATCTCATATCCTTTACATTAATCATAGCTTTTCTGCTGCAGAAAAATTAACCAGGGTCCAAATTAATCAAGCTTGGCTTGGATTGTTGTCCTGATCCAGCTTGCTTGGTCGTTAACTGCCCTAGTTAAACATGTTTCATGAGATCAGAAACAGGAGAACTATCAGTTGTGAGCAAAAGTAAAGTGGTGGCAACTAGTTCTCCTCAGGAAAGTGGCAGCTTCTTCTCCACAGAGAGGAGCACAGGAGCTGTGAGCTTTAATGCAAAAAGTAAGTCTCAAGTAAGCCGTAATTGGTCCCTCTCCTCCACATTCATAACAATTGGCCCCAGGCCTGATTCATTTCTGCTTGCTTCCAAAGCAGATACAGCTTCTCTACTGAGCAATATATACAGGAATCAAACTGCGGAGTCCAAAACAATATCCAGAAAGAAACATATGAAATGCATTTTGGAACATAAGTGCAAATGGCAGTAGGACCATTTTGGCTTTTCATTGTGTGAATTATGCGTGATCAAGACCTAGCAGCAAAGGGATAAAACTCTAGAGCAGATGCCTCCTTATTAAGTCTGGCATAATCCTGGCAAATCCAATAAAACTTTCCTCCCCTAAATAATGGCCACTGAGAATGAAAAAAATCCACTCTTCCTGACAAGATAAAGTGGTCTATGCTGAAGAAAATGATCTCACACTTAAATCAGAAATGGCAATTCTTTTATACCTGAGAAACACATTTTTACTTATGAACTCCCTCCCCCAAAGCTGATGTCTACAGGGAAATGATGTTTTTTGTGACAATGCCACATCCAGAATTTGGTGGGGGGGGGAGGGAAAGGCCTTCCCATTTTGAATGAGGTAAGAACACCTATTTTATTAGATCTTTAAGATGATGCTTGCTTACCCATCTCAAAAACACAAAGGAAGGCAAAACAATGGTCTACAGCTGGTTTTGTAAAATCGTCTAAGCTAAGCACTGCTCTGAATAGGATGCTGTGCACGAAGTAAGATTTGATACAGTTTTAACTCAGTGGCAGCTGCTATTTTCTAGAAGCAGATGTCCCCAAGCTGTAGAATAGTCATACATAGATGGGACCTTCTTCCTTGCCATTCTGCCCTTGGAGATAGCATTGAGTCAGGATGGAGAGATGTTCCAGCATCAAGACAAGGTCAGTACTGACTTGAGGAGCATTCTGTCTGGCAAATCTGCTTTTCTCTCCATGGCTAAACAAGCTTCACAGGACGACGGCACGATGCATTGGGTAATAGCCTTACTTGGATTACTTTACTTGGATAAATGATGCAGAAAATACATTGCATAGTTTAAACTTTTAAATCCATTTAATCCCCCGTCTCACCCTATTTTTATTCTTCTAAGGAAAGTCATCAATAGGAGGGGCATGAGCTGTTTGCAGTATTCTCTGTCCAGAATATATGTATATTATCTTCACCTCCTGTGGCATATCTGCAGCCTTGCTTGTTATCTGGCTCAAGCTTCCCATTAACTGAATCCCTGGTGGAAAGCCGTTTCCCCACATTATATTGTAATGCTCTTGTTAATGATAAATTGATGAAGAGCTGCTTTTTTTAGATTAAGTGAGTGGTCCTTTGATAATGGGGTTGGAATCAGGCCAGGGGTTTTAAACTACTTTGCCTGAAGGACGAGAATCAGCTAAAATATTCCTTTCTTGTGTTCTGTTAGTGAAACAGTCCAAGAATTTCAGCTTTTAAATTTTAACCCAGCTTTTTCAGACTCAGTTTACATTGTTGATATTTTTAGAGGCCATCTTTATCCCATCCTGGAACTCTAATAAATTATGAACAGAAAGTGTTTCTCATTTAATTAGCATGCCCGGCACCATCAAAATGAAATGGCTCTTGTAAATATATCTGAATCGCTTGGTTTTGTTACAAATGTCAAAAGATCAGAAGCAAAATAATTTTCTTTAGTGTTCCAAAGTTGGAAGCACTTCGAATTGTTTTTCTTTTTAAGTTCCACTGCCTGTTATTTGCTTATAATGCCTCTATTCCAAATTAGCCAGAATATCTTCAATTAGTACTATAATAAATCAACCATCTTATTTTCATTCGTTTTTGAAAAAGCCTGGGGTTAAGACCTCATTTTTGTATTTCTCCTTACATCTATGGGAATAGTCTTGTAAAAAAAAATGCTTGGTCAAATATCCATGCTGGGGAAAACTAAGTTCTGGTGCTTTCCATCAGTTCTCTGGACTATGAAAATATAACAACATGATTTATTTCTGAAGTCACTTTCCCACTCTTCACTTATAGCATGTTCCATAATTATCCGACAATTGTGGTATCAACTGAATAGTATCTTATGCTTTAATTACAGCTCGGTGTTATCATTGACTAGTGGGGGAATGGCCAGAATATGTAATGTCTGAATACACATGTGGGAGGGCATGCTTGATTGTATTTTGTCTTTCTAAAATTAACACATAGGAAGCTCCTACAATAAGGTAGTCCCTGAGGGATTTTTTCTGGGGGAAAGTTTTGGTCTGTAATCTAGATTTTCCATGAAACTCCTTAGAATCAACTTTCCCTAAATATCTTTTCTGCAAAGTCATGTTTTGGAGGACTCCCAACTCCCTGGAGTAATTTTTCAAATGCGTCCATTGGTGGCTAAAAATCTCTTTTGGTCGCCTGAAAAGGGTCTCCTGAAAGCCTTGATTTTGATTAAAGGCTCTTCCATTTGTGGAAGAATCTACCTGGTGAACAGAGTCAAGATTTTTCCCCCCTACTGTAAAACAGAAAGACAGAGAGAATTTAAACTTACTCTTGGCCTGAAGAGTTTAAATTGTAAATTTATCAACAGGGAAACCATGTCGGAGTGGATAGAAAAACTCAAGAGTAAGAAATAGATAAACATTCTTTGGAGAGAAGAGTATGGGCTTATTTTTATTAGATAACTTGGCAAATTAAAGTTATAAAGACCAAATAGTGCTCCTGGTTTTGTAGAAAACATTTAACTTTGGCAACTCTAACATGATCTAAAGTTGTGGATAAAAATGGGCATTTTAAAGTCACTCTGTTTACCCAGGACAAGGTTGGCTTCGCTCCTTACAAGAACTGGTCTGTAATATAACTACATTGTCCAATGTTCTTATTTTGCTTCTTTAGCACTGAAAGACATATCGAATATGAAAAGATACACATGAGGTGAAAAATAAGACAACTTCACTAGAAAACAGCTCTCAGAAGCCAAAATCCAGGAAGATTTATTTTTTATTGAATATCTTGTCTGATAAATGTTAACTGTCATTGCAAGGAAGAGAGTTCAAATATATAAATATTAGGTTTAGGTCTTGCAAAAAGCTGGAATGAAAGGCCTAAGTGACACATTCATCGCACTGATATTTGTTTCAACCCAGAGGAAAAAAAAACGTGGCTGACTCCAAGCGCTTGTTAGAGGTTCCCTCCTTTCAAGTTATAGGGAGAGAGATGTCAACTGTTTCCCATAAGTATATTTCTGCATTTGAATATATAAATGATAGTGTTATTTTACCCTGTGTAAGTTTCTCACTGACAGGTATGTTCAGATAACATTGTTCAAGAAAGCCGAAATGTTGATATAAATATCTGAAGAAAAATACTAATCACAGAATACATTGAACAAGACTTACTGATCTCGTATACCTGGAAAAAGATTTTCAAACAGACTTTGTCAGCCCAGTCTTGGTATTCCTTGTCAAACAAAAGCATGCCTAAAGACACATTTCAAAAGCAGACAATGCTGCGCTTGCTAACCTGCAGAAAATCGAAAAGGATCACGGAGCTGGAGAACAAACAGAATGGGTAAGCAACCAGAAATGGAACACAGTTCTGAAGCTCCCCATTTCAGGGAGCCAACAATGTTTAAAGAAGCCTCCATCAATAATTGAATATGAGTAAGTAAAATTCCAGTATACTTTTGCCAGTATTGTCTTAAGATTTGTAATAGAGAAATGAAATTATTGATTCAGTATCAGCAAGGTAAGGAGAAAAAAAATCCCCCTACAAAAGGTTGGCATGGAATGTTGCTATTTATTATTATTATTATTATTATTATTATTATTATTATTATTATTATTATTATTATTATTATCATCATCATCATCATCATCGGTTGCACAGCCAGCCAGATGTTCAGATATGATCTGGCATTTTTATTTACTCATCAAATTCTTGGGTTAGGCAGATGTTATTGTTTGATGGTAATAAAGATATTGTAAGTTGTTCCAAGCAAAACTGCCTTCTGCAATTGAAAGATGGTGATTTTGTCAATCCTGATTGGTGTTCAAGTGGTGTACCAGCTGTCCTGGGATTGCACCCAAGGTGCCTATTACTATTGGTACTATTTTTAACCTTCTTTTGCCACTGTTGTTCTACTTCTATTTGCAGGTCTTTGTATTTTGTAATTTTCTGCAGTTCTTTCTCTTTTTTTTTACTATCTCCAGGTACTGCCATGTCCAGTATCCAGACTTTTTTGTCTTTCCTATCAACAATGGTTAAGTCTGTTACAATTGTTAAAGTAATCCGCTTAACATTAATTTATTCATGACTAGAAGAAGGACGCAAGATAGTACCTATGCAGGAGGTATAGGAAAGCCATTCCGTGTGTAAGATCACGCCGTCCTTATTAGAATATTTTTTTTTCTCCCAGTCTAGAAAATTTCTCAGTTTTATTTTACTCTTGCCCAGCCTTTGAAATAAAGCAGGGGTCTCCAACCTTGGCAACTTTAAGACCTGTGGACTTCAATTCCCAGAATTCCTCAGCCAGCCATTCAAGTATAAGAGTTGAAGTTCCCAAGTCTTAAAATTTGCCAAGGTTGGACATCCCTAAGTAAAAGGCATTTCAGACCAATATTGTATCACTCCTATATGGCATTGTACTATAAAAGAAGTATACAGCATGAGCATACAAAGAAAAAATATATTTGTATTTTAAAATGTTTTCATGGTACCACAATTAGCTAAATGGGTAGATGTATTTCTTTACCTAACTACTCCAGAAAAAAAACCTGTAGAACACAGTTTTTAATTTCTCAAGTACAGCTGCATTGGAAATGAAACAGAGGTCCCTAGGTATGCATTCTTTACATTTCCTGATAAGGCTGATTTTTTCCCCCCAGTCTCTGCTTTCATTTCCTTTTCTGCTATCTTCTCTCCTTCATGTTAACATCTAGATCCAAGGCTTCTTGGAACAACAATTCCTTCACTGTATTCCTGAAACTGAAGTTAGCTACAGAAATGCCTTTTCTTTGTATCCTTAGTCTACAATGTCGAAGTAGTAAATCTTAACCAAAGCATAAGAAATTGCATGATATAGATTAGAAAAATGTTTCATCAAGATTAGTATATTCAATGTTGCTGTAGATTTGCATCCATGATTATATCTCAAAATTAATATTTAATGTTTTTCCCCATCTGGAGATGCTAAAAGCTACTGCAACATTTCCTAGTTTAATACTAGGTTAGTACTCTTCAGAACTATTGATACTACAATTCCATTCAATAAATTGCTCTTCCACTCATTAGCAGCTCTTGATTCCAAAGGCTCTCCTAAAGTAAACTAGTCTCTCATTATTCGAAAGTTCTAAAGGGTGATAAAACACATGTTGAGATAAATTGGTATTATTTATTCATGGTGCCAAATTCACCCCAAAACAATTAATCATGCATTTTATGAATCACCAAAGTGCCCAGCTCTTGGCTACATCCCAAAAAACATATTCATGTTCCTACAACAGAAAGTGATACTGTTTAAAGGAACACCATAAGCAGTAGTGAATGATGTATTGTCCAGTCTTCTCTCAGCCCCCAACCCATCAGATAGTTGTTGGGAAGTGTCCATATTTTCAAGAGTTAAGAAACCACAACAATCAAGCTATTATTTAGCTTTAATTTGTTCTGTAAGTCTTTCTCATTTTTCTGGTGGAGAGTTCTTGAATCCAAAATTTCTTTTCCTCTCATGTTTGAGGTGAAAAGCAAGCAAAAGAGAAGAGGCAGTAGATTTCACCTGTAGATGTTGCTGAATATCTAGCTGCATCATTATAGCTGCAGTATCTTTTCAATTTTTCCCCCCAGAGATTTGTCCCTAAAGGACCTCTCTGGAAAGAATGGAGTGGGGGAAGAAGAAAAGGACACAAAAGAATAACACAAAGAAACAAACTATTAGAAACATGAAGTAAATAATAGAAAAGCTTTCTGCACTTGGGCTTTACTTACTGTGTCCTCCACACCAAAATACACAATGAGTCTTTGGACCTTATGAGCAATAAAGATGATTAGGGGGTCTGCAGGCTAAAACATATAGGGAACGGTTGCTGGAATTGGGTATGTCTAGTTTAATGAAGAGAAGGATGAGGGGGGACATGATAGCAGTGTTCCAATATCTCAGGGGTTGCCACAAAGAAGAGGGAGTCAAGCTATTCTCCAAAGCACCTGAAGGCAGGACAAGAAGCAATGGATGGAAAATAGTGAAGGAGAAAAGCAACCTAGAACTAAGGAGAAATTTCCTGACAGAACAATTAATTGGTGGAACAACATCTACAAATTGTGGATGCTCCAACACTGGAAGTTTTTAAGAAGAGACTGGACAGCCCTTTGCCTGAAATGGTATAGGGCAGGGGTAGGCAACCTTGGCTCTTTTATGACTCGTGGACTTCCACAGGTCAGTGTCCCCGCTGGTCTCTTCTGTGTCGGGTTGGTCAGGGTGGTTGGGGTGCGTTGCTGGGCCCGCCCGATGTGTGCTGCCTGGTACGTTCTCAGGAGCTCTCCTCCTGACCTGGTCTACATGTCTTCTCCACTGACGGCCCCCCTGCACCCTTACGATGAACGACAATGGCCCCGTTCTTTCAACCACCTCCCCCGGCACAGATGCGTGCCCAGGCCCATAGTTCCTTGTCCAGACCAGTTCTCCGTTGTTGAGGTCTCTGGGGGTTTTGGGTTGATCTGTGTCAGCTGCAACTCTGTCAGGGTGGAGTCTGTCTAGCTTTGTTATGAGTCTTCTGCCCCAACGCAGTTCCGCTGGGCTCTTTCCTGTGGATGTACAGGGTGTGGTATGTTGATGGAGTAAGAATTGTGCTAACCTTTGCTTCTAGTCCCCTTGGATGATGCATTTCAGAGCGTCTTTGGTTGTGCTCACCATGCGCTCTGCCATCCCATTAGACGACGGGTGGAATGGGGTGGCCGTGACGTGTCTAGTAGCCGTTGGTCTTCGTAAACACCTGGAATTCCGTGGAAGTAAATTGTGGACTGTTATCAGAGACTAACACGTCAGGGAGGCCATGCATGGCAAAGAGTTCCCTGAGCACTTGGATTGTCCTCCCCATGGTCATTCTACTTACTGGCACCACCTCCAACCACTTCGAGTGGCTGTCCACTACCACTAAGAATGTTTGTTGCTGAAATGGTCCCGCATAGTCAATATGGACTCGGGACCAGGGAGTGTGTGTGGCCTCCCTCTTGTGGACTAGTGCATGGGGCTGTTCCGGCTGGGACCTCTGACAGGTGTAACAGCCAGCTACCTGTTCCTCTATAGCCTTGTCTAAACCTGGCCACCACAGGTAGCTTCTGGCTAAGGCCTTCATTCTCACAATCCCGGGGTGCCCTTCGTGGAGTGATTGTATGACCCTGTTCCTCATCTTCTCTGGAATGATGACCCGGCACCCCCATAACAAACAACCCTTGTGGGCAGACAGTTCGTGTCGCCTGATGAAGTATGCCTGGAACTCCGGGCCTGGGGACTTGTCCTGCCACCCTGTGCTTACCCACGTCTGGACCCTGCTCAGTATTTTGTCGACTGACGTTGCTGCTGCAATGTCCTTTGCACTGAGGGGACACTCAGGGAGATCTTGCAATGCCAATATTTGAGATGTGGGAGCTGGATCGGGTTCAGTGCTGGCTAAGGGTAACCTGCTTAACCCATCAGCGTGGCCCAATTCCTTGCCTGGTTTATGGACCAGCTTGCAAGAGTATGCCGACAGGAAAATGGACCACCTGAGCATTCTGGGGGACAGAATCTGGGGTGTCTGTTTATTTATTATTTATTTATTTATTATTTGGATTTATATACCGCCCCTCTCCCGAAGGACTCGGGGCGGTGTACAGGGCAATTGGCACCCTGAGGTGGCCCTCTCTATCTGTGGTAAAGAGGCCTAGTAGGGGCTTATGGTCAGTGAATATGGTGAATTCTGTGCCATACAAGTAATCATGGAACTTCTTCACTCCAGCAACTATCGCCAGGGCTTCTTTGTCTATCTGGGCATAATTCCGCTCTGCCGCTGACAATGTCCTGGAGTAGTAGGCAATGGGAACTTGTTTCCCACTGTCTTCTAAATGGCTTAGTGCCCACTCCATAAGGGGATGCATCACAAGCAATGCAGATGGGCTTGGATTCTATGAAATGAGTGATTGTGGCATCACTCGCTAAGAGGTCCTTTAAAGCCTGGAAGCTTTTGTCATGAGCAATTGTCCAGTTCCATGCAGTGTTCTTATCCAGGAGTCTGTGTAAGGGTTCTGCTATGGATGCCTTGTGGGGTAAAAATGTGTGGTAGAAATTGAGCAGACCTAAGAAGGCTTGTAGCTCTGCCTTATTTTGGGGGGTGGGAGCTCCTTTAATTGCCCCAACCTTACATACTGCAGGGTGGATGCCCTGAGCATCTATCCTGAATCCCAGGAACTCAGTTTCTGTCACCCCAATGCTGCATTTGTCTCTTTTAAGTTTGAGACCTGCAGCCCTGAATCTTTCCAAAACCACCTTTAAACACTCAGCCAATACCTCCTCATTGTCCCCTGCGATTAGGATGTCATCGAAGTAAGGGCATACTCCTGGGATGCCCTTGAGTGTTCACTCCATGATCTCCTGAAAGATGCCTGGAGCTACGCTAACCCCGAACTGCAACCGGTCTACCCGGAACGCCCCCTTGTGGGTGACTATAGTCTGCACATCGGCTGTTTCTCTGTTGACTGGGAGCTGCTTATACGCTTGCGCGAGATCGAGTTTGGCAAAGATGGCACTGCCCTGCAGAGACGCGAGTATGCTGCTGACCGTCGGGACCGGGTAAGCATGTTGATTTAATGCTCGATTTATTGTACATTTATAATTGGCGCAGATCCGCACTTCTCCGTTTACTTTGAGTGGGGTGACTATAGGAGTCTCCCACTCAGCTCCCTCAACCGGTTTTAGGACTCCCTGCGTGACCAGTTTATCTAGCTCCTGCTCTATCTTTTGCTTCAGGGCAAACGGTACTCTCCAGGGCTTGATTTTAATGGGGGGAACGTTGGGGTTTAATTTGAAGGCGAAGGGTGGCCCTGTGTATTTCCCTAGAGTCTCATCGAATACGTCTGCAAATACCTTGCAGACGGATTCGATGTTGTGGGCTTGGGTCTTATTGATTCCGGTAATACTGATGTCTAGGGCCTTGAACCAGTTTAATCCTACGAGGCTAGTCCTCTGGCCCTCGACCACCAGGACATCCAATTGCCCCTGGAACCCTCCGTACCGCACTGCGAGAGTAGCCTCCCCCTAATTTTGATCGGTGTTTGTTGGAAGTCAGCATGAGACTAGATGGCCTCAAGGTGGCCCTCTGCTTGCTCCAGCTGCATATTTGAGTAAAAGTCTCATGTGAGATCACCGAGACCGCTGAGCCGGAGTCAAGCTCCATTTTACAGGGGACGCCTTGTAGCCATATGTCCAGCCTGATTTTTTGGGCTAACGGTCGGCGGGTCCCCGTGTTACAGATGGCCCGCTGGCCTTCGGAGCAGTCAATTGCTGTGATTTGTTGTTGGGCCCTGGTACCTGTCGGTTGATGGTCTTCCGCATCCACGTCGTGCAGGCTGTCACGGTTCTGGTTCTGGCAGAAGGCCGCAATGTGGCCAGTCTTGCCACAAGCCCTGCACTTGGCCGTCCGGAACTTGCAGGTGGCCCGGGGGTGGTTGCCACCACACCTGGTGCATTTCTGCTTGGAGACGCAGCAGCTGCATCCAGAGCACTTACGCTCCTGGTTGGTCGCGGTCGTCCATTGGCCCTTCTGGTTGTTGCGCCGCGCCGGTTGCTGGCCCTGCTTTGGCTGAATCGCGTCCACTTCGGCCTGGTCGTTGGTGTCGCCGCTTCCCCCGAACACATTTGCCTGGTGAACAGCTCCGCTGGGGCTGCTGGTGTGGGCTTCGGTCTGCTCTGGTCTTTCAGCCATGTCGTGGGCCAGAATCTCATCTTGGACCTAATGTAGCATCAGCTTTGGTCGCACGAAGAGTTTTTGCCACAGTTTCCGGTCCTGGAGACCGAAGATGATCCTGTCCCGTAAACTCTCATCCAGGTTATCGAATTTGCACAAGCGGGCCGCTTGCTGGACCCCTGCGATGAAGCTAGCGGCCGATTCGCCCAGCCGCTGGTCTTGCTTCTCGAACTGGAACCTCCATGCCAGTTCCGACATGCGCGGGCTGAAATGCTGGTCCAACTTCGCTAGGAGATCACTGTAGGCGACTTTGTCGGGAGCTGTCGGTGCACACAACCCCACTGCCACGTCGTAAATGGCCGAACCGCTAGTTCAGAGCAGGGCTGCCACCTTTAAGTCATCATCCTTGATGCGATTAATCTTCATGAATAGTTCGACTTGACCCACGTGCGACTCCCATCACTCCGGGTGTGTGATATCGAACGCCGGTATCTGCCCGATTAGTGCCATGGCATCTGATCTGTCCGCGATCCTGCTCCTGGGTTCCGATCCTGCTTCTAGCCTTCGCTGGGGTGACCGGTGAGTGCGGCTGTCTTAGTGTCGATTGAAGCAGGATCCCATCCTTGTCGCCACTGTTAAGTCGCGGAGCAATGAGACGCGTAGGCGATGGCTGCAACAGAATCTTTATTGGATGGCAGGCTGGAACAACAACAACTGGGGGACTGGGGTTACCTGGGTCCTCTTATACCTGTCCAGGTGGGTGCTAACCAATAGATTCAAACCTTGGTTTCCCGCCTGGCTGTCAGCCAATAGGTTTACTTGGTTTTCCCGCCAATGCTGCTCCTTACTGGAGCTGTCCAGCAACAGCGCCTCCTGTAGTTCTTGTACTGTAGTCAGCCCCATACATTACATTTTGTCTATGAAATGTGCAGCATGTTTTGATGGGAAAATATGTGGTAGACACGTGAAGACCTTGCTGAAGAAAAAGAAAGTTTTCCAGAAGTAATGGCACTTTAATCCTTGAGCTGAAAGAGGAAAATTTGAGGATTTCATAATCACTTTGTGGTTCTCTTGCTCTTTTTGTTTGGAAGCAAAGAGAGATAGACTATATCCAACCAGGTAAATCTAATTTGCTTTCCAAAGACTTCTCCTTGGAGGACTTTGAAAGGAATAAGAAAAGGGGGAGAGAGAAAGAATTGAGTGAAGAAAGAAGAAGAAAAGACACTGAAAGTGTAAGGAATTGAAGATGCAAATAAATAAAGTTGTTTGATTGTAAGTTTTGCCTTTTGTGTCCTCCAAAACACAAATTCAAAGCTGGTTTCTCTTTGCCAATATACAAAGCTGCAGGGCAAACTGAAACTCAATTATTACTCCATTTAGTTCCTCTGTATGTAGACATATGCTGCTTTTTGGTAACAAGGCAAGGAAGAAGCAATTATAAAATTTGTATTGCATTTTAAAAGCACTGTATACTTAAATCATTGATACAAATAATTGATATCCACTGAGATTTATTCATTTTTAAGAATACCACGCAACATTAGGAAGGGAAGTCTGGCAAAAAGGGAATTTAAAAGTCTGGCAAAAATGGAATTTAAAAAATTGAAGAGCTAATTCCTTTATTAATACGGAGTTGCTATAGCATCTTCCTAGGACCTAGGTGAATTATTGTATTTTACTGCCATATGAATGAACTGGGGGAAAAATGGTGAGCCATGGAGTTTCACAGGAGACAGGTAAAACAATAATCTATGAAAATGTGTTTTAATTTAGTTTAATTAAATGTCCAGGACATAGCATATAAGCGATGCTTGAGCAGGGTCTGCAGTATTATCTGGGACACTACACATCCTCTTCATGACCTGTTTTCCTTGTTACCTTCTGGGAGGAAGCTTCGTGGTATCCAAAGCAGAACATCCAGATTCAGCCATAGTTCCATTCCATACAGCATTAACCTTGTGAACTCTCAGGCTTCCTTCTTCTGTTATGTATTCAAGATGGACAGTGATTAATATATATGTGTATATTGTATATATATTTTCTTTTGAGAGCAGGCAACAGAATTTCATTTTTAATGAAATTTCAGTGGGCCAGTGTGCTCACAGTAAAAAAAATGTCAATAGAGGTTATTTTATCTTATCTTTGAGCTGATAGTACCTGAATTGATGGCAAATACAAGTAGTCCTCACTTACAAACTGCAATTGGTGCTGGCAGTTCTCTTACTAAGTGATGAAAAGTGAAATGTCGTGTGACCACGCCAACTTAAAACATCCATTCTGACTTCAGTCATTAAGTGAAACACTATGAATTGCTACTTTTTGCCAGCTTCTCCACTGAGTTTGCTCCTTGAATGCAGCTGTGAAGATCACAAATGAGGACCACATGATTGCACACAACATTGCAACTGTTGTAAATGCATGTTGGTTGCCAGGCACCCAAATCAGGCTCACATAACTGTAGGGACTCTGCTGGAGTGTAGAGACCCCATTGTGAATCTCCCTTTTCTGCTTCACCATAACTTTGAATAGTAATTGAATGAATGGTAGGGAAGTAGGGACTGTCTATATACAGTAGTGGCCAAAATTGTGGAAACCTTTTGGGAAAAGTGTATTTTTGAGTAGTACCATAAAATTATATATCAATGGAAAGATAATTTAATCAAGAATGTAATGCAACAAAGTTTGTTCAATTATCTGTACTGTATTCTATGAAAAGTTATAGCCAAATAACAAGAAAAAGGAATCACAACTTGCTTAGGTTGATATCAGGTAGCTTCCCTTCATCAGATTGTAGCCAAAGGGCATGAGTGTTTAGAGAGCCAATTGGGTGTCATCTTGTTTTGGCAATAAGCCAATCAGATCACAGTAGGATTCAGTTATTGATGTCATGTATTTAAGCTGAGAGGAGGACATTTGTCAGTGTGTCATGTGATCGCTATCAAGTTGGTTGGGGTTTTTTGTGTTCTTTCATTTAGTGAGCTTGTAAAACGTAATAAAATTAAAATAATGGTGCAAAGAGTTGACTGGTTGCCCAGAAAGCAATGTAAAATGGTATTATTAAGTGAATAAGGCTACAGTTATAAAGAAATTAGAAGAAAAATTGGTGGAAACTTAACCAAAGGTGGATTTTCCACTGTACACTTTTCCCAAAAGGTTTCCACAATTTTGGCCACTACTGTATACTATGACACACTATCTTATCTTGGATTTCATCCCGATTCTGTTATTTGCATCCCGTTTTTGATTAATTTCTTATGTCTGATCTAGGGACACTCACCTATACTTTTCAAACAATTTTAATGAGAAACTCCTGAAAAATCTTTTCCACATATTATACGAGACATGAGGATAATTCATATATTTGATCACTGAAGTCCAGGAGAGAATTACAGGATCTGCAAATGATGTGGATCATTCCTGTTGATATTTTATGGACTTTCAACTGCAAAACGTTACTCTAGAAGCAATGCTGACAACTTCTGAGATATAAACAGAAAGGATTCATGAGGAGTAGCACAATTTTAATTTTAAAAATATTTGCAAGTTAGGCTGTTCATTAATTTGTCATTTGCTAATTACCCAAATGAGTATAACACTTTCTATTTAACTGTGAATTATTCCCATATGATTTCCAACTTGTCTGGATGGCTTTCTTCAAATAGTTTGTTGAGATAAATCTTTTTTTTTTAGCCAGTTCAATCTTTATAGTCCTCCACCTCAATTCTGGCATTCTAAGAGCTCCTTCAGAAAGATATTTTAAAGTCCCTTTTTTCAGTCCACAAGGCAGTGCAAAAGAATATTAGCTACAGTAGTGGCCAAAATTGTGGAAACCTTTTGGGAAAAGTGTACAGTGGAAAACCCACCTTTGGTTAAGTTTCCAGCATTTTTTCTTCTAATTTCTTTATAATTGTAGCCTTGTTCACTTAATAATACCATTTTACATCGCTTTCTGGGCAACCAGTCAACCATTACTTTAATTTTAATACATTTTACAAGCTCACTAAATGAACACAAAAACCCCCAACCAACTTGATAGCGATCACATGACACACTGACAAATGTCCTCCTCTCAGCTTAAATACATGACATCAATAACTGAATCCTACTGTGATCTGATTGGCTTATTGCCAAAACAAGATGACACCCAATTGGCTCTCTAAACACTCATGCCCTTTGGCTACAATCTGATGAAGGGAAGCTACCTGATATCAACCTAAGCAAGTTGTGATTCCTTTTTCTTGTTATTTGGCTATAACTTTTCATAGAATACAGTACAGATAATTGAACAAACTTTGTTGCATTACATTCTTGATTAAATTATCTTTCCATTGATATATAATTTTATGGTACTACTCAAAGAAAAAAGTGGTGTTATAAGCCATCAAACCTCAAAAATACACTTTTCCCAAAAGGTTTCCACAATTTTGGCCACTACTGTAAATCTGTCCTGTTCACAACCAATCTCTATTCTACTTCAGTATGAGGCTTATGAGTGGTGTTGTCCTTCCAGCCTCATACAGGGTAAGTTAAGGATATCAGTTGGTGATTTTGTTTTCCCTCCAACCTGCTGGGAGGAATGAACAAAAACCAATCAGTTTTTACCAAGTTGTGGTATGGTGGGATTGGTGATGGGATCATGCAAATTAGGGACCCAATACTCTAGCAAGGCCCATGTTGGAAGAAGATGGAATAGAATAGAAACTTTGTTGATTTCATCATTTGGCCATATCAAAAAATATAAAACTAATACAAACATACAAGTAGATACAAAGAAAATTAACAGGACATGTTCACAGTAAGTCGTCAACCCTACAGCTAACCCCAATCTGATCTAAATATTCTGTCCTCTTTGAAGCGGCTTTTGAAATGAAGAGTGCATTATTACGAATGATATGCATATGGAAGAAGATGAACAACCCCATTCTGGTGCCATCTTATTTAAATATGAAGTTATGTAGCTTTAGCGATAGGCCGGGGGCGGGGGGGGGGAAGGCAGTGTCAGTAGGATATGTCCTTAAATAAGAGTTAGCAAGTCTTCTTTATGACACTGTTAAAGGCATATGGTTGAGATTTAAACTGAAAACTGGAGATTTTCTCTGAGCCAACCCCACTGTCAACTTTAGGCACACCTGAGTAGAACTATAGTATTTATTGAGTTTTGTTGTATAGCAGGTTAAAGGTTTTTTTTTTACCACATAAATGATTTATTCAGCAAAAGTGAACTTATTGAGCAAATAAACTGGAATTTTACTTGCCTAGAGCTTTTTTTTTTCTTTTTGGCTGCATATCTTGAGTTCTTACTCAGTCCTGAAGTGTTCCTACCACAAATAATATTTTAGGGCTTTTTTTAAAAAAAGGGGAAAAAAGAAATGGAAACTGTAAGAGTGTGGATTTAAAATGCATTAGGGCAAGCATATCACAACTCTTAAGTATAACTATTTAAAAGTAAGGTACTTTTGTTCTTATATGGGAATATTTGTAAAAAGAAAAGTTAAAAATAGGCTTTAAAATATTCAGTAAAAGATTTGCTGGACTTTAATATGTGCGTTGATTAAAAGAAATAATTAAATATTAGGCTAGACCTAGTCTTGTTAACTTATATTTAATGAGGCATGACAATATTATGTTTTATTTATTAACTTTTAATGTCTAAAGAGTAACAACGTATTCTGAATAGATTATAAGTGAAAAGAACAAATGAAAAATAGAATACACTAATAATTAGGTCCGGGAAATGACTCTGAGCCATTTACCACCACATCTATTGAGCTGTGTAGCTCAGTATTAAATGGTCTATTTGACAGTAGTGTCCTTGATTCAAGAAGGAATCTTCACATGACTTTAACACTCCTGTTCTGCCCTTCATTGCACAACTGTTCACCAGGTACCACCAGAGGGATTTAATCCTTTGCCCTCTTCTGCATTCCGGTTTCCAAAAATAATTATATGCATCTCAAATTTGTACTTTTTTTTTAAAGGAAAAGCCACTGAATGAATTTGGATCTTTGGGTGTACAAACACAAAAAAAATTATGTAAATGCTCTGTATATCTGGCAAACCTAGGCCTGTGATTTGCCTATGAGGAGCAGAAAACAATACATTTTTCAATTGTTTACGAGGGCGAGGCCTCAAATATTTGCCCGGGAAATCTACAGGAATGTATGTATGGTTAGATGATCTTGGTGGGGGCTCCCCAATTGTTATGCCCCTGTCATGGACCGATCATCATCTCCTGCGGCTGGTCTTCCATTTTGCCACCCCCCGCCGTGGGTGTGTGGAGCCAATTAAATGGTACTGCCCCAGACGCTTAATGGATCCCCAGAGGTTCCAGGCGGCGCTGGGGTCCCCACCTGCCTCCCTTGCTCACAGCTCGGCAGACGCCTTAGTGGAAGCCTGGGAAAGGGCAGCCACTGAGGCTCTTGACCGAGTTGTACCCCTGCGGCCCCTGACCCGGTGCAGATCCCGCCGAGCTCCATGGTTCTCCGCGGAGCTCCGGGAGATGAAGCGTCGGAGACGGGGCCTAGAGAGCGGTTGGAGATCCAGCCGATCCGAATCCGACCGATTGCGACTAAGAACCTACACTAGGTCTTATCTCGCTGCGATAAGGGAGGCGAGGTCTAACCACTTCGCCACCCTTATTGCGTCCGCAGATAATCGCCCGGCCGCCCTGTTTAGGGTGACTCGCTCCCTCCTGAATCAAGGTGAGGGAGGAACCCTTGCAGGGTCGTGCCGAGGAGTTTAACCAGCATCTGTCGGACAAAATCGCTCGGATTCGGACCGGTCTGGACTCTGACTGGGCAGAGTCTGTCGAGCAGGACGCGGGCGGTCTTGTCGATATCACCTGGGAGGAGTTTGATTCTGTGACTCCGGAGGAAGTGGACAGGATCATGGGGAGGCTGAGCACCACCACATGTTTATTGGACCCGTGCCCTTCCTGGCTGGTCTATGCAGCCCGGGAGAGGACACGCAGCTGGTTCCAGGCAGTTATATCGGCTTCTTTGAGCGAGGGTAGCTTCCCCGCCGTCTTGAAAGAGGCGGTGGTGAGGCCTCTCCTCAAGAAGCCTGCCTTGGACCCAGCTGTATTGAACAACTTTCGTCCTGTCTCCAACCTTCGCTTTCTTGCGAAGGTTGTTGAGAGTGTGGTGGCACATCAGCTCCCTCTGGTCCTGGATGAAGCGGATTATCTAGACCCGTACCAATCGGGTTTCAGGCCCGGGCACAGCACGGAGACGGCATTGGTCACGCTGGTGAATGATCTCTGGAGGGCTCGGGACAGGGTGCATTCCTCTGTTCTGGTCCTATTAGACCTCTCAGCGGCTTTTGATACCATCGACCATGGTATCTTGCTGCGGTGTCTCAGGGGATTGGGAGTGGGAGGCACAGTCTTACAGTGGTTCTCCTCCTATCTCCAGGGACGTTCGCAGTCGGTGTTGGCAGGAGGGCAGAGGTCGACCGCGAGGTCTCTCGTTTGTGGAGTTCCTCAGGGGTCGGTCCTCTCGCCTCTCCTGTTCAACATCTATATGAAACCGCTGGGTGAGATCATTCGTGGTTTTGGAGTTGGGTATCATCAGTATGCTGATGATACCCAGCTTTTCTTTTCGACCCCAAACCACCCCAGTGATGCCCTCAACGTGATGTCCCGTTGCCTGGAGGCGGTTCGGGTCTGGATGGGGAGGAACAGACTTCAACTCAACCCCGACAAGACTGAGTGGCTTTGCATACCTTCATCCCGGGTTTATTCGGACATTCCACCTCTTGCTATGGGGGGTGAACTATTACCCCCCGTAGATAGGGCTCGCAACTTGGGAGTCCTCCTAGATTCACGGCTCACCCTGGAAGACCACATAGGAGCTGTGACTACGGGGGCTTTTGCCCAGGTTCGCCTGGTGCGCCAGTTGCGGCCCTATCTAAGCCGGGATGATCTATGCACGGTCACTCATGCGCTCGTGACCTCTCGACTAGACTACTGCAACGCTCTCTACATGGGGCTGCCCTTGAGGACCACCCGGAAGCTCCAACTGGTACAGAATGCAGCCGCGAGAGTTGTGTTGGGAGTCTCCCGATACTCCCACGTTACACCTTTGCTCCGTGAGCTGCATTGGTTGCCAGTTGCCTTCCGGGTGAGATTCAAGGTACTAGTAATGGTGTTCAAAGCCCTACATGGCAGGGGTCCGGAGTACCTTAGGGAACACCTGCTGCCGGCATCGACTTCCCTCCGCCCTGTGCGTTCCCACAGAGAGGGCCTCCTCAGGGTGCCACCGGTCAGAGAATGCCGACTGGTGGCCCCCAGGGGGAGATCCTTCTCTGTGGGTGCCCCGGAGCTATGGAATCAGCTACCGGTTGAGCTCTGGACGGCGCCCGACCTTCGCTCCTTTCGCCGCGAGCTAAAAACATACTTTTTTGAACAAGCTGGCCTGGCCTGATGAGGGGATTGGGGGGGGGTTGTTATTGTTTTTACTGGGTTTTTTAAAGATGTATTTTAATATGGGCATTTATTTAATCTTGTTTTAACTTTTGTAATTTTGTATTTTTATTCTTGCCCTGTTCACCGCCCTGAGTCCTTCGGGAGAAGGGCGGTATAGAAATATTATTAAATTAAATTAAATTAAATTAAATTATTAAACTGATGCAAATAAAAAAGTCACAGCAGAAAAAAATAGAGGAAGGATTCCGATATCACAAGGAATCCAGATAAATGGCCTGAACCTCCCGTGGTGGCTGGTTTGACATTTGAGGCTCAGCAGATCTAGGATGCTCTATCAACAGTTGTCAATATTATTCAAAGCTTCCTACAGACATTCCAGTGCTCACAATGGATGTCTGCAGGAAGAAAGGTATTGTTTGTACCCTGTGTACACCGAGACAGGCCCTTGGACAAAACCTTCCTTCATACAGATGTTGGGGAAGAATGCAAGAATGTCTGGAGGAGGCTGACCTCATGTGAGTAATATCTCTGTGGGGGTGGAGCTTAGGGGTGCTCAGTTAGTGAGTACTCTTGGTTTTGTAACCCATGAATAAGTTTCTTTAGACTGTTACAAAATTCAGGCATGATTTGGTTATGGACCGTTTCCCACAATGGAGACAGAGCTCTTTTTTTTTTTGAAGAAGAAGAAGAAGAAGAAGAAGAAGAGGGCAGGTTTCTATAGCAGAGATCATGCCATAAACTGAATGAAGTACTAGAGGGAAAAATCATTTGAGGAAGGGATAAATCACATGAAAGGTTGCTAGGTCTCTTTGAAGTGGTGTTGCAGTCATAAGGATTGCTTTTGGTCTGCCAAATGTGTCACCAGTTTGATCTGTACAATAGAGGCCTATCACACCCCCCCCCACTCTTTCTGCCTCCCTCCACAACTCCTCTTCCCTTGAGGATATTGCTATTGTGTGATTAGCCTCTTCTGGTCATGACTGTCGGGAAGGAGGAGAATAGATGCGGAAGGAAGTAATTTGAGATCCCCTGAGTAGATGTGCACGCCCCAACTGCAATTTGAAAGTAGTGCTTAATTTTGAAGATCTTTCCCTCTTGAAAGGGGTTGGTAGGATAAAGCCCTGTGGAAGAATTTCCGCAAATATCCACTTTCCAACTGTCTGCTAATGTTATCTCCCATCAATCCCCTCACAGGTTGTGATTACCTTGTATTTTAAATGTTTAGAATGAGAACAATATGAAATAAAATTAGTGAATGAGTTCCACTAGTAAGTTGTTTTAGCAACAGTAGGGAATTAGTTGGCCATTTGCTTCCTCCAGGAGATAGATAGATTTCTCAGTCTAGTTTATGTCAATGCTATTTCCCGATAGTCTCCTAGCTTTCTGAATCAGACCAGTTTGATTTGACACTGTCAACTAATTGGACCACATTATGAAAACAAGTACGATCATTTTAATTGTAATTACCTACCAGTTAAAATCAAAATTTAAATCAAATTTATCTTTTATTCTGCCTTCCCTCCCCTACAGATTTCAAAAAATGTGCCCCATAGCATGCTATTCAGGTTCAAGGTAGCATAGGAGAAGGACTGGCAAAGCCAAGGGGCAGAGTAAAAAAGAGGGATCATCCTAGAGTCGTTATGTAGTCACAAACAAATTCCAACCCCGCTTGATTGCCTTTGACCCTTATCTAACCATAACCAGGTGCTGAGTGTTAGTTAAGAAGTTTCCTGTGCATAGGCTTTTAGCAACAAATCAGTTAAACTGGACCTTCATGTACGTACCTGGTCTTTCACACCTTACATAGCTTTGGCATACAAACACATCCATCATGTTATTCCCTTTTGAGATAAGCAAGAATATTCAAAAGAAGAAAAGCAGTAGTCAAATAAATTAAAAGTTTGAGATAATAGGGGAAAATGATTAATCTAATTAATATCAATGCTATTCACCAGGATAAAACAATGAACTAGATTTATAGCTAATGTTTAGAATGGAAGCTGTAAATTCAGTGTAAAGTCTGAAGTTGAATGCATTATGTGTCCTGAAGTTGCAGATCAATAATCAATGGTAAACTCAAGTAGTTGAAAAGTGGATGAACAGAAATATAAAAGGAAGCTTGATTGACCACAGAAATTATTTTTCCTTGTCCCTTTGACTTACTCAGATCATCCCACCTGATTCTGGAAAAAGACACAGTTACTTTAATTGAAAGCCAAGGATGCTGAATTTGCCTTCCAACACATTTTGAAATGCCTCTTCTGAGTTGATTAAAAAAGCAATGCAGAGCCCTAATAAATACCTGGCCACATATCAATATCAGAAATAGGGGTGTGATTTAATCAATGTGCTTAATTTTGCTCTGCCCTTCAATTTTTCCTGCTTCTTGACCCTAAAGAGAGAGCTTTAGTAAACAGCACAGTAGTAACTGGGGCCAAAGCAGTGTTTATCACTATGATAGCAATCTTCTCCTAAGTACCTGTGGACCTTTCCAGTTGCCTATATTTGTTTCAAAGATTAAGCCAGACATGTTTAAATACACACAAGTGTTAAGTGAAACTGCAGAAGAAAAATGTGAGTCTGCTCTGCAGAGTATGAGAAGCGGTGTGTAGTTTCATTATGTTTTTGCTTGAATGTTTGTTTAGGGATAGTACAACTATAAGATTTTGAGAATAAAATACCATTCTGAATTAGAAAAAAAAACCTGGACTGGTTTACTAGTTTCTACTTTATTACAGTTGAAAGTAAAAACTCTCTTCCCTATCAGAGAACCTCTGACTTGGATTAGTAAGCAGTTTTGAAAATAAAACTTTGCCCTATAATAAGAAACTGCTGGGCTGGAATAACAATAAAAATGAAACTCAGTTCAACGTCTATATCATAAAATACTCTGGGTGGGCTGGAGTAATGATCACATCTGGAAAATGAAAGTCCAGTTGTTTATCAGAATCCTCCTGAACGGGTGTAATGAGTAGTTTTCAGAACTAAAGGACTGGACTAGGCAGAAAAAAAACCTTTGACTTTACCCCTCTGTTTCTAGCATTATTGTCCAAACCTTGAACCACACAGCACATCATGGATGGCTTTCCCATCAAATTTACTCTCTTGCCAGCCACTCCCAGCATGGCTGTCTGGGGAATTCTGGGAGTTGAAGACCACACATCTTAAAATTGTCAAAGTTGGACACCCCTTTTCTAATCCCTTTGAAGATTCTGGTTCTGTCATTTGAGTAAGTGGTTGAGAAGAAGGATTCAAAAACTGGATGATGTTTATATTTTCACAATTGGTGAACACCCATTAGCAGGTACTATAGGCTGTCCAGAACGTATCTGAAGTTTCCTAATACACAATATTTCACATTTGACTTGAATCTTTATTGCAACATCAGCAGTGAAACCTTTTTACAACACTTCATTGCCCCTAACATTTTCAAGCAAAATTGCCTAGAGCTGACCATGATGCTGCCAAAATGAAAAGCTATTGGTCTTCTAGAAGACCTTGAAAATCTATTGGTATTAAAATCAGAGTGCTGGATGAGCCATTTATTATTATTATTATTATTATTATTATTATTATTATTATTATTATTATTATTATTATTATTATTATTATTATTATTATTATTATTATTATTATTATTATTATTATTATTATTATTATTATTATTATTATTATTATTATTATTATTATACATAAAATAGAGTCATAGAAAATGATAAAGTTAAACTGCTCTGGGACTTCAGAATTCAAACAGGCTAGCACCCGCAACATAACACCCTGGACTTAATAATTGTCAGTAAGAAAGACAAAAACATCTGGATAGTGGACATGGCAGTGCCTGGAGACAGAATAGACGAGAAAGAACTGGAGAAGATCACAAAATACAAAGACATAGAAAGAGAAAGAGAAAGAGGATAGTACCAATAGTAATAGACGCCTTGGGTGCAATCCCAAAACAAATGGAGCACCACTTGAACACCACTGGTATTGACAAATTTGCCATTAGTCAATTGCAAAAGGTGGCCTTACTAGGAACTACTTCCATCCTGTGACGATATCTGTAATACCATCAAACATCCACATCGGCCTATCCCAGGTCCCTGGTAAGGACTCGATAGGTAGACAAAAATGCCAAATCCTGTCTGAACATCTGGCTGACTGTGCGATTTTTATTTATTTATTTTTTATTATTATTATTATTATTATTATTATTATTATTATTATTATTATTATAATATTATTATATAAAAATAATAATAATAATAATAATAATAATAATAATAATAATAATAATAATAATAATAATAATAATAATAATAATAATAATAATAATAATAATTTTAAGGAGGTACCTGGTTGATACCTAGGATGCTGCCAGCAACCTGTGTCAAACATCAGCGCCAGTCAATTTGAATGTTCAGTTGACTGAGGTTCATGTTTAATGAAATAATAATAATAATAATAATAATAATAATAATAATAATAATAATATAATAATAATAATAATAATAATAATAATAATAATAATTAATAATAATAATAATAATAATAATAATAATAATAATAATAATAATAATAATAATACAGTTGGAAGGGATCTTGGAGGTTATCTAGTCCAACCCTCTGCTCAGACAGGAAAGCCTATACCATTTCAGAGAAATGGCTGTCCAGTCTCTTCTTAAAAACTTCCATTGTTGGAGTATTCACCACTTCTGGAGGCAGGTTGTTCCACTGGTTAATTGTTTTAACTGTCAGGAAGTTTCTCCTTAGTTCTAGGTTGCTTCTCTCCTTGACTAGTTTCCATCCGTTGCTTCTCGTCCTGCCTTCAGGTGCTTTGGGGAATAGCTTGACTGCCTCTTCTTTGTGGCAGCCCCTGAGATATTGTAGCACTGCTGTCATATCACCCCTCGTCCTTCTCTTCAATTCCTGAAATCACTTTGAATGGCAAAATCTTTGATTTGACCCTATGGTGATACTTGGTTTTTATGTTTCCAACTATATATAAGCCATCCAGGGTCACTACTGCAATACGGGTGGCCATATAGGTTATCTAAAAAAAATAATATATATGCATTATTTACTAATTAAATGTATATGCTGCCCATGTCGCCATCAAAACCCTGCCTTTTGGTACTCCTGTGACCTCAAATGGAAAAACACAAGGGGTAGAATGTGTCACAATGTGTCACAATGCATCTTTAATCCTCCTCCTTGACCTCCTGTGTATGCCTATGAGTCTAAAACAATTACAAAGAAACCCACATCCTAAGAAAGAAAGTCTCCCAAGAGACTATGCTGAGAATCAGATGTTCATTAAATAGATAACTCAAAACAATTTCTTCAGCTGACACAACCAAAGAGTTCTGAATTATTGTTCTGAAATATTTTTTTGGCCTTTCTTTCTCCTTGGCTCTGAAAAGGGATTGTTGTGATGCCAGCGGAGAGAAAGAGAGAGAGCGAGAGCGAGAGGTATATTCAAGTCTCCTAGGATTTGGGATTTCCTCCCCTCCCTCTTCTTTAGCTGATGTTGTTGTTGTCACATAACTCACCTGCCAACTTGTTCTTGTTAATTCATCTCTTCTCTTCCGCCTCCGCTTTGACGAGGTGACGGAGACCGAAGAGAGAGAGAGAGAGAGAGAGAGAGAGAGAGAGAGAGAGAGAGAGAGAGAGAGAGAGAGAGAGAGAGAGAGAGAGAGAGAGAGAGAGAGGGGTGGGGGGGAGAGAGAGCAGCGGACGCTGAAACCGAATGAAAATGAATGCTATTTTCAAACCCTAAGCAAGGCTGCAGAGGCTAATAATTACATTAAAAAGGCCCTCTGTAGGCAGGTGCAAATAGGCTAGTCTAAACAAGTGCCACTCTTTGATACGAGGCGGTTGGAGATGCTGTCACTACCTGCCCAGACGGCCACCTTTCACCTCCAGCCATTGTGCTCGGTTAGATGGCACTAACAGGGAGAGGGGGGGGGGAAACTTGTTTGTCTCACGCTCCGAGGCAGCCGAGAGACTTGCCAAATGACAGGAAGACGCTTACATTCGCAAGGTGTGATTGCCTAAGTGTTTGACTGTCTCTAATTAGCTTGCCTTTGCTGGTTGGTAGCTCCTCAGTCAGAAGCAGATTGACTCCGCAGGCTTTAAGCAAAGTGGTTTGATTGGTGTTGTTATCATATGTTTATTTAACTCTCCCAGTAGCCTCCAGCCACGATTGGAATAGTATGTCCTTTGCTTCTTTCCCTCTCCCCACTCTCATTCCCCTCCCCTCCCCTCCCCTCTTTCCTTTCCATCCCATTTCATTATTTTTAAGGAACGTGCATTCATTGGATTAATCATTAATTTTTGAGATCCTGCACCAGCCTTCTTCCTTGGACTTCACCAGCTTTTTAGTGGCATCTTCTGCTTAGGGGAAGCAGGTGGCGTTTGCTTAATAGAGGATTGCCCTGTAACATTGCTTCTGTAGAAATGTCAGCATAATTCTAGGTTTAAATGGGAACAAGGGGGAACCTGGAATTGTTATCACTCACTATGCTGCAGCAGAATCTGGGCATGATTTTTCTTTGGCAGGAAATTATATTTCTGTACAAATGGAATATTCCTTCCTATATAGCTATGAAATGTATAGCTGTATTCCCACTTGTCTTCATAGAATGCAACATGGAATAAATTGATCTTATCCCCTATGATCCGCTCTATAACTGAGAAATGCATAGTTTTAGAAATGCTGTCAGACCTCAAACATCAAGGTCATCCTTACTCAGCCTCTATATTCAATAGTTTTGTTTCCGTTGTTTACCTCAAGACTTCTTTCCATCAAATGCAGTGCTTAGCAAGATTATACTGCAGAAAACAGTGATGGGGATAGCTGATAGCTTTGTAATCTCCTCAGAATCTGCCTGGCCAGCTACTGCAGGATCTCATAGGAGACCGCGATTTAAAGAAAGTTTAATTCGATAACTAATGTTAACCGCTGAACTTTTCTTTCCCTCGTGGTTCTGTTTCCCTACTTGCCCTGATATAATGCCACCAAGGGTGCTGAAGCTACAGTTCCTAGAATTGTCAGCTGGCTGTTCGTCCTGATAGCTAAACATTCACAAAGTCATAACCTTAATATCTAGAGGACCCTTTATTATGGGATATTGCATGGAGCCATTTCTTTATCCAAGGATCAAGATGCATACATTGGGCACTCAGTGCTTGCTATGGTAGACTTTATTTCTCTAGAGCAGGAGTGTCAAACTCAATTTCATTGAGGGCCACATCAGCATTGCGGTTGCCCTCAGGGGGCCGGGTGGGCATGGCCTACTGGGTGGGTGTGGCCTACTGGGTGGGCGTGGCTAGAGTGCGTGTGGCCTACTGGGTGGGCGTGTGCAGCTCTACATCGTTCGCATCAAGGGTGCCTATGGGGGCCTGGGCAGGAGTGGGACAGATCTGAGAATCTCTGGCAGAAGGAGGGTCTCTGGGCCAGGGCCAAGGCAGTGGGGGGCCATTCCCTCACTGTTTCCAGGATGGCTTCGCGGGCCACATGAAACCACTTCGCGGGCCGGATCTGGCCCCCGGGCCTTGTGTTTGACATGTCTGCTCTAGAATAACAGAATAACAGAGTTGGTAGAGTCCTTTGAGGTCTTCTAGTCCAACCCCCTGTTCAGGCAGGAAATACCATTTCAGACAAATGGTTGTCCAATCTCTTCTTTAAAACCACCCACAACTTCTGGAGGCAAGTCGTTCCACTGATTAGTTGTTCTAACTGTCAGGAAATTTCTCCTCAGTTCTAGGTTGCTTCTCTCCTTGATTAGTTTCCATCCACTGCTTCTTGTCCTGCCTTCAGGTGCTTTGGAGAATAGGTTGACCTCCTCTTCTGTGTTGTAGTGCCTTAGATATTGGAACACTGCTATCATGTCACCTCTAGTCCTTCTTTTCATTAAACTAGACATACCCAATTCCTGCAAGTGATCTTCATATGTTTTAGGATCAGTATTCAAGTATGTCAAGATCCTTCTGTATCTTGAGCCTATCACTTGGACTTTGGCTATTCCTGTCAGTTGGACTGTTTCCTAGAAATCCTCTTGATCCAGTCTATTAGAACAGATGCACACCTATACCACATCATGCAAGTGGTACCACATCATACAACTCCAGGCATAGACAAGGCTGTATCTGAAGGGCACCAGTTTGGGGATTGCTATGCTGGCCAAGCTAGAGGAACTAACTTTTCAATAATTAGTGCAAATATATGTTTTCTTTAAACTGATATTACAGAATGCTAAACTGATGTGATTCCATGAATTTTTATTGAATGTATGTATCAGAAGTCTTAGAATTGCCCTTTACCAACAATTGAATCCAACTGGATTTAAAATCTGCACCATTAACAGATATTCTTATTCTTTTTATTCTTCTCCTCTACTTCTGTGCCAAGATGCCTGAACCACCATCTGTAATCCATGGAGTTGCAGTTATAAATAAAGCAAAGTGATATTTTCTAGAGCTTTTGCTAATGGTCACTTCCTGATAATGTTACACAATTCCCTTGAGTGAGTGGACTTGCTGGCAAATCTCTGTGTACACACTGGAACCTCAGTTCTGGAAGGAATACTTTAGCTACACTAATTGCCATGTCAAATTAGCATGATGAAACAAATTCTAATTACCCTGAAAGATCACTTAGGGTGTTAGCATTGCTTCCATGGCTTGTTCTTGTGCCACCTATTTGTATACTAATCCAGGGGTAGCTAGGTAGAGGACAGTATGAATTGCTGTCTAGTCTGTTGATGAATATTTGCAGCAGGAGGTGCTGGCAGGCAGTTGCTGCCAAACCAGGAGGGAAACAGGAAATGGAGGCCAGGATGTTTAAGCTAAGTGAAGATGGACTACTTCCCCTCTCTGTGTGTGTGTGTTTTTTTCTTTTTAATGGTAAAATATTGCTGCATTTTAAATATTCTAAAAACCTTCTCTCCAAAGGTTGGCTAGTTGTTTTAAATCAGGTTCAACCAAGCCAGTCTGGAACTGCAAAGTATTCAGCAGCATGTGTATTTCTGTCTATTTAATGCTGGTGCTTATACAGTAGCACAAATATACTTAGGAATTCATTCTGATGGGTAAGAGACAAACACTCTGTGTGTGTGTGTGTGTGTGTGTGTGTGTGTGTGTGTGTGTGTGTGTGTGTGTTGAATGTATCACCAACCCTATGAAGTTCTAGTGCGAGAGAAACCCATAAGGGATGGGGAATGCAGGGTTAACTTTTTGATCCTGTATATATCAGAGTTGTGGTTAGTGTTATTGTTAGCCAATTTGTAGTCTGTCTGGAGCATTGTATATTCCTCTGGATTTTTCTTTTTAAAAATATATCAGTTCTCTTATACAGTGCCTTAAACTTGGATGGGAAATAAATCATATCATTCATCCTTCAACTATTTCAGCTTAGTATTTCAACTCTGGAAACTGGCATGAAAGCTGCCTGGGTGATTTTGGGTTAGTCACCTTCTCCCAGCCCAACCCTTTTAACAGGGTTGTTGTTAGGAGGAGGAAGGGAGATTATGTATGGTTACCATCTTGAGTTATAAAGTAATAAAGATGGGATTAACAAAACCCCTATTAAATAAACAAATTACCTCTGCCCTTCTAATTCCATTTGCTCATAGTAGTTCTGTTCTGAGGATGACTTTATTTGCTTTATGTGATGTAATCAGAACCTTAACATCTGTAGAACATCTGCAGAATTTTGTACAGCTGCCGTTGGTCTACGGAGAGAAATGTCTTCATTTTAGAAATTTATAACTGTAAAAATGTGTATCTTTTATGTTGCTCTATAAAGTTTTTTTTGTCATACGTGACTGGTCACTAACTGCAATTGACTTATACATTGCAGCAAGAGTCCACGAACAGCAAAAGGAAATGCAAAATGATACAAGACATATATTACATAAGAAAGAAAAATCTGAAAAGATTTTCTGTCTTATAACTGAGCCAAAAATACTTCTTTCGATAGGGCCCTTCTCTCTGACTGCAGTGACATCTGTGCTAAGCCTTTTGCCCCCATTACTCCTGAAGGAATGGCTAAAACATCTGTCATATTTGATCAAGAACAATGATACATACATACATACAATTCCAGGGATCATGTAGAATTAACTGTCATATTCCCTATGAAATGCCAACCAATAGCCCAAATAGCTGTAGAAAGTTAAAACTGTCTATATGAACACTTGATATAAATAATAGCCCAGGGATATCTTCTTATGCTATTTCTTTTTATTTGTATTCCTGCAATAAGCTACTCATGCTTCTATGACCCAGGTTGTCAAATCACCTAAAATACCTTGGCATATATGTGTACATACTGGCTTTGGCTGAATACAAATATGTAGAGTACCATAGGACTAATTAGTAGGATATCTCAATATGATCATATATAAATAGGTATGCATTAGACAGGCTGACTGATGGCCTAGCAGTTAAGACACTGGGCTTGTTGAGTGGAAGGTTGGCAGTTTGAGACCCAGACACCATGTGATGGGATGAGCTCCTGTTTTTTATCATCTCCTGCTAACTTAACAGTTTAAACCATGCAAATGCAAATAGATAAATAGGTACCACTTTGGTGGGAAGGTAACAGCATTCTGTGAGCCTCGGTGTATAGTCATGCTGACCACATGACCACTGAAATGTCTTCAAACAATGCTGGCTCCCTTGGCTAAGAAACAGAGATGAGCATCACTCTCCAGAGCCAGACAACATAAAAACATAGAATTGGAACAGACCTTACAGGTCTTAGAGTTTGTCCTCAGCTCATTACTTTATCATTCTGATGAAAGCAGCCATGTCTAGTAGTTAAGGTGTTGGCCTAGGAATTAGGAGACTGTGAGTTCCTAGTCCTGCCTTAGGCATGAAAAACTGGCTGGGTGACTTTGGGCATATCACTGTCTCTCCTCCTAAACCACCTAACAGGGTTATTGTTGTGGGGAAAATAGGAGGAGGAAGGAATATTAGGCATGTTCGCCCCCTTTTGTTATTTATAAATTAAGGTGGGAGAAAAATACATAATGAGTAGGGCCAGAGAAATTCTAAAGCAGTGTTTCTCAACCTTGAAGATGTGTGGACTTCAACTCCCAGATTCCACCCACCCCCCAATCAGCATCTTAAAATTGCCAAGGTTGAGAAACACAGTTCTAAAGAGATTGATGTTACCCTGGGTTCTGATATACCATAATAGACAGGTATAACTAGACAATGAACCAGTATTGCTCTATTAATATAACATGCATCTCATAACTTGCACCATTGCAAGTTATGGTACCAAAAACTCTGCATACGTAGGACTTTGAATGAGTACAGAAATATTCCCCATTTTTTCAGGCATTTAAGTGTATGAGATGGCAAAATAGAAATAAGAGGATCAGCCAACACTCTTAAACCAATTCTATAAACTGAAGCCTGAATGTAACAGTATATCATGGGTGAGCATTAAAGAATGATGAATCTGAAAGATCGCCTGGATATGCTTGGGCAAACTTTCTGAAAGGTTCTTACCAGTAGCTCACAACTAATCTCAGGCGTGAATTACTCTAGAAAGGTATTCTAGATTAATTATTCAAGTGGCTAATTCTTGCAAAAAAATTGTCGGCTTCTAAGGGGCACATGGTCTTGGGGCATATGGTCCATTCGCTGTAGGTTGCCACCACCTGAAGTAGAATTGTTGCAAATGACATTGAAATGATTCTTCAGTCACATGGCTCACTTTGTGACCTTGGACTGGTCACTATTTCCTAGCCAAATCTCTCTCACAGAGAAATTGTGAGGCTAGGATGACACCAAATGAGTGAATTCTTAGTGTGCTCAGATGAAAGAGAAACATGTAATAAATGCAAAGAAGATAGTGGGGAAGACCACAACATCTGGCATTTATAACTGACCCCTTTAATAACACAAAGAAGATTTTTCAGCCAAAACTCCTAGCTTCAGCCCATCTGCACTAGATTTTACAAAAGGTCTGTTATAATTGGTGCCATGCTGCCACATAATGTAAAGTGCTACGTACATTTAAAACCTGCAAATAGTACTTGAATTCCAAATTCACACTAATAAGAGTTCATCCTCCTGGTGGTGAAAATGAGTTTCAGGATGACAGTCAACGAGTATGCATGGTGGAGATGGTATTTTCGATCCGAGGAAGTCATTAGGACGATGAAGCCTAGACTGAACCCCCGAGTAGCTACTTATTGTTTTATTATTATTTTGTATAATAGGTTTTCATTTGTGGTTATTTGACACATTAGAAGCATCGTACATAAACTAAAATAGACTGTTGTAGACTATAGAACTTTCAAAAATATTTGCATTGCCTTGCCATAAAATATGGCCTCATTTTATGGGACAAATTAAAATAATGCTGAATGAATTTAGCAGCAGCTATAAAGCAATAACAAAAGAATAAAGAGTGCAAAGAAACACAAAGATAAATCGGATTCAGGAAATGCTGTTTCTCTTTAGCTGGTTCTAGAGAAAGGAAGAGTGGAAGGTTTAAAATGAGCAAAATCCTGCTGAACTGAACAGGCTGGAATAATAAGTGTGTGTGGGAGCAATTTTACTTTCTTCTGAGCAATCTTCTGAATTTTTCATTCCTTCCCATTAATTCCAAAGGAGAGGAATTAGTTGTGCCAGAAGGAGAAAACTCATGTGACTTCTTTGATTTTTTTTTAAAAAAACTAAAATAAAAAAGGATTCTTTTTTTGTCTACGTAACATTTGGGATTTGGGATGCTAGAAGGTGCCCTGGAAAGTTGTGGGTGGATAATTGATTCCTTGTCTAGTTTACTCAAAATCCATTACATTCATTTCTTCTATTATTTTCTGATGCCATAATTTGTTTAAATCTCACTGGGTGATGGGAAGGATACCAGGTCTTCTAGAATTCCCCAGAGATTTGAATTACTGAAACAGAATTCAATTGTTGAGGCTTCTGCTTAACTTTCTATCATCTGGCCTGCTGGCTGCACAAAATCCTTCATTTTTTTGTTCTAAATTTAAATTTAATAACCCTTCTCTTTCATTTCTATTGTTTCTTATTGTTTACAACATTTTTTAAAAAAATAAACTCCCAAGGCTGGCAACTTTGCTTTCCTCTTACACCCTGCAAAAAAAAAAGAAAGAAAGAAAAGAAAAAGAAAGTCTTCTCCCAAATATCTCTGATTTTTAAAAAGACGATAAATGTCAACAAAATGGCCTTTTTCATTAGCTTACCCCTTTAACCTTCCACTCCTTAGAGTTTCGATTTCACAACTGGGATATAACAAAATGCTGTAGTGCTAACCTTGCATGCAATTCCACTTTCAACTGAGCATCCTGATTAGACAGTTCTGAGGTTTTGGTCCTCTGTTGATCCCCACTTAATGTTATTCTTGTTCTTCTGCAAAATTTGTGTTTGCCAAGCTTGCTACTACCTCCTTTCTCAGCCTCAGAGAAGCCTATCTGGATAAATAATAGTATCTACAAACCCAGCACTGGAAATGGAAGGACTAAATACGACCCTTATATAAGTCAAGACTTAATCAAGTCAAGACTTAATCACAGGTTGATTTAGAAATGATTCTTCCTTTGCCTTTCCAAACCTGTATGCCATATTAAGGTGGCTCAACACTTTTGATGACAGTAGCGATGCATTGTGAAAGACATTTTGCATTTATGTAAAGTGTACTCTGCTGCGGGGATATATGAAGAGCATCTTACAGTTTAAGTCATCTGCGAAGAAAACAAATGATCTTTTTTCAGCACATAAGGAAAAACGTATATATGCATTAGGGAAGCCTATATATTTCTCTGCCTATTTATCCAGCCGTCTATTCATCTGTAAGACGGAAAGACAAATACCCTTGCGAATAACTTCAGTAAAGTTATCTTGAAAACAAGCTCATCTGTTGTCACCACACACAGGAAAGAGGCATCTATTCTAGGCAAAAGCAAAGAAGAGAAAGTAGGGAACTATAATTAGTTTGTGAAATAGCACTTGATTCTGATAAATTGCTTGCTCTCATCTATGAGGATATATTTATCTAACTTTGTTTTTCTTCAGTTTCTCCCCCTTATTGTGGTCTATGATCTGTCATTTTAAAAGACTCCCTTGTGACAATAAAAATAACGCAAAAGGCAATAAGCATTCTGTCTCTATTTTGTAAAGAGAAAGGAATAGTAAGGTTCTAGTAACAACTATACATGGATTTTCTCTCTTGTTTCTGAGAAAATTGTTCTTCAATCTGTACAATTAACATAAAATATAATTAAATTAGCTATGATAATGCAGCCTCAGAAGACATGCATTGTGAGAGGGAGATTCTGTCTTGCAACTTGTAAGTGGAAAAATTGGAGTACATTTATTAAAATCTATTATTCCCTTGAGGCACTATAATGACTTTATCTGTGGGCTTCAGTACTCAAATTTTGAGGAATGATGAACATACAGGTGAAACTCGAAAAATTAGAATATCGTGCAAAAGTTCATTTATTTCAGTAATGCAACTTAAAAGGGGAAACTAATATATGAGATAGACTCATTACGTGCAAAGCAAGATAGTTCAAGCCGTGATTTGTCATAATGGTGATGATTATGGCGTACAGCTCATGAAAACCCCAAATCCACAATCTCAGAAAATTAGGAATATTGTGAAAAGGTGTAATATTCTAGGCTTAAAGTGTCCCACTCTAATCAGCTAATTAAGCCATAACACCTGCAAAGGGTTCCTTAGCCTTTAAATGGTCTCTCAGTCTGGTTCAGTAGGAATCACAATCATGGGGAAGACTGCTGACCTGACAGTTGTGCAGAAAACCATCATTGACACCCTCCATAAGGAGGGAAAGCCTCAAAAGGTAATTGCAAAAGAATTTGGATGTTCCCAAAGTGCTGTATCAAAGCACATGAATAGAAAGTTATGTGGAAGGGAAAAGCATGGAAGAAAAAGGTTCACAAGCAGCAGGGATGACCGCAGCCTGGAGAGGATTGTCAGGAAAAGGCCATTCAAAAGCGTTGGGGACTTTCACAAGGAGTGGACTGAGGCTAGAGTCAGTGCATCAAGAGCCACCACACACAGACGGATCCTGGACATGGGCTTCAAATGTCGTATTCCTCTTGTCAAGCTGCTCCTGAACAACAAACAACGTCAGAAGCGTCTTACCTGGGCTAAAGAAAAACAGACCTGGTCTGTTGCTCAGTGGTCCAAAGTCCTCTTTTCTGATGAGAGCAACTTTTGCATCTCATTTGGAAACCAAGGACCCAGAGTCTGGAGGAAGAATGGAGAGGCACACACTGCAAGATGCTTAAAGTCCAGTGTGAAGTTTCCACAGTCTGTGTTGATTTGGGGAGCCATGTCATCTGCTGGTGTTGGTCCACTGTGCTTCATTAAGTCCAGGGTCAACGCAGCCATCTACCAGGAGATTTTGGAGCACTTCATGCTTCCTTCTGCAGACAAGCTTTATGGGGATGCTGACTTCATTTTCCAGCAGGACTTGGCACTTGCCCACACTGCCCAAAGCACCAAAACCTGGTTCAATGACCGTGGGATTACTGTGCTTGATTGGCCAGCAAACTCGCCTGACCTGAACCCCATAGAGAATCTATGGGGCATTGCCAAGAGAAAGATGAGAGACATGAGACCGAACAATGCAGAAGAGCTGAAGGCTGCTATTGAAGCATCCTGGTCTTCCATAACACCTCAGCAGTGCCACAGGCTGATAGCTTCCATCTACGTCGCATTGAGGCAGTAATTGCTGCAAAAGGGGCCCAAACCAAGTACTGAGTACATATGCATGCTTATACTTTTCAGAGGTCCGATATTGTTCTATGTACACTCCTTGTTTTATTGATTGCATGTAATATTCTAATTTTCTGAGATTGTGGATTTGGGGTTTTCATGAGCTGTATGCCATAATCATCACAATTATGACAAATCAGGGCTTGAACTATCTTGCTTTGCATGTAATGAGTCTCATATACCGTAGTTTCTGGCGTATAAGATGACTTTTTAACCCATGAAAATCTTCTCAAAAGTCAGGGGTCATCTTATACGCCGGGTGCTGAAACTTTAGGGACAGGGCTGGCTGGAAAACCTGGAGCGGATCTTCCATTTAGTCTGCGCAGGGAAAGCGGGACCAATTGGAGAAGAAGCTGCAGTCTGTGATTTTTTACAGGCTGGGGTCTGGGCGTCTTTCCTTCTAAAGTTGAAGAGCAGCTGTAGTCTATCCCAACTTGAAAGGCAGGTGGGGAATGCCGCAGCCAGAGCAGCTGCTTAGCTCTAAGGACACATTTGACTCAGGAACTGGGCGGGCTGGCTGGAAAACCTGGAGCGGATCTCCCATTTGGTCTTTTTTTTAAAATCCCATTTATATCCCGCCCTTCTCCGAAGACTCAGGGCGGCTTACAGTTTAAAGCACAAATCAATGTGCTTAGCAATAGCCTTCATTCTATGTATATGCCTGCTTATTAGAGCTTTCACCCCCCCCTCCACAAGCAGCATTATTACAAAGTCAGCTTATTTCTCCCAGCAATCTGAGTCTTCATTTTACCTACCTCGGAAGGATGGAAGGCTGAGTCAACCTTGAGCCTGGTGGGATGCGAACCTGCACTAATTGCAGGCAGCTGGTGTTACTTAAGGCTCTGCGCAGGGAAAGCTTAGAGTGAATTAGGAAAAGTGAAAAAGTGAATTAGGAAAATAGGAAACGGTTGCTGGAATTGGGTATGTGTAGTTTAACGAAGAGAAGGGTGAGGGGTGACATGATAGCAGTGATCCAATATCTCAGGGGCTGCCACAAAGAAGAGGGAGCCAAGCTATTCTCCAAAGCACCTGAAAGCAGGACAAGAAGCAATGGATGGAAACTAGTCAAGGAGAGAAGCAACCTAGAACTAAGGAGAAACTTCCTGACAGTTAGAACAATTAACCAGTGGAACAACCTGCCTCCAGAAGTGGTGAATGCTCCAACACTGGAAGTTTTTAAGAAGAGACTGGACAGCCATTTGTCTGAAATGGTATAAGGTTTCCTGCCTTAGCAGGGGGTTGGACTAGATGACCTCCAAGGTCCCTTCCAACTACTTCTTCTTCTTCTTCTTCTTCTTCTTCTTCTTCTTCTTCTTCTTCTTCTTCTTCTTCTTCTTCTTCTTCTTCTTCTTCTTCTTCTTCTTCTTTTTATTATTATTATTATTATTATTATTATTATTATTATTATTATTATTATTATTATTATTATTATTATTATTACTATTACTATTATTATTATTATTAAGTTTAATCCACTTGCACTGTTTTATGTTTACATGTTTGATGACAAACAGCCTTATGTTTATAAGTGACAGTTTTCCTACTAAGTACCTGCATGTCATAAGCATTTGAATTAAAATTACCATATTAAAATCAAATCTGATGTTTTTTAATTTTTATTTGGTGTGCGTTGGAAGAGGGGTAGTCTTATACGGCGAGTATAGCCCAAACCCTATAATTTAACAGGAAATGTAGGGGGTCGTCTTATACGCCCAGTCGTCTTATACGCCGGAAAATACGGTATTAGTTTCCCCTTTTAAGTTGCATTACTGAAATAAATGAACTTTTGCACGATATTCTAATTTTTCGATTTTCACCTGTATAGGCAAATACTTAGTAGCAATGCCAGTAATGATATGATGACATGACAAAAAGGCAGAGTAAACTGTCACACCTTATGTATTATAATGCTGGATCTATAAACCTGACCTATAGATATAAGTGAAAACAAAGTGGTGAAGATCTAAGATTGTGGAATAAATTGTATCACCTCTAGAAGCAATCAGAAGATTCCTATTTTAATGTTTCCTTGCATTGGAGAACGAGAGAGGGGATAACACAAGGCTATAAAATTATGCCAAGCATAAAATGAACTGTAGAGAATATCTTAAACAATAAGGAGGAAAAGGAGGAAACAGCATCTTATAAAGCAAGGCAACATCTCAGAAAGAACAAAAGCAGAAGAGAGGTAGAAAGAGATATCTTCCATTAGCAAAAACAGAATAAGGACCGTGAGCAATGGATGTATTTTATCCATGAATAAATAAAATTGTTGTTTGACAGTAAGTCTCAGGAAGGTGGGATATAAATATAACCCAAAATGTATCTTAATACACACAGAGCTTTGCTTTTTTTTTTTTTTTTAAAAAACCCAAACAGATATGGTGAGCCTTTTCTTATAAATTTGAGGAACAGAAGCGACATAATTCAGAAAAGAAAAAAAATGTCTAGGTATTTTAAAACATTGGGAGACATTATTCTCATATTCTATACTGCACTTGCATATCAAACCGAAAAGGATGGTAGGGAATTGTGGTCACTGAGTAAGAGAGTAATTCTAATTCTAATAGATTCTGTCTTTTCCATAATAGTATTCCCCCCTACTCCCTCCAAAAAAAGATGCTTTAAAAGAACTGTGATATCTTCATTTAGGCATATGCTACAGATGCAGCAGCTGCTGCTTTTATTGGAAAGTTAGCTGGGATATAATGCAGGAGCTCATGAACAAATGACAGATCATGATTTTGAACTGATCCTGAGAGATCTTGGTACAAAATCCCCTACAGTAGTCAGGGGTCATAGTTCAAATGTAGTTAGGTGATGTGAATTACCGTAGGTAAGATTAATAAATCTGGACACAAGTGGAATTCCAATTGAACAAAGCAGCTTGTTCTCACTGGTATTTCATTTCTGCTTAATATTCAGGAGGGAAATAATACAGGAAAACTTTGTTAATCAGCTTCAAGGGATCCAGACAGTTTATGTCAGTTTTAAAAGATAAATTAGGGAGTGTGTTTGGTATTCTTGATAGTCTAATTTAATCATATACTCATGACAACCTGAGTGCAATTGTACAGTTAAGGTCAGCTTTAATAAGACAAGAAAGGGCACAATTATCAATGAAATACTGACCTGGTCATTTATTTGGCCTGAATCTAGATAACATTAAAAAGAAATAATTTGGATTTTGACAAGTGTTCCAAACAGTGTTTTTATATATAAAAAAACATTAGGGCATGATTGCCTAATTACTTGTGTTGCCTATGTAATTGTCTTTCAGCACAAATAAAATACGTAAAAAGAAAATTACACAAAATCATGAATGCAAAAACAGAGCCTGTTAGGTGTGCTTGTTATGCCACAAAATTGACAAGACAATGGCTTAGCAAAGATTTCAGAAATTCCTGGTTTATGTTTCATCGCAAGTTTATCATCTTTAATTCACACTTCATGCTTTGATTGAATTTTACATCATTTTCCTTGTCAGTGTTTAGTCTAGAATGGATCAACTGACTGCTACCTAGTGTCATTTATATAACACAGTAATTCTTGACTTATGACCACAGCTGAGCCCAAAACTTATGTTGCTAAGTAGAAACTTGTTAGGTTTTGCTCCATTTTATTTTATTTATTTATTTATTTATTTATTGATGGGATTTATATCCCGCCCTATCTCCCGAAGGACTCAGGGCGGCTAACAGCAAAACATATAATAAGTACAGAGATCAAGATAGAAATAAAATTGAGAACATCTGTGCAATAAATTAAATTAGAGAATTTAAGAGATAAATTAAAAATACTAAATATAAATTAAATAAAATGCCTGTCAGTCTAGGTCGGCCTGGTGGAACAGGAGTGTTTTGAGGCCGCGGCGAAAGGATTGGAGGTTTTGGGCCATCCGAAGCTCAGGGGGGAGCTGATTCCATAGGGCTGGCACTCCCACAGAGAAGGCCCTCCCCTTGGGGGTCGCCAGTCGACATTGCCTAGCTGACGGTACCCTGAGGAGGCCTTCTCTGTGCGAGCGTACTGGACGATGGGGATTTGTTCCCGGCAGCAGATGGTCCTGCAAGTATCCCGGACCTAAGCCATGTAGGGCTTTAAAGGTAAGTACCAGCACTTTAAATCTCACCCGGAGGGCAACTGGTAGCCAATGCAGCTCACGCAGGAGTGGTGTAATATGGGAGTATCGGGGAGCTCCCATCACAACCCGTGCAGCTGCATTCTGCACCAGCTGAAGCCTCCGGGTGGTCTTCAAGGGCAGCCCCATGTAGAGAGCATTACAGTAATCAATACGGGAGGTAACGAGTGCGTGGGTGACTGTACGTAGGGCATCTCGGTCCAAAAAGGGGCGCAACTGGTATATAAGACGAATCTGTGCAAATGCCCCCCTAGCCACGGCTCCAATATGATCTTCAAAACTGAGTCGTGAATCTAGGAGGACACCCAGATTGCGTGCTCTATCAATGGGAGGTAACATCTCTCCTCCAATAGTCAGAGATGGAACATTTTGGACTAAACGAGATGACGGTATGTAGAGCCACTCAGTCTTGGCCGGGTTAAGTCGAAGCCTGTTTTCTCCCATCCAAATCTGTACCGCTTCCAGGCAACGGGACATCACATCGAGGGCATCACTGGGTTGATTCGGGGTGGAGATGAATAGCTGGGTATCATCAGCATATTGATGATATTTCACCCCGAAGCTACGGATGATCTCTCCCAGCGGCTTCATATAGATGTTGAACAGGAGGGGCGAGAGCACCGAACCCTGAGGCACTCCACACTTAAGAGGCCTAGGGCTTGACCTCTGCCCTCCTGCCAACACCGTCTGCGAACGGTCCGAGAGGTAGGAGGAGAACCACCGCAAAACGGTGCCTCCCACTCCCAGCCCCTCAAGACGACGCAGTAAGATACCATGGTCGATGGTATCAAAAGCTGCTGATAGATCTAATAGGACCAGGACAGAGGAATAACCTCTATCTCGGGCCCGCCAGAGATCATTCACCAGCGCGACCAATGCCGTCTCCGTGCTGTGCCCGGGTCTGAAACCCGATTGGTACGGATCTAGATATTCAGCTTCCTCCAGGTTCAAAGGGAGCTGTCGTGCCACCACGCTCTCAACGACCTTCGCAAGGAAGCGAAGGTTGGAGACAGGACGGAAGTTGTTTAAAACAGCTGGGTCCAGTGCCGGCTTCTTGAGGAGGGGCCTTACCACCGCCTCTTTCAAGGCAGCAGGGAAGTACCCTTCACTCAATGAGGCATTGATAACTGCTAGGAGCCAGCCTCGTGTAGCCTCCCGAGCTGCATAGACTAGCCAGGAGGGACACGGGTCCAACAAACATGTGGCGGCACTTAGTTTCCCCATGATCTTGTCCACTTCATCCGGAGTCACAGGATCGAACTCTTCCCAAATGTATTCGGCCAACTTCATCGCTTTCCTCTCGTTAGATACTGCCCAGTCAGAGTCCAGACCAGCCCGAATCTGAGCAATTTTGTCCACCAGATATTTACTAAATTCCTCAGCCCGTCCATGTAGGGGGTCCTCTCCCGTCTCTTGACTTATAAGGGAGCGGACCACTCTAAATAGGGCGGCCGGGCGATTATCTGCGGACGCAATGAGGGTGGTGAAGTAGGCACGCTTTGCCACCCTCATTGCCACGAGATAAGATCTAGAAAAGGATCTTAACTGTGATCGGTCAGACTCAGACCGGCTGGTTCTCCAAATGCTCTCTAGGCCTCTTCTCTGGCGCTTCATCTCCCGCAGGTCCTTGGAGAACCAAGGAGCGAGTCGGGACTTGCGCCGGGTCAGTGGCCGCAAAGGGACAACGCGGTCGAGTGCCTCCGAAGCAGCCTGCTGCCAGGCATTAACTAAGGACTCGACCGGGTTGTGGGAGAGGGAGGTGGGAATCGGTCCAAGCGCCATCCGGAATTTATCTGGGTCCATCAGGCGCCTGGGGCGGAACCACCTGGTCGGTTCCGCCTCCTGACGGCGGGGGGTGACGTGACGGAGGTCCAACCGCAGGAGGTAATGGTCTGTCCATGAAAGGGGTTGTGATGTTGGGGTAACCCCACCCAGTCCATTTAGCCACTGCCCAGAGACAAAAATAAGATCAGGCATGTTTCCTCCCTCGTGAGTTGGGTCCTGAGTAATTTGTGTCAGGTCCATGGCCGTCATGGAGGCCATGAACTCTCGGGCCACTTCTGATGCACTGCCCAGGGAAGGTAGATTAAAGTCTCCCAGTACCATAAGTTTTGGAAATTCGACCGCCAATCCCGAGATGGCGTCAGGTAGCTTGGGTAGAACCGTTGCTGTGCAGCTTGGAGAGAGGTATACCAGAAGTAGGCCCAACTGACCACCAGGACCCCATCTTAAGAGGAGGGATTCACATCCGTCTATCTGAGGGGCAGTGGCCTCCCGCGGATGGAGGGTCTCTCTGATAACGACCGCCACGCCACCTCCCCTACCCTGAGCTCGAGGTTGATGTAGCACACGGAAACCTGGAGGGGATAAATCAGTCAGAGGGACCCCTCCCTCTGGGCCCAACCAGGTTTCCGTGATGCACGCCAGGTCTGCGTCTTCCTCCTCGATCAAGTCATGGATGAGGGGAGCTTTATTCACAACAGACCTGGCATTAAAATAGATCATCCTGAGCTCAGGAGTCTGTCCTCCCTCTTCCCCCGAACAGCAGGTGAGAGCCAGAGGGCCAGAGCGCGCCACATCAAGAAGATAGCGTGGGCGTGATCTCAGATTACGATATGGCCCTCTGCTCCTCCATCTGCTGCCATTCCCAGTTACTGTGGGGATCGGTATCCCTGTCCCATCCCCCTGGGTTACAAGACTGTCCTCGGCCCTCATATTGCCGCGACCATTGGCCAACCTGGACTGAGACAGGTCCGGTAGGATCTTCCCCTCATTCTGCTGGGCCTGACCCTCCCCCCTCCCTAACCCTTCAAAAAAATTTAAAAGAAAACCCAAGAGCCTCTTCTTGGCGCCATGCCACCTCTCGGGGTCCCAGGACCCGTCATTAAGGAAACGGCGGCGTAGGTCTGATGGCCACCGGCGTAGGTCTGATGGCCACTTCTGAGAGAGGGGGGAAACTCTCAGGGCAAGTAGCTCACTTCTGGTGTAAGCCATCAGAGGTGGAAATAGGAGTAAAGGACGAGCTGGTTGGAACAACTGCATATCAAGACCACAGAGCTGAAGTAGTGGCTCCTGAGAACATGGTCACCCTCTCACAGTGATTAGGATCTCAGGGGACCACCATCCAGCCCTGGGTAGGTCGCAGGAGGAGAGAGAGTCCGGTGAATGCTAAAATAGTCTGTTGGTGGATAACTTCGTAGCTCCGGCGATGAGCGTTGGTAGTTCATCTATCTCCATGCCTTAGATGTCATCGCGACCGAGGGGCTGTAGTCAGTCTCCAGTGAAAAAATGAAGGGGGATTATCTAGATTTAAAGTATGATCCCGAGGGGATAACTGCTATCTCGGGGGCCTTTCGGCACATCCCACCTCCAAATAAAGCTTCAGGTGGTCCCTGGTGAATTCCGCCCTCCAGACCAGATACAGGAGGGTTTTAAATGGCGCTCCAGCCTACCGACGGTGGCCATCATCCCACAGACCTCTGTGGGGGGGGAAGCTCGATGATCTTATAGATGGGCAGATGGGGGGCAGCAGCCACCAATTCTGGAGCCTCGCCGTCCGGGCTACCTTACTAGGCAGTCCCAGGTCGTTACAGCTCCTCCGCAGGTGGCTGCAGGACCGGACCGTTTGTCTGTCGAAGGGAGATCGATCAGGTAGTTGTAGGTCCATTTCAGGCTTCTGCACGCCGCGTATCCAAGCAGGCCGTTTAACAGCTGATCTGGAGGCCGCCGCAAGATCCCACCAGCAGCTGCCGGCTAGTATAAGCTCTCTGCCAGTCTGAACGAGCCAGAAAAGGCTGCAAACTGCGCGCTGCAGCCCGCCCGTCATCGGCCGCTTTACAGGCTGCCGCAGGGTGCCGCCAGATACTCGCTTCCAAGCAGGCCGCTTAACAGCTGATTTGGGGGCCGTCGCAAGGTCCCGACTGCAGCTGTCTGCTAGTTTATGTTCTCTGTCGGTCTGAACTAGCCAGAAAAGGTTGCAAACTGCGCGTTGCAGCCCGCCCATCATCGGCCGTTTTACAGGCTGCCGCGGGGTGCCGCCGGTTATTGTCGGCCGTTGTAATTCGACCGTCTGCCTGATCGAGCCGTTCCGCTTGGCCCCTTCGAGTCCGGGAGCCTTGCCTCCTCGCCGCCTCGCCGTCCTTTCTAACACCGCCCCGTTGTTATTGCTGGCGCTCATTGCGGGCCCCACTGAAGCCTCGGAGGGTCCTGTCACCCATCCGGGCTAGGGAACAACAGCCCCCTGCAGGGCTCCATGCCAAACCCGCATCCTTTGATCTCCGCGATCAGCTGCGAGCGGCCATCTTCCAGGAGGCGTGGCAAAAAAAAAAAAGTTAAGTGTTAAGTGAATTTCTGCAGTTGTTAATTAATAAATGAATCTGGTTTCCTCATTGATTTTGCTTGTCAGATGGTTGTAGAAGGAGATTGCATGATCCTGGGATGCTGCAACTGTCCTAAATGTGAGTCAGTTGTCAAGCATCCAAATATAAATCATGAGACCTTGGGCATGCTGCAACGGTCATAAATGTGAAAATTGGTCACAAGTTACTTTTTTACAGTGCCGTTGTAGCTTTAAACTGTCACTAAACGAACTGCTGTAAGTCATGGACTATCTGTACACATCCTGAAGCTACTTTTCATTTTTTCCCCCCTGCAGGTTGAAATTCTTCTCTACCTGGAAAGCTTTTGTTGCATTGGTTTTCTCCATTAACAGATGAGGAGTGGCGATGATTAGAAATACCCAATAACATATTTTCTTTGTGTTCTTTTTTCTTCTTTTTTTTTAAAGATATGAGAAATGTAAGTGTTGGGATGGCTTGTATAAGAAAAAAAAAACTTAAGTATTTAAGTGTAACTAATTTTAAGAAAATCTTAACCAGTAAGAATGTTTTGAATATTTCGGGGAAAACAAATTTAAATAAGAATTTTGTAAACAGGATCTATGACGAGGCAATCAAGATGATCAATTAGAAAAGAAGCTTTATATTGATGTGGTTATTATTTGCAGAAACATGAGAAAAATGTCTATATTGTCATTTATTCAAATAATAAGAAATGTATTAAATTAAGGTTGGCAAAAGAGAATATTACTGGAAGAAGAGAAAATCAAGCAAAGCCATTATATGGACTGTAGAGCTATAGAAATGAATTGTTATTGTTTTGTAAATACTAACCCAGACAACATGCTGTTTACCAAATATTAAGGTGATTATGTTAAAAATCAATAATAATAATAAAAGAAATGCCCAATATCAGAATTTAAGGCCTGCCAGGTTGACCTTGCTACTCAAGCATGCCTTCCTATGTAGGCTACCTGAGTGGGGGCATTTCTAAATTTCCTTATGGAGAAGTTATAGCAATAAGACTTACCCAGGCAGTTCTTGACATTATTAAAGACTATTCCTGCATGTTTCTGCATTCTGTAATTTCAGTTCTATTTCAGTCGTCAGTCAGTCAGTCAGTCAGTCTATTTCATTTAACCAAACCTAAGCATGGCCAACTTTGCCTGGGGTTGGGGCCATCCATTTTACGGTGAAGTAACATGACACGAAAAATTTCCTATCTGTGATTTGAGATTTAAAAATCTATTTGGATTCAAATATACAAATAATTCCTACAACAAGCAGGCTTATCATAATAATAATAATAATAATAATAATAATAATAATAATAATAATAATAATAATAATAATAATAATAATAATAATAATAATAATAATAATAATAATAATTTAATTTCTATACCGCCCTTCTCCCGAAGGACTCAGGACGGTGTACATGGCAAATACAATAAAAATACAATGTACAAAAGTTAAAAAAGAATTAAATAATACAGCCTAATTCCAATAAAAATTAATAGAGTTAATATTAAAATACCCCAAACCCATCAGACCAGGCCGGCTTGTTCAAATAAGTATGTTTTTAGGTCACGTCGGAAGGAGTGAAGGTCGGGAGCCATCCAGAGCTCAACCGGTAAACGGTTCCAAAGGTCTGGCGCGCCCACAGAGAACGCCCTCCCCCTGGGGGCCACCAGTCGACACTCTTTGACCGACGGCACCCTAAGGAGGCCCTCTCTGTGGGAGCGCACTGGACGAAGGGAAGTTGATGCTGGCAGCAGGTGCTCCCGTAAGTAATCCGGACCCATGCCATTTAGGGCTTTATAGGTCATTACCAGCACCTTGAATCTTACCCGGAGGGCAACCGGAAGCCAATGCAGCTCGCGGAGTAGAGGTGTTACATGGGAGTATCGGGAAACCCCCACCACCACTCGCGTGGCTGCATTCTGCACCAGCTGAAGCCTCTGAGTAGTCCTCAAAGGCAGCCCCATGTAGAGAGCATTGCAGTAGTCCAAACAGGAGGTCACAAGCGCATGAGTGACTGTGCGCAAGGCATCTTGGTCCAGATAGGGCCGCAACTGGCGCACCAGGCGAACCTGGGCGAAGGCCCTCCTAGTCACAGCTCCTATATGATCTTCCAAAGAGAGCTGTGAGTCTAGGAGGACACCCAAGTTGCGAGCCCTATCTACGGGGGGTAATTAGCAGGCATTATTGCATGATTGACCTGTTATAAAAGGAAGGCTGTTATAAGGAATCGCTGGTTAGCTTTAAAACTGAGATTGAGTTCAGGACTGAAAATGGGCTAAGGGCATGCAAAACAATGAGATCACACTAGGTGAATGGAGAAACTCTACTGTCAGAAGGTGAAAAGAATTTGCAGACTTGACATTTTCTGCTTGAAAAATGAAACATTGCCTTCAGTCTGCACAGTACTTAATAAAACAAGGGGGCCCTGGAGCTTAAGTTGTGCTTCTCCCAAATTCCAGTACTAACATAGGAGAAATGAGGAAGTGACCTACTTATTCCCAAACTGAAACTGAAAAAAAAATGTGAAATTGAATTTCCAATTTTTAGATGGAGACTCTGTAGCTAGATCAATGAAACCTTGATATATATTCCTCCCCATTTTATTTGCTTAATTTCTCAGTAAGTTAGGCTGAATGGCTGTCAACCTAATGAATAGTTTAGCTGAGTTAAGATTTGAACTCCGGTTTCCCCAGTCCTATTTTGGTACTGTAACCATTCAAACCACAGAATGTACTTTTGATTACATAGACAGCTTGACTAATAACTATTGATAAGGTAAAGGTTCCCCCGCACATGCGTGCTAGTCGTTTCCAACTCTAGGGGCCGGTGCACATCTCCGTTTCAAAGCCGAAGAGCCAGCGCTTGTCCGAGGACATCTCCGTGGTCATGTGGCCGGCATGACTAGATGCCAAAGGCGCACGGAACGCTGTTACCTTCCCACTGTAGTGGTCCCTATTTTTCTACTTGCATTTTTACGTGCTTTCAAACTGCTAGGTTGGCAGAAGCTGGGATGAGTAACAGGCGCTCACTCTGTTACGCGGCACTCAGGATTCGACCCGCCAAACTGCCGACCTTCTGATAGATCTTTGCAATACAAGCCAGCGCTTGTCCGAGGACATCTCCGTGGTCATGTGGCCGACATGACTAGATGCCAAAGGCGCACGGAACGCTGTTACCTTCCCACCGTAGTGGTCCCTATTTTTCTACTTGCATTTTTACGTGCTTTCAAACTGCTAGGTTGGCAGAAGCTGGGATGAGTAACAGGCGCTCACTCTGTTACGCGGCACTCGGGATTCGACCCGCCAAACTGCCGACCTTCTGATAGATCTTTGCAATACAGTATGAGTTTGTTTGATTCCCTTAAAAATCCATCTGTTTAATGGGCAAGGGAATCCCTTGAATTATTTCTCTGCTCACAAAGTCTGATCCTATCAGATTCTTTTTGTAAATCACCACACGTAGTTGAGTTCTACTTTCTATGCGGCTGTGACTTTTATTTTAGGGCAGTGACACCATCCAAATGAGCAGAGATGGACTCCTTTCACTGCTTTTATTTCTTGGGGTGGGGGGAGAGGAAGGGTTGCAGGAAATGAATGGAGAATGGAACCATTTTTAGCAATGTGTCATGGGCAGGCTGCATTTGGGGGATTTCAAGAGACTCAAAAAACATCCTCAGGGCCCTTTTTGCCACCCCACATGCTGCCCATCCCCAAAGTAACTAAATTAGTAAACCAGCAAAATGCTATGGACATAATATACTTAGACTTCAGTAAGGCATTTGACGAAGTAAACCACAACCTACTTCTTGGTAAGCTAGGAAAAAAGTGGGATAGATAGCATCGCCACCAAATGGATTTGTAACTGGCTGACAAACCATACTTAACAAGTAGTCCTTAATGGTACTGCATCCATATGGAGGGAAATAGCCAGTGGATTACCACAAGGTTCCGTCTTAGGCCCAGTACTCAATATCTTCATAAATGACTTATGAAGGAATAGGGAATAGAAAGGGAACTTATTAAATTTGCAGATGATACTAAGCTGGTAGGAATAGTCAACATCCTAGCTGATAGGATAGGCTCAAGATCCAGACTTGAAGCACTAGGCTCTATCTAACAAAATGAAATTCAACAAAGAGAAAAGTAAAGTCTTACACTTAGGCAAGAAAATCTAAAAGTACACATACTGATTAGGTGAAACCTGGCTTAATAGCAGTAACTGTGAGAGGGATCTTGGAGTCCTAGTGGACAATCAACTAACTGGTCAATAAGGAGAAAGCCTCGGAAATGAAAGTAGCTTAATTTACCAGAATTGGGTCACTAATAATGGAAAATTAAGTCCTGAGTTTTAATTGGCTCCAGTTTCCAAGATACAGCTTCAGGTTAAAATTGCATCAAAATAATTCAAAATTATGAGGGGGATGTGCAATTGTGCTCCATAACTTCTCTGCAAAATGTGATATAGCAATGAGAATGGTGCCACACCAGTCATTATAAATTTTTCTTTTTATTGATACCAATAACATAAATTTCCATTCCATTCATTCCTCCAAGGTCCCTTCCAACTTCTTCTTCTTCTTCTTCTTCTTCTTCTTCTTCTTCTTCTTCTTCTTCTTCTTCTTCTTCTTCTTCTTCTTCTTCTTCTTCTTCTTCTTCTTCTTCTTCTTCTTCTTCTTCTTCTTCTTCTTCTTCTTCTTCTTCTCCTCCTCCTCCTCCTCCTCCTCCTCCTCCTCCTCCTCATTATTATTATTATTATTATTATTATTATTATTATTATTATTATTATTATTATTATTATTATTATTATTATTATTATTGGTTTTTCATGTAACATTTTCATGCTTTTTGTGTGAAAAACTGACAAGCTCTACCATCAGATTAAACGACAAGGTCCCACTGTTGTAATCTGGAGCCTAGTAGCTCTGTCTTACTCTTAGGCAATTCCAAATCCCTGACCAGGTCATTTAGTTCATTCTGTGAAATTAGATGTGGTTCAGGAGGAGCATACAGTGGGCTAAACTTTGGGTCCGCTGACATTGGCGGCCCTGGATCAGCTCCATCCTGTTCATCGTCTTTATCATCATCTGAGTCTAGAGAGTGGGATTCTGGTGGATCTGGAATTGGCAAGTCCTCACCATGGGGTACAGGACACAGTGTGGACAGAATGTTTGGATATTCCATAGTCCACTTCTTTCCCGAGATCCCTTTTCAATTGGGAGAACCATGCAAAAATAGCAGTCGCTACTATGATTGGTGGGTTCCCTCCACACCATTGGGACTGCGAAAGGCATGGATTTTTTCTTCTTGTTTAGCCAATGATGCAAATAGCTTGCACAGGTGATGCAACAATAATAAGGGGCCCAACTCCTGATCCCCTATTTTGAATCCAAAATATAGTTGGTATGCCTTTTTTTTAACCACTGCTGTTATACTGCACTTTTGAGTTATAAATGTAACCTCACCACAAATGTAGAAGTTATCTGCATTGTTTACACAGTTTTGTGGCATCTTGGCTTCTGAGGGAAAATATCACACAACTGTTCCTTGGAAATGTTAGGCAATAACACTTTAACAAGCCACCAAATGTAAATGGTAAAATGCACACTCTGTGGCTAGGTCAACAAAACCTTGTGTAAAATATATATTCCTCCCCGTTTTACATGATGTGTAGATCTGACCAAGACAAATGTACCTTGCAATAAAAGAACAATAAATTATAGTTAGGTGATAATCTTTAGTCTCAAAGTGAAGATAAATTTATACATTTCCATGTGGTACCATTTTCATTGTTCTACCATACTGTGTCAAGAAGTTACAAGGCATCATGTTCATTAGACACCTCCCTGTGTATAAATCTTTATTGTGAAATATCTTGAAAACTTTAGCCAACCAGCACCTTTATCACCTGTTTTCTAATTCATCTAATCAAAATATGTAAGAATTAACACATTTTATCTCGGAGGTCAATAATTTCCCAAAATTTTGTAGACCAGTGATATGAGCCAGCAGTGTGCAGCAGCAGCCAAAAGAGCCAATGCAATCATAAATTGCATTAACAGAGAGATTGAATCACGTGAGGTACTAGTACCGCTCTATAAAGGCCATACCTAGAATACATCCACTTTTGGTTACCTCACTATAAAAAAGGATGTTGAGACTCTAGAAAGAGTGCAGAGAAGAGCAGAAAAGATGATTAGTCTAAAATATATGAAGAACAGTTGCAAGAACTAGGCATGGCTTGTCTAGTGAAGAGAAGGACCAGGGGTGACATGATAGCAGAGTTCCAATATTTGAGAGGCTGTCACAGAGAGGAGGGGGACAACCTATTTTCCAAAGCACCCAAAGGCCAGGCAAGGAACAATGGATGGAAACTGATCAAGGAGAGATTCAACCTAGCAATAGGAAGAAATTTTCTGACTATGAGAACAATCCACCACTGGGACAGCTTGCCTTCAGAGGTTGTGGGTGTTTCATCATTGGAGGCTTACAAGAAAAGACTGGACAGACACTTTTCAGAAATGTTATAGGGTCTCCTGCTTGAGCAGGGGATTGGACTAGATCAGGAGTAGGCAACCTTGGCTCTTTTATGACTCGTGGACTTCAACTCCCAGAATTCCTGAGCCAGCTGGCTCAGGAATTCTGGGAGTTGAAGTCCACGAGTCATAAAAGAGCCAAGGTTGCCTACCCCTGGACTAGATGATCTACAAAGTCCCTTCCAACTCTGTTGTTCTGCTAATTCTGTTAATAGACCACAAGGTCAGATGATTTAAGAAGGATTCTTTTCTACCCAGCCTTCAATTTCAAAAGCTTGCCTGCTTTGGGGGAATAAGGCAACCTTGCCAAAGTAAAACCTATTCCGAGGGGTGTGTAAAATGTCAGCTTTTCCACTGCAGCTTGTTAATGCACATTTTGGACAACGTTAACAGGATTTCAGATATTCAGGACAAAGCAGGTATTTGCCTTAAGTCCTTAGGAGAAGCTAAAAAGACTATTAACAAGCTGAGTCCATAAAAACCATCTGTTCCAGTCATGCTGCTGCTTTTTATTAGTCCTTCAAATCTGTAGCATACATCTCCAGAGCAAGAGAAATGCTCTAGTGTGGAGTGCAATTTCCAATTTCTAACCTGATTTTGTTGATTCATACATATGTATGCCTTGGAGTGCTCTTTCTGAATACAAAGACCAATCTTTCCCTGCCGTCCCCCCCCCTCCTTCCTGGGGTTGTACTTTGTTTATTTTCCTTGAAATGCCCTTGAAATTTCATTTGCTCAGTGAAACCAAACAAATAATTGCATACTAAAAAGGAATGGAAAGCTAGGCAGCTAAGTTATTTGCAGCATCAAATATTCCCTTTCTGCGGTTTAACATTCACAACGAGGAGGACAGGGCAATAAACAGCCTCCCATATCTTAAATGCAGGAACTAATGCCAATGTCAAATGCGTGAAGTGAAAAGAGCCTAGGATATGCCTTCACCGCTCAGCTCTAGCACTGTTAAATGGAACAGGCTCTATAATGTAATAGGAGTCAGACTTGTCATATTTTCCCCTGATCTCTGAAGAAGAGTACCAGTGCAACTGTAATGCAGTTTATATCTTTTTCTAGTCAAAGTTGGCTCACTTCACAGGGTTTCACAGTGGAGTTTTTCAAAAAGGTTAGGCTGGGAAAAAGAAAAAAAAAGGCTTAAAATTTAGGGGAATTTGCCCATTCTGATTCTGGGCAGTGAGAATCTATAATTGCTTTGCTCCATCCATTGTTGCCCTCCAGAGGAATTATGTGCTCAGAGGAATTGACATTTAGAGCTTCAGCCATGCTCATTGGCATGACCCATAATGGAGGCTGAACCTCTAACTAGTCATAGCTGCACAATAGGCCAAAGCTGTGACTTTAGGTGAAAACCAGAGAGGAGTAGCAGCCCCCATGAAGTCGAGCTTTGCTGAATTCAGCCACACTTGTTTCCCTTAGCATAACAACCTCAGCTTTCATACAATGAGGAACAGTTTTCACTATGTACTAAGTGTGAACTGTTGTTGAAAAAAAAAACCCAACCCATGAAAAAGTGTATAATTAAAATGGGCATTTCTGAGTTCATGGCTGCCAGTAATGACCTTCCTGGGAAACGGCCTTGTTTGTTTCATGGTGGTGGCAACGGGAAAGGAACATGCTATAAAGAGTGTGTTCTGTTTGGGGAACACAAGAGAATTCTTGTGTTAATGGTGATATTAACAGCGTTGGTACATGAAGCGCTTTGGGATGGTGAAACCTATTCTCACAACTTTTGAGGCCTAATGCCTCTCTTCCACTCCCATTAGCTATTATTTCATCTGTGCTGCTAAATAGGGGAAGGGCAATGTTAGATACATTTTATATCTATCAGTGCCTTAGCCAGGATATTCATCTAGGCCAGGGGTAGGCAACCTTGGCTCTTTTATGACTTGTGGACTTGGCTCAGGAATTCTGGGAGTTGAAGTCCACGAGTCATAAAAGAGCCAAGGTTGCCTACCCCTGACTAGGCAAACACAGGTCGTCCTCAACTTACCAGTGCAAATTGACCCCCAACATTTCAGCTGCTAAGTGAGACATTTGTTAAGTGAGTTTTGTCCCACTGTACGACCTTTTTTTGCCACAATTGTTAAGTGAATTGCTGTAGTTGTTAAATTAGTCAAACTGTCGCTAAGTGAATCTGGCTTCCCCATTGACTGTGCTTGTCAGAAGGGGGCAAAAGGGCATCACGTGACCCCAGGATGCTGAAACTGTCATAAATATGAGTCAATTGCCAAGTGATCACAGGACCACGGGGAGGCTACAACAGTCGTTAAGTGTGAAAATGGTTCAGAAGTCATTTTTCCCAGTGCCGTTGTAACTTAGAACGGTCGCTAAACAAACTGTTGTAAGTTGAGGACTACCTGTATAGGCATGTCAACAATATCATCCTCAAGCTTGATGCTGATGCAGTGCATGAACTTTCTTTTATTGTATGGTGCCACAGATAGCCTGGGCTGATTACCTTCTGTAGTGGCCGTGCAGAAAACCTTTGTTATTTTGAGGAGTTTAGTGACATATTTTGATTTCTTCTTCATATTCAGAAAGGTTTACAAGCTTGGAGTTCACTTTGAGCTCACCTGTCTGACTTGCTGAATAATGAAGAAGAGGGAAGGGAAACCTTCACCTAGCTGCAAACCCTGTGTAAATCTCTCTCTCTCTCACCTTCCCATCCCAGAGTCAACGCAGTCAAGGTCAGGTCTCACAGCCTTATGGACCATACCAGGGCCAGGAAGTCATGGTGCCAGCTTTTGATAGCACCTTTGGGGTGGCTGTTGTTTGTTGGGAGTTTCGGCACAGACCCTATAGCACTGGGTGCTGTGGAAATTGGCTGGTCTTGGGAAATCTCTGCTGCCAATATTAAGGAGCTTGTAAGAGGTACGCGGTGGCTCAGTGGGTTAGGACGCTGAGCTTGTTGTCGGCAGTTTGGCGGGTTGAATCCCGAGTGCCGCGTAACAGAGTGAGCGCCTGTTACTCGTCCCAGCTTCTGCCAACCTAGCAGTTCAAAAGCACGTAAAAATGCAAGTAGAAAAATAGGGACCACTACGGTGGGAAGGTAACAGTGTTCCGTGTGCCTTTGGCGTCTAGTCATGCCGGCCAATGACCACAGAGACGTCCTCGGACAAGCGCTGGCTCTTCGGCTTTGAAACGGAGATGAGCACCGGCCCCTAGAGTCGGAAACGACTAGCACGCATGTGCGGGGGAACCTTTACCTTTACCTTTAAGAGACTGCTATGTATGCTGATATATAGTGGACGTCTACTAGAAACAGATCCTTTCAGTGGTGGCAGAGGTGGGGACTGTTTTGTCAAAAGGCCTGTTCCAATTTTAGATAATTTCATACATATTGAACTGATTGGCTGTTACAAAGGGTTACTACCCGGTGCGATTTCTTATGGGTTTCATCTTCCTGCTTATTTGAGCCTTTTGGGCAGTTTGTTTGTTTTGTATATATTTTACGGTTGAAGTTTTCCTAGTATTCTTATTGTCTTAAATCACAAACTTGGGCAACTTTAGGCAATGTGGACTTCAACTCATCATGGCAGCTAAGGAAATCTGGAAGTTGATATCCACATATCTTAAAGTTGCCAGCTTTAAAAAAACACCGTTCTAAATGTTTGCTAGCAAGACTTGTTCAGGTGAGTGGCAGCAAGTACTTTTTTTTTAAAGTTCATTTTCTTAACAGGGAATAATTTTCATTGGTCGCAACATAAGCCTGCCTGATTTTGAACCTTGCCGAAACTAAGTAAAAAAGGAGGGCAACTCCAAAACACAGTAAGAGAAAAAAGAGGAAAGCTCAAAGTGGTATTAAAATGCATAAAGAACTAAATAACTCAGTGCTTTGCTTAGATCAATATTAGATCAGTCTTTAAAATATTTAAATAAAACTATTTTTAAAAAAATCTGTCCTGATTCTGATTAAAAATGGTGAGTTTAATAATTCATAGCTAGGATTTCTCCTTCTTCTGTTTCTCCAATTGACTGCATACGATATATACATAATTCTCTGATGAATGGCTTCATATTTTATCAGAAAAACTCTGGTTTGTTTTCTTTCTGATCCACAAGGAAGACTTGCACAGAAACTCTTTGAATGGCTATCCTTTTAATTTAAAGTTCTCATATATTTTGAATCTAGCCCCCTACTATCTCTCTCTCTCTCTCTCTCTCTCTCTCTCTCTCTCTCTCTCTCTCTCTCTCTCTCTCTCTCTCTCTCTCTCTCAGTCTAGGATTGCCTCTTTTGTTCTTGAACCTTCAACCAGAAGATTTCCGTTTCATGTTTTCTTTTCTTCAATCTTATTAAACAAATATTTGAATGGTACTATGCAAAGTTTAAGGGACACGGTGGCTCAGTGGGTTAGGACACTGAGCTTGTCGATCAGAAGGTCGGCAGTTTGGCGGGTCGAATCCCGAGTGCCGCATAGCAGAGTGAAGCAGAAGCTCGTCCCAGCTTCTGCCAACCTAGCAGTTTGAAAGCATGTAAAAATGCAAGTAGAAAAATAGGGACCACTCCGGTGGGAAGGTAACAGCGTTCCATGCGCCTTTGGCATCCAGTCATGCCGGCCACATGACCATGGAGACGTCCTCGGACAAGTGCTGGCTCTTCGGCTTTGAAACGGAGATGAGCACCGGCCCCTAGAGTCGGAAACGACTAGCACGCATGTGCGGGGGAACCTTTACCTTTACCTTTACCTTTACCTTTACCTTTATGCAAAGTTTTGTTTGATCTGGAAATATGGCAGGCCAGTAGCAGAACCGAAAGTCAGTGGCCTGAAAGGATTGCAATGGGACCCCATTTAACTTACCAGCAAAGCTTTTCACCTGCACAGTAGTTGGCCACAGCACTTCCACTGATGGAGAGGTGACCAACTTGATTGAGGGGAAGGAATGGGAGGAGTGAGTCTTCTCTTGTTAATTTTCTGGTCCCATAAAGCCGTCCATAGGATTGGAGAAGTGACACAAATGTTCCATTCTCCCTTCACACTTCTCCTTTTCTTACCACCAGTTTCAAGAGAAGCAGGAAGATAAGGTAATGGGCTCTTTTTGGTATCAGACCCAATTCCCCCATGTGTTACTACAGTGTGTGTTAGTTATGAACTAGGCACCAACTTCCATTTCCACTCCCATCCTCTTTATCCATCCCTCTCCGTGATAAAGTTACTCCCCTATGAATTACCCTAATGTATTTTTGAAGTGTGTCCAAACTGCTGGACGTGTCTCAGAAAGTGATCCCAACCCATGATAAGATGCAGTGTTGAATGGTCAGCAGTGTCACTGTGAGAGATGGTGTCTAAAGAGCTACATCCACCTCACTTCCCTTTCTCCAAGGAAAGAGAAGTGCAGGGAAAGCAGTTGTTCCACAATCTCTCACCTGCAATAAAGTGTGTAGGGCAGTAGGTCTTTTTGGATGGAAGGAAGGATGGATGAATCTTGAATGGATCCATTTTATCCTCTCCTCTCTCATTTTCTTTTCTGGCCCCGTGTGGCTGGAAGAGCAGATGGAAAGGGGAAGAATAACTGCTGTTGTGATTCAGGGTCAGCCTGTGGGTCCGGCAGCCGGCTCGGATGTCTTGGATGACTCAGACGAGGGGGAGGAGGAGGGTGTTGAAGACGAACGTGCTGATGATGGCTTGGAGGCTTCGCAGAGCCCCCAGCCAGGGCCCTCTTCTCAGCTGCGCGAGCCCGACAGTGCGGATGATGATGACCCACAGCTGGCCCTGTTCAAGGACGCCCGACGCAGGAGGCAGTCAAGCAGGAACAAGCAGAGAAAGGCTGTGGGACTCCTCAGAAGGAGGCACAGGGAGGCCACGCCCTGAACTCTAATAAAGGGAGTGTTTGGGGAAGGGCTGGTTGCTGAAAGCAACCGCTCCGTTTGAGGATCACAGTTCCAGTGTTTTGTTTCTTGTTCTGTTGTTTGTGTAATAAATCTTGGCAGACGCCTTCCAGCTTCAGACGCTCTCCAGCCTCTGCCGTTTGTACAGGGGTTGCCTTTCTGCAAGGCCGGTAGCAGGCTGGTTCAGAACAACTGCTTTGGTTCTAGTTCAATCCCACAGATCATCTTGTGCTATACCAGGGGCAGTGGTGGGATTCAGCCAGTTCGCACTGGTTCAGGAGAACCGGTAGCTAAATTTACCTGTATTCGGACAACCAGCTGGCTTCTGGAAGTTCAGTCTAGGCCTGGGAGGCCTGGAGGAGGCCTCCCAGGCCTAGAATAGCCCACCGGAAGCGCATGGATACCACTTCCGGAAGTTTGTTCTAGGCCTTGGAGGCCTGGAGGAGGCATCGGCAGGAGGAGACCTCCCAGGCCTAGAACAGCCTACCGGAAGTGCATGGATACCACTTCCGTAAGTCCATTCTAGGCCTTGGAGGCCTGGAGGAGGCCTCCCAGGCCTAGAATGGCCCACCAGAAGTGTGTGGATGGCACTTCCAGAAGTCCATTCTAGGCATTGGAGGCCCAGGCCTGCATCAAATAAGAGAACCAGTTGTTCAGGTATTTGAATCCCACCACTGGCCAGGGGTCTCCAAACTTGGCAACTTGAAGACTTGTGGACTTCACCTGCCAGAAGGAGCTATTTCCCAACCCTACAAAATGTATTGAAATAAAAGAATAGCCTTGAGGGACAGGAGAAAGATTCACAATCCAGGCAAGAATCAGATAAACAACATCTGAGAAAATACCTCACACACACCCTTCCCTAATTCTCACACAAAGGGAAAGAGAGGAAGCAAGGAAACACATTCCGACTTACTAGAACTTTAGAATACATGTAATATTCGCCTGCGTGACTTTGTTTCCTGTTCGTGTCTACCTTGAAAGTGTAGCACAGAGGTCTCCAAACTTGGCAACTTGAAGACTTGTGGACTTCACCTGCCACTGTGAGATCAAAGCCCCACCTTTTTTTACAAGTGTCATGATGGATGTAAAAAGGGGCAGGGCTTCAACTGCATGACAACCATGCAGTTGAAGCCCTGACCCTTTTTACATCCATCATCTTGTCTTTTGACTGTCTTTTGACTTGACTGTCATCTTGACTTCTTTGACCCCATCTTGCCCCACTCCTGCTTTCCTTGTTGTGAGTGGCAGGAGAAGAAGGGAGGGGGAACAAAAGAGAATGGCTCCTAAAGTGTCAGTTCCCTAATTCCCTGGAGTGACAAATCTCTGGAATTGAAGGATTGACAGCAAAAGACCCAAGAGTTTCCTATTCTCAGTAACCAGCACCAAATAAAGTATTTGCCACCCTATCTATCACCTTCCCCACTTCTTCTATGGGCAGAATAGGAGTTAAAAGTGAAGCTCCTGTATTTTAAGGCAACGTTAACTTCTCTCCTGGCTCATAAACTGCAGAAAAAGTAGTTCAGAGTTTCTTGACCATCCAATAGCCAAATGGGGCAATATCAAATTATAATATGTATAAATAAAGGCAATATTAAAATATATCATACTGCTGTTAGAGAATATTACTAACAGCCACTTTAGGTATCTCTCTGTACAAATAATCAACTTTTCAGACTTCTTGTTAAACAAACAGGAAACACAACGGTCTGATCACATTTACAAATTGGATTTCCAGCTGCTTCAGGCTTGAAAACAACAACAAAAATATGACCACAGCAGAGAAGAGAAATCACTCCTGTCCCTCAATATCATCATTTCTACCAAATCCAGCTGTTTTCAATTCCAACAATCCACATTATGACACCATTATAGCAGAGATTACCTGGCTTCATTCCAGCTTTGCTACTATCCATAACTATCAGCCCAAATGGCATCGTCTTTCTTTCAAGGTTCCTGTAACTCAGTAGGTGGGTTAGAAATGCCAGCTTTAATTAGGGAGCTTTATTTTTCTAAACATGTTTCACAACCCTGATTTGTCACCAAATATCATGCCAGGAACCTGGGCTTCAACAAGTTTAATGCAGTATCTGTGAGATAAAAATAACATGAGCTAAGGGTACCCTGTCTTTCTTCAAGATGCAAAGCATCGTGTAAAAAATAGAGAATATCTGAAGAACAGAAATAGAAATGCAAGAATATTTCTTTCTGCCTCTTCAATAATTATAATAATAGCCTACCCCAAGGAATTTACTAGTCTATTCAGTCAGTGCATCAAATTCAAGTTTCTCTCTTCTCTTCCTTAACATTTCTCAGAGTACTTACTCTCGATTGCCTCTTTTGGCTGGTCCAATAGATTGGTTGGCTTACCATGAGAATCCAGCCATATTATGAAATGGTCTCTTACTGGAATGTAGAATGGAAGCGTACACACTTGTGATATATTCACAAAAGGCATATATGGCTGCTTCATGTTCCACACTATCCGCCCTCTGAAATTGCATCGCCTTTTTTTCTTGCTTTCGTTCTTATTCCTTGCCAACACACTTGGCTTCCAGAAGACCATCGGAAATATATCTGTGTTAAATTGTTTAAATCTGCTCAGCACCCAAGCAACTTGAGGGACCTTCTGTGGCTTAGATATGCAGCATGATTCCTGCTTCTTCCAGGAAAAAGATGCTCATGAGAGGTTGGCTGATTTTTTTTTGTTTGTGAAGGAAATATGCGGCTGAAGACACAGCCTTTAGCAGTGAGATATAAGGAGATGGGACAGAAAGAGTATTACCTGTATTCCAAAGGTGGACTATGTTCTGAGTGATCAAGTTCCATGTAGCCCAGAATGCGCAGCTCCAACAACCACAACAAGAACAACATCCAGAATCAGAAATAACAGAACAGAGATTAGCAGATCAACGCCGATTTATAATATGAAATAAAGTATTCACAGAAACAGAATTGGATGAACTGCAAAGGTTTACCCAGGGCAAAGAAATCAAAGACTTGCCAGAAGTAATTCAGAATGTAGAGGCAAGCCAGGGGGAATTGGCAGTGAAGGAATCCAGCAGAGATATACAACTGTTCTCATTTGGAAACCAGGCACCTCTTCCTCAGGAAGAACAAAGTCCTCTAACTAAAGAAATAAAAGAATTGAAACAAAGAATAACTGAGCATCTACAGCAGCACAAAAACAACAGAATAAGGCTGCCTGCATTGAAGCTTGTTCTAAAGTTACAGCTAGCACAAGCATTAAAAGATGCAAATACTGCAATATCAAGTATAAGCACCAATTCACTGCAAGAAACAAACAAACTAATGTACAGCACAGCTGCAGTTATAACTGAATACCTGGGATGCAAAATCAACAAAGAAGAAAAACAAACAAACAGTGCACCACAAAAATGGAAGGTTAGACTAAAAAATAAGATCAGCAAGTTAAGATCATATGCAAACAAGCTAGAACAGATGAAAGAAAAGAAGAACAAGAAGACCAAAGAATACCTAATGAAGAAATACCAATTAGAAACAAGGAAGATCAAGGAAGCACTGGAAATAATAAAGCAGAAAATAACAGCTATAGCCAGGAAAATCAGTAGATACGAAACTTGAATTGCAAATTATAGGCAGAACCTCCAATTTCAATCCAATCAGAAATGTTTCTACCAATCCATCAATGGAGAAACTGCAATGAATCAGTCAGTACCTGACAAGGAAGAAACAGTGCAGTTCTGGAAACAGATATGGGATAGCCCAAAGAAACACAACAAGGATGCGGCTTGGTTAAAAGAGGTGGATGCAAATAAAACAGAAGCTGAAATGAAAGAAGTAGTAATAACAACAAAAATGGTAGAAAAAAGAGCAAGGAAGATCAAAAATTAGTCAGCACCAGGTGAAGATGAACTGCATGGGTTTTGGTTGAAACATCTAACTGTTATATACCCACTCATTGCCAAGCAGTTCAACAATATACTACAAGGAGGAGAAATTGAAAAGTGGCTAACAACTGGGAAAACCTACCTAATAATGAAAAATCCAGCAAAAGGGGCAAAACCAGGCAACTACAGGGCAATTACCTGCTTGCCAACAACTTTCAAATTCTAACTGGTGTGGTAGCTGATGCAGTACAACAGCATCTAGTTGAAAACAATCTCTTTCCACCCAAGCAGAATGGAAACCATCCCAATAGCAGAGGAACAAAAGATCAACTCCTAATAGACAAAATGATCTTGGAAAACTGCAAGAAAAGGAAGACCAACCTGAATGTGGCATAAATTGACTACAAAAAGGTATTTGACTCTCTGCCACATGACTGGATAATCAAGTGCCTAGAAATAACAGGAGTCAGTAGAAACATCAGAAAATTTGTGCAAAGATCGATTGCACAGTGGAAGACACAGTTGCAGGTCAATGGTGAAAGACTGGGAGAGGTTAATATCAAGAGAGGAATATTTCAAGGAGATTCATTATCACCACTACTATTTGTTATTGCACTGTTTCCTCTGTCAACAATACAGAATACATCTGCCAGACTATCCCACCTCCTTTACATGGATGATCTGAAGCTATATGGAAAAACATCATCTGAAATAGAATTGCTGCTGAACACTGTCCATATATATAGCCAAGATATTGCAATGGAGTTTGGCTTGGACAAATGTGCCACACTTACTCCCAAACAAGGAAAAATAGTGAAAACTGAAGGAATCAAGATGCCCCATGGAAATAACATTAAGAGTGTGGATGAGGAAGATTACTACAAATAATTGGGTATCCTTCAAGCTGACAACAACACTGAAGTCAAGAAAAAGATTAGAGGTGAATACATGAAGAGAGTGAAGAAGATCTTAAAGTCCAAACTCAATGGAGGAAATACCATGAAGGCAATCAAAACCTAGGCAATTACAGTCATAAGATACACAGCTGGAATAGTGGACTGGACTCAAGCAGAACTAAAAGCAATAGATAGGAAGACCAGAAAAATAATGACAATGAATCATGCCCTTCATCCACGCAGTGACATTGACAGACTCTATCTACCAAGATAAATAGGTGGACGTGGAATGCTGCAAGTACATCAGATGGTTGAAGAAGAAAAAATGGCTTTGGAAGAATATCTGAAGGACAATGATGTAGATGCACTGAAATTACTATATCAGGAAAGCTTACTGACTACTGGAGAGACCAAACTGGCCTACAAGAAAGACCAAATGAAGAACAGAATAGAGACATGGGAAGACAAAGCACTACATGGCCAGTACATTAAAAAAAATAGCTGGGAAAGCAGATAATAACAAGACCTGGCAATGGCTAAGAGCTGGAAAGTTGAAGAAAGAGACCGAGGGACTAATTCTGGCTGCACAAGACCAAGCCTTAAGGACAAATGCATACAAAGTCAAAATTGAGAAGACAGCAACAGACAGTAAGTGCCGCCTATGCAAAGAAGCTGAAGAAACAGTGGACCACCTGGTAAGCTGCTGCAAGTAGATCGCACAGACTGGCTACAAGCAGCGGCATGACAAAGTAGCAACAATGGTGCATTGGAAGATCTGCAAGAACTAGTGGGATCATAAAATAGAGAAAGTCATAGAAGATGATAAAGTTAAACTGCTCTGGTACTGCAGAATTCAAACAGAGAAGCACCTGCAACATAACACCCCGACTTAACAATTGTTGATAAGAAAGTAAAAATTGTCTGGATAGTGGATGTGGCAGTGCCTGGAGACAGTAGAATAGACGAGAAAGAACTGGAGAAGATTATAAAATACAAAGACATACAAATAGAAATAGAAAGACTGTGGCAAAGGCAAGCAAGGATAGTACCAATAGTAATAGGCGCCTTGGGTGCAATCCCAAAACAAATGGAGCACCACTTGAACACCATCGGCATTGACAAATTCACCATTAGTCAATTGCAAAAGGCGGCCTTACTAGGAACTGCTTCCATCCTGTGATGATATCTGTAATACCATCAAACATCCACATCTGTCTATTTCAGGTCTTTGGTAAGGTAGACAAAAATGCCAAATCCAATCTGAACATCTGGCTGACTATGCGATGATCAATATAATAATAATAATAATAATAATAATAATAATAATAATAATAATAATAATAATAATAATAATAATAATAATAATAATAATAATAATAATAATAATTATTATTATTATTATTATTATTATTATTATTTAAAGGAGGTACCTGGTTGATACCCAGGATGCTGGCAGCAACCCGTGTCAACCATCAGGGCCAGTCAATTTGAATGTTCAGTTGACTGAGGTTCATGTTTAATGAATTATTATTATTATTATTATTATTATTATTATTATTATTAACAACAACAACAACAACAACAACAACAACAACAATAAATACAGTTGGAAGGGACCTTGGAGGTCATCTAGTCTAACTCCCTTCTCAGACAGGAAATCCTATACCATTTCATACAAATGGCTGTCCAGTCTCTTCTTAAAAACTTCCAGTGTTGGAGCATTCACCACCTCTGGAGGCAGGTGGTTCCACTGGTTAATTGTTCTAACTGTCAGGAAGTTTCTCCTTAGTTCTAGGTTGCTTCTATCCTTGGTTAGTTTCTATTTGTTGCTTCTTGTCCTGCCTTTAGGTGCTTTGGAGAATAGCTTGACTCCCTCTTCTTTGTGGCAGCCCCTGAGATATTGTAGCACTGCTATCATGTCACCCCCTCATCCTTCTCTTCATTAAACTAGACATACCCAATTCCAGCAACCGTTCCTTATATGTTTTAGTTTTCAGTCCCCTGATCATCTTTGTTGTTCTTCTCTGTACTCTTTCTAGAGTCTCAACATCTTTTTTTACATTGTGGTGACCAAAACTGGATGCAGTTTTCAAAGTGTGGCCTTACCAAGGCATTATAAAGTGGTATTAACACTTCATGTAATCTTGATTCTATCCCTCTGTTAATGCAGCCTAATAAAGCCATATCCCTTTCAAAGACTGCCTTCTATTAATCCAATAGAAGGGAGCATTATAAAAAAATATGGGAATCTATCACATTCTCTTTGTTTAATTTAAGCTACATTTTTGTCCTGGGCTTAGCTAGATTTTGCACAGCAGCACTACCACATCATTCAAAGGCAGGGCCTTGAGTCCAAAAGAGAATCCTTGCCTCCTTTGCAGCCATTCAAAGGCCTGCTCTCTGCTGGTGAGGGGAGCAGGTGTGTGTTTTTAAATTTGAAAATTAAAGTGTTGATCCTGGGTGGATCAAGGTTTTGTATTCTTAACTACTTCATTATGATAATTGTGCCATCCTTGAATTGTTTCTTCTCTCTAGCCTGAAATGAAATTAGCTGAAAAGGGCCATTGAACAGCTTAGGAAATCGAATGTATTTTTTAAAACATGGCAACTAATGGAAATATTAATTGAAATGATAACTGAACTTCTCTGTGTGGAAATATGTCCAAATATGTTTTAATGGTGCTCCACTTATGGAATAATACGTATATATCCTCTGTGCCCTCAGTGCTTTGTAAACCCCCCCTTTTAAATACCACCCAACTGCCAGTTACTTTATTTGAGAAGAACTATGGCAAGGTCTGTGCCAGGGCCATGACAGGGAAATCAAAAATCCACATGTGAAAAATGGGCAGAACTTCAATGATACCCTCATTTTATTTATTTATTATATTTTTATCTTGTCTTTTTTCATATACAATTCAAGGCGATGAACAACTGTGAGGTCCATTGGGCTGAGATTGATTAGCTCACAAGGGCAACTCTTTCCTAGGATGGGACAAGAGCTGGATGAGAACAACAACACCTCTTTCCTGCTTTGGTAGATGCCTGAAACACTGTTGGAAGAATATTTGGAATGTGTTTCACCTAACACAAATAAGAGCTCAGACTGAGGTGGTAATTGGAGGCCAATAAGGGTGATGAAGCACTACTAATTGTATTAGTCATGGTCCTTTCTAGGATGACTTGGTCCCTACTGGGGAAAGTCAGGCCATCACATTAGGGCACTGTGAAGGATACATGAAGCCGCCCACATTGCTCTAAAACTTTCACTAAGCTTGCTCTGCATTGGACTTTAACTAGGCTGATCTGGCTGAGATGCATGGGGCTTAGTTTTGTGGTATGATATGGGTTGAGTTTGAGTTGGTGACACCTGAAAGTTGCAGGACTCTCAGCTTATTATTGAAGGGGTCTCTGTTTATTGTAGCCTGGTATCTCCTGAGTTGTTAAGGTGGCCAGATGACCTATAATTGGGTCTGTGCTATGATGCCAGCCTCATTGACAAAGGGAGTATTGCCTGTGGTCTTGAAGGAGGTGGCGGTTCACCCTTTTATCAAGAGGCTGGCCTTGGGTCTAATGATTTTAGACAAAGCACCACTTGGTTGCCAACATTCCCTTTTGGAGAAGATCTGTTGAGAAAGTGGTCAGTCTGCAGTTGCTTATCAAGACCTGGTTTGGTTGAGTTTCATGCTGGGATTCACTACTGAGGCAGCCTTAGTCAAATCTTCTTGATGACATTTGCCGGAACTAGGATAGAGATGGTGCAATCATCCTAGCGTTCTTTGTTTTTCGGCAGCCTTTGATATTGTCAACTATATTATCCTTCTCATCTATCTGTGGTGGTTGGAAATTGGGGCACTATTTTATGGCAGTTCTTAATCTTTCCTTAATGAATGGTCCAGTTAGTGTTGGCGGGTAGAGATAGAGTATTCTCTGGGCTTCCCCTATGTGGGGTGCTCCAGAATTTGCTGTTCTCTCTCCTCCTGCTTAACATCTGTCAAGTGAGGTCATTTGTGGTTCGGGGTTCAATATCACCAATATGCTGATGATACCTAGTTATATCTTTTGATACCAGGCTGGCAAGTGAGCTACTCCCAGGATTCTCAGTCGGTAAGTACATGTGTCCTATCTGAAGGGCAGCAAGTTAAGTACAGGTTGCTCAGAGGTGCTATCAGGCTGAGTGCACTAACTGCAATTTTGGGACAGCAAAGCATTTAGCTGTTCCCATGCAATTCATTCTTCCATAGGAAGAGGGTCCATCAGACAATATCTCCTCCTGGTAAAAAGCCATATCAACTCTAAATTCAAATACTTGTCTTTTTCTTTAAAAGTAGCCCCAAAGAGCTTGAGAAAATAAATACTTTTGCCACATGGCAACAATTCGGAAGTAAATATGTCCCGCCGCTCTGATCTTACATCCTGTCACATTAATGTTTCAGAGCACTCAATATAAATATTAAAACTAATAGCTTCTCTCTGCAGCGATTACTCCATCATTCCCTGAAATCATCATAAAACATTCAAAGCCTTTTAGAACATTTACACACTTCAATCTTATGGCGGGGAAAGGGAAACTAACAGGACACAGTTCGCGAGCTTAAATAATAGTGAAAATCTGTTTATAGAATATGCGTTATTTATTCATCATTGGGAGGAAAGTTTCAGGTGGTGGAGGGAGTCGAGCTGGAGAGAAAGGCCAAAGTATTGCTTTTCTGAATTCTGAGAACTTGTTTAAAAAGAGAGGGAGAATAAAAGAAGTCCATGAGATTTTCAGCCTGAGGTCAATCAATTTTAGGACCGTAGATACATAAACAGCTAATGGATTGTAAAGACACATCCTGGTGTTATGAATTTTTAACAAGCAATTCTTTGGGACAGACCTCTATAAATCAGTGATGACTTATTGGCTGGATCAATTATGCCAGCTTTAAAAGATTTAATGACAGGTAATGAACAAGTCTCCAGGGTCTGCCACTCAACACTGTTTTGCACTTGTAGTTACAACTACTTAAGTGTAAAATCTAGGTAGGAAGCCATTACCCAGAATAATGGAAACCTCAGAGAATCTTGAGATGATGCTTCGTTATTATTTTACATTTCTGTCTCCATATGGTTTTCCAAAAAGCATGAGAAATGACCTATTTCATGAACTTGTATATTTAACTATTGTTAACATTAAAAAATAGAAACACCAAAAACTACAATAATGTTAAAATGAGGACGCATGTGCAACAAGAGCATCATGCTAACAGTGCTGTAATGTACTTGCATCCTGATGTAAGTACAAAATGTTTTATGTACAAAGCCCATTGTGTTTGTACAGTGATGTTACACATATCTTGTTGTTTGTTCCCCCTCGGCTCATTGCTGTATATGCCCGTGTTAGGACAGATCTGAAGCCTTTACTTTTAACATCTTTTTCCTGGAATTTGCTTAATAAGCAATTCAGGTTTTCGCAAAGTAAAAAGGTCATGGGTAGCAGATGGATGCTTTAATAGAAATGGTGGAAAACAGCTATTAGAAAATAAGTGTTGCAACCATTGTTGTTGTTAGTTGCAAAGACATGTCTGACCCATCATGACCCCATGGACAACATTCCTCCAGGCCTTCCTGTCCTCTACCATCTTCTGGAGTCCATTTAAGCTCACGCCTACTGCTTCAGTGACTCCCTCCAGCCACCTCATTCTCTGTCGTCCCCTTCTTCTATTGCCCTCAATCTTTCCCAGCATTAGGCTCTTCTCCATTGAGTCCTTCCTTCTCATTAGATGGCCAAAGTATTTGAGTTTCAACTTCAGGATCTGGCCTTCTAAAGAGCAGTCAGGGTTGATCTCCTCTAGGACTGACCGGTTTGATCGCCTTGCAGTCCAAGGGACTCGCAGGAGTCTTCTCCAGCACCATAGTTCAAAGGCCTCAATTCTTTGGCGCTCAGCCTTTCTTATGGTCCAGCTTTCACTGCCATACATTGCCACTGGGAAGACCACAGCTTTCACTATGCGCACTTTTGTTGGCAGGGTGATGTCTCTGCTTTTTAGTGTGCTGTCTAGATTTGCCATGGCTTTCCTCTCCAGGAGCAAGCGTCTTTTAATTTCTTGGCTGCAGTCCCCATCTGCGGTGATCTTTGAGCCCAGGAAAATAAAATCTGTCACTACCTCCATTTCTTCCCCATCTGTTTGCCAGGAATTGAGAGGGCCAGATGCCATGATCTTGGTTTTCTTAATGTTAAGTTTCAACCCAACTTTTGCATTCTGTTGCAACCATAACTATCTTGAAAATGCTACATTGGACATTTATATTCCCTTCAATAACAATACAACTATAATATATAGTATATACTTGTATTTTTGGGCATATGCTGCTATTTAAGGAAGAGTGCAGGTGTTTTTCACTTAGCAAAGTTCCTCACTGCTAATCTAGAGATGACATTCTATGCCCATATCTGAAAGACTATAATTATAATTCTCTCATTTTTATTTCCCAGAGTCTAAAGGTGAGTGCTGATGCTTACTTCACTAAAAACACCTTTCATAATCAAAAAGGCAGTCTCACCAGAAGTTTCTAACTTACGTAATGGGGAATATGCTTCCTTGAACAGAATTGAACTTACTTAAGAATTAGTGCATTTAGAACTAACTTCTGCCTAACAACTTACAATGTATTACACCAGAAATGATACTAACCTTGAGGTTGGCCCCCAGTAAAACTGAGATTGGAAAGCAGAGTCCCAAAGGACAACATAAAATGCCTTCAGTTAATGAATAATAAAATCATGGACTTCTTTGTCAGAAGAATTCAGTAAGACAAGCTGTACTAGTGGAAACCAGCCACGACGATGAGAAAAATGAGCAGAATATAGTCCCATCTCCTGCTGTTAGAATTAATAGCTAAATTAAATCTTCAGGTTTAATAAAATATCTTCCTAAATTGGAGACAGGTTAAAAGAGACATGGGGGCAAAGAATAATGGACCTCAAGATTTACGTCGGAGTTCTGAAGACATCTGTTTTACTAATGTTGACAGCTGGATCTTAGGTGAGATGGAAATTTGACTAAACCACAGAGACCTTATAAAACAGTGGCTTTTGTTTTATTATATTGGTTATTCTTGCCATGATCCTGAAACCTCAGGTTGATAGCAGAAAAAGAGACAGCCAATAACCAAGCACATGTACAATAAATATATTTTGAGGAATATTCAAGTATATTTCCTAGGACTAACCCTTCCTTCAAAAATGACAGGACCCTTGAGGACCACTCTCTTCTTTTTTCCCCTTGGTCCACTTCCTGCCTAATATAGCCATCCACCCAAAAGGAGCACTGGCCCCAAGGTCCTCATTTTTGTGTTGTCTTTTTATGTGTCCAGTGCCTTGAGCTACTTGCTTTTTGTTTTGGCTTTCTACCTGCCCTCTGACCTCAGAGCCTTGGTGGAGCAGTGGGCTAATGCCTCCTTAAGTAACACCAGCTGCCTACAATTAGTGCAGGTTCGAGTCCCACCAGGCTCAAGGTTGACTCAGCCTTCCATCCTTCCGAGGTAGGTAAAATGAGGACCCAGATTTTTGGGGGCAATAAGCTGACTTTGTAATAATGCCGCGTGGGGGGGGGCTGAAAGCCCTAATAAGAAGGCATATACATAGAATGAAGTCTATTGCTAAACACATTGACTTGTGCTTAGATTGTAAGCCGCCCTGAGTCTTCGGAGAAGGGTGGGATATAAATGGTATTAAAAACAAACTTTGGTGTTGCTCTCAAGAAAAGCTTTGAGAAGCCCTGATCTTAATGAGCTGACAAACTGTTCAGTTTCTATTTTGCATGAAGCAGATTTAATAATGTTATTGTAATAGAAACTCTAAGGCAAAAATTAGAGGTATTATTGTTCCTAACTATGTGTCTCCTAAGTGACCGCTTAATAAAAGAGTCACTTTTTGTGGCTTCTTAAATATAATTCTTATTCCTTTAAATATTAACCTTCTGTACTAATGCAATTGAAGATTTATAATTCACTAGATTATGGGGAAGGCACAAATTAAACATATATGGTTCATAAGTGTTCCTTAAGATCAAAAATTCCTTAAGATTCCTTAAGTATTCTTTAAAAAATTTCTTCTTAATCTCATCGAGCTGTCCCTATCTGCTGAAACACTAAATTGCTTTTTCTGAGAGCATCTTATTGTTTGTTCTTGATTCTTGGAAGATGACAAAATGAAAGAAGATTTGGTGTGAAGAATCAAAATTTAAGTGTTTCTGAATAGAAACAGAACTGGTTTTTTTTAAAAACTCCCCCCCCTTGTCTTCTGGCTTTGATTCTCATGGAAAAATAGGATTCAGATATCCTGAAAATTAATAGAATTGAATCTTGGATGTGAAAATTTGGAAATGAAAAACATATTTCTACCTACGATTTGCAAAAAGAAAAGTTTATTAGAGACCCAATTTTAAGAATGAAATTTTCATCTATGAAGTATTACTTTGCTCAGCAAGGCATATATAAATTGTAGGCTGGTGGTTCTTACTATATCTGGAGAGTTTGAAATCAAGAAGTCATCAAGAAATGTTTGTTTCTGAAATGCATCTCTCAAAGTTTTATAAAGACCTCCAAAGGGAAATCAGAAAAGAATTTTGTAGGCATAAGGAAAGAGTCAAGACACTTGTAATGATGAAAGACAGCACTTAAAAATATATATATCGATCTGTCAACAGATTAGATTTGGTTGCTTACTGTGTATTAGCATTTCATCCACCTTAATGTGATTTTATTCACTTTAGCAGTTTGGATCCACATATACTGTCTAAAATTTATTTAGTTCCACCACAGTTTGTAAACAACCTATCTGCCTATTGCATATTGTTTTCTCTAGCTGCCTTGAATACGTAAAGACAACAAATGGGGCAAAATCTGCTCTTCTGCTACATAGGAAGAGCAAAACTGTGCTTATAACTATAGTTGTAATTCTTCTTTTATTGCTAAAAATATCAAAATAAATCAGCAAAGGATTTCTCTGTATAGTTTGATACTCTCCCTTCTTTTCAATAAGGTCTGAATGGTAATATGCTAATTTCTGCAGGCCCAGAGGAGAAGCTAACCCATCAGCAAGCACAAGATTGACTAAGATGCCCTATATGTCCAGTAGTCCCACCAGGAATATGGGTTTATATTTCTTCTTCTGTCTGTCACCCTACATCTTTGGCAATGATTTGCACTGGGGAAATGCTTCACTGGCCATTGCTTTATCCACCTTCTGTCACTCAGGAGAAGATTTGCACAATTGGACTTCCTACTTCATAGACTTTTTGCTGGCTCCAAAGACACCTTCTTTTGTCTTCTCAGTGTTTCCTTACTATTTACTCCATTTTCCTTTCTTTCCCAGATAGCTAATTTAGGAAAGAATGCATGTAATTGCTCCACAATATGTTCTGACTGACAGTTTTAGGAACTGCCCTTCCCATTAGCTTAATGTGGTTGAATGAGGGAAACTCACCTGTTTCCATTAATAAGTCACTTTTCACATCAGAAGTGACCATTTCTGTAGTCCAGGGGTCTTCAAACTTGGCCCTTTTATGACTTGTGGACTTCAACTCCCAGAATTCCTCAGCCAGCGTGCTGAGGAAAACAGAACAAGAAATTACATTTTCAAATTTCTTGATATTTTCCGTCTTTTTTTAACTCTAGATTGACATTACTTACCCTTCATAATTGTCTGAGTCAGACGTTAGGTCTGCTGCCTATTGTTGTTGTATGGATGAAAGTTCCCCAACTTTTACCTGTCATGACTATCTCTTTGTAGTACTTGTAGCTGCACTCAAAATATTATCTGAATGGTTGCTAGGAGGCAAATATTAAAAATTGATCCACAGTTACTATCAAGGAAGCTCATAACATATTAAAAAGACTAGTATGCCAAGAAATATTCCTTACAATATATTGCTACTTAATTGGATTTCTGTCACTTTGAAGTACAACACACACAGAGAGTTAAATATAGCTGTATACATTTCTGGTATATATTTTGTTTTTAAGCAGGTCTGTTGAGAATGCACAGCAACAGAAATAGGATTTATATAAAAAAAGAATCTCTTAAAGGGGGAAAATATCAAGAAAACATATTTCAATGTGTTTTAGATTCAAATAATCTTTCATCAGGGATATCTAAAAATGAATATACAAGCATTATATGCTCTATAAATAATTTACATTGTTATCTTTGGCACAGAAACACTATATGGCATTGGAAATTACATCCTGTAAACTGAACCTTGTAAAGCAGGTTCTGAGTTTTGACTGAAACCTAGATTTATATTTGATTTCTAAGTATTTAGTTTTAAATTTTCTGGCAATGTGAGTAGCTCAAATGTTATGTGCTGCTGATTTTTTTTTTAAAAAACAAACATATACACTCAGAGCAGTATCTTTTAAGCAGTCGGTCATGAATAACTATTTGCCTAGTAGTGAACAAAGTGGAATAAGCAAAACGGCAGATGCTGTCCACCAAAGTTTAGCTAAATTTGAGTTTTCAAATTTTAGTGTATCAGAATTGTTGTGGTTGTGGTTGTTTATCACCAAAGTGTATAAAGCCTGCTAATGCCTAGTTACAGAATGGGACAATTTGTCATGGTCCCTCAGCGTGGCCAGCTCACCTCTGCCAGCTTGTCACCGCAAAGTTGCCGCAGGATAACTCCACATGGTCAATGCACTACAGGCAGCTGGAGAGAGAGTGGATGGGTGGGTGGGTGGACCAGCGAGTGCAGAGTGGCAGAGGTGGCTGGGAGCTTCCCATTTTCATACCCCGAACCCACTGCCACTGCACCAATGTCTAGCAGCAGCAGTGGGACAGACAACAGGGAAGAAATGGCAGCTGAGGGCATCCCACTTTTACACACACACACACACACACACACACACACACACAAACACACACACACACACTGCCACTGCTGCCCCCCTGCCACACTGAGCTCTGGGCTGAAGAGGTTGGGGATGATTGTGGCAGCGGGAGGGGGGATGGATGGGGGGAGTTTGCGGTGGCCAGGGGTGTTTTATTTTCACAAAACCCCACTGCCACTGTCTCTGGCTTCTTTGGCCTGGAACTTGTGATGGCAGCAGAGGGTGTGAAAATGGGAAAGTCTTGGCTGCTGCCGCTACTTTACACTCTGTCCACCCGCTCACTCACCCGGCTGGCTCTCCCTCTGGCTGCTGCAATGAGTTGTCCCTGTGGTGAGTTGGCCATGGCAACTTGGTGGCAGTGAGTTGGCAGAGGTGACTTGGCAATTGGATCTATTTGTATGTAGATAGGTACGTACAAGATAGGGCAGTGTAGGAATGAAATCTCCTGGGAATTAATCTCGAATGAATGAATGAACCTTTATTGTCAAAGTACAACTATGTGTACATTGAGATTAGCTGAGCCTCCCTTTGTGCTCCCACCCCCCAACACACAGTGAAAACAAACCTTCCATCTTACTACACCATGTGAACCAACCCAACTATAATTCAGTGTTTCTCAACTTTGGCAGCTTTAAGATAGGGGCATCAACTCTTTGAATTCCCCAGCCAGTATGCCTTTTTCCCCTTCCCACCCTGTTTGTTTAAACAACGTCTCCTTTTGGGATGGGGGGGAGTGGGGGAACAAACAAGCTCTGTAGATAATCTCTCTTGTGCCTGGCCTATTTCCCTTCCCTCCACAATTGCAGAGTGGAAAGACTGGAGAGGAAGGGATTGCAAGAAAGTAAGCAGACACACATTAGTGAATACAATGGGCTGTTTGCATAACATGCTTGTGGTTCTCAGCTGCTGGCACATTCATTTGATGTGTATTCTCCATTGTGTAACTGTTTACTCTCTTATAATCCCTTCCTTTCCAATCTCTGAAGTCTGCGAGGGGGGAAAAAATAGTCCAGGCATAGGATAATATGTGTGAGTGAGGGATAAAAGCAGATATTGTTTGTTAGTTTTTTCAGCAGTTTTGTAACTTTAAATCAGGGGTGTCAAACTCAATTTAATTGAGGGCCGCATCAGCATTGCGGTTGCCCTCAGGGGGCCGGGTGGGTGTGGCCTGGGTGGGTGTGGCCTACTGGGTGGGCGTGGCCAGCTCTACATCATTCACATCAAGGGTCCCTATGGGGGCCTGCGCAGGAGTGGGACAGATCTGAGGGTCTCTGGCAGAAGGAGGGTCTCTGGGCCAGGGCCAAGGCAGTGGGGGCCGTTCCCTCACTGTTTCCAGGATGGCTTCGCGGGCTGGATGAAACCACTTCGCGGGCCGGATCTGGCCCCCGGGCCTTGTGTTTGACATGTCTGCTTTAAATGGTTGCTAAATGATGCAGTGTAATGCCTGATTTTTCCTTTCAGCAATAGCCACCATAACTTGTTCTAGTAATGGCTCGTCTGATTCTTAATAGTATGTATATTGTTTCTATCTCCTTTCAAAAGTATTCTGAATGTTATCAGCCATTTCTATCAATGGAGCACTAATCTGGCTGGAGAAGGCTCTAATGCTGGAAAAGGTGGAAGGAAAAAGAATGAACATCAGGAAGGTGAATGGATTTAATTACAGTGGCAATGAGCGCACCATTGGGAGAACTGAAGATCAGGTGGGGGACAGATCATCATAGAGAAAAATCTATCTGGTTGCTAACATTCAACAACAATTTGTTGGCACATAATCAATTGATCAATCAAATGGCAACTTAATATACTGGTGCAATTCTATCAAACCCCAGAATAAGTTTCTTAAAAAGAAGACAAAAATATTTTTTCTTGATGGCTGTGGATGCAGAAAGATGAAACGCTGCCTGGGCAGATCTCTTCTTTCTTGTGATATAAAAGGAAGCTTAGCAATAGCATAGTTTTATAAGGACAAAAACAAGAAACACCCCCCCCCCCCAATTAGCATGCAATGTAAAACCTTTGATTTCATTCCAGGCAGTGGAAGTGAGTGACAAGCAGCACGTGGAGATGGATGTGGACTGTGATTGCCTGCTGAAAAATATCTAGCAGCAAGCAGCAATCAAGTAACTGACAATCATTCTAAAGGTGACTGCACAGAATAATCCTTGTTATAATACATCAGATCAAACAATAACAAACAGCTGGTTTTATGCCAGAAATTTATTGTCAGGTTGAATATGCAAAACATGGTTCTCATTTTACAGGAGAAATAACACCCATGCTCCCCAAATCTTGTTTAAAGCTCTTCAGAATATTTTCTTCAAAGCCTGTTGGACAAATAAATTTGACTGACACCATGCCTAGATATTTGTGAGACAGAACACTTGACAATATCTGTCTCCTATAATTTGAACTTGAAGTAGATATATCCACTATGTATTTATTTCTGGCATGCTGAATAAGAACAGTTTACTCTGCTTCTTCTTAAACCGTTCACAAAATAACATATCCTCTCCCACCAGATTTGGGTTGCAAACATTCAGACATGCACTGGATAACAAGACAGCAACCCTTCAAATGGACGTCCAGGTTTTTTTTGTGGCATAGATCTCATAACTCTAATCAAGTTGGTAATTTTCTACGTATTTGGATTCAGTCATCTGAATATTGACTGTATGATTGAGAGTACAGTAGCCACTGGAGGAACGTAACTACTCTTTTAAATGATATTGTGCTAAACGTACGTAAGTGATCAAAAAGAGACAAAATTACACATTGGCTACATCGTTGAAACTAGAAGAAGACCCTAAGACGAGGAGAAACAAAACTGCAGGGAGACTTAATTTCTGGAAGCTGTGGGAGTAAAACTAACCCTCTAATTCAGGTTTCTGATAAACCACAGGTGATGTGTCGCAACGTATCACGACTCTTTTTGCATTGCCGGCAATGGGGTGGGCGTGGCTTTGGAATGATGAAACTGGTCCAGGGGCCGGCAGTTTGACACCCCTGTGATAAACAGTAGCTTCCCAAAGTTTCAGGTAAAATTTTTCCCAGCCTTACTTAGGAATACCATAAAAAAATATGGGTCCATCTGCATACTAAGGAAATGTTCTACAAGTGTGCTACAATTGAGCTAAAAATACCACAGAGCTCTCTACCAATACCAGGAATAATCCCGCAGCAACTTTGGATTTATTGCTCAAAATATTTAGGAATAATGGAAATCCTTAAAAGAGTTCATATAAAAAAAACCATAAATGCATTTTTAGGCTGCAAACAGGTATAAACTTTTAAAATTATGTACTTTCCTCCTTTTTGCTAATTGTTCAAACTTCTAAACTGAGTCAGGCTAAGGAAAAAGGCCAACTTTTTGCCTATGAATATATAACTTAGCTATGATAATTGTGGGAGAGATTCTCTCCCCACCCCCTCTTTCTTACTCTCTCTCTCTCCTCTAACAGACATTGTAGGAGGAGAAATAATAGTAAGTCTATGATGGCAAAACAAAATAAAAAGAAAAAACGGAATCTAGGAGCGCTTTTCCTGACTAAGAAATGTAATAAAAGGCATATACTTTTGTGAGTTTTGCTGATGAACTGAGTTGCAACTCATGACAGGTTGGTGTTTTTTTAAAAAACAAAATAAAATTTGTTAATTGAAAAAGGTGCCACTGGACTCTTTTTAATTTTCTGGTCCAACAGGCCTATGACATTTCTATGGAAAACTCACAAAAAAAAAAGAACAGTAACCATTCCCCATGGATGAAAACCCCAAGTATTAAGGCTGTTGCATTCACACTTATCTGACATCGGTGTGCATTTATGGCAAAAGAAGATCATGTGATGAATACAAAGGTATTTCAAGAATAACTGGGCAATTTCCTGCAGAAACTCCCCTCCTTCCAACTTAGCACTTTCTTGATTGTTACAAATTTAATAGTTCTCCCTGGAGTTGCGGGTACTAACTGTTTAAAATTTACCAGCAGAAGGCCTGTCAGGCATGCCATCCATGCAAACAGAAGAATATTTCAACTGTTTACTTTCATGAAGGATCACTGTTAAAAGCTTTGATCCCATTAAGGATACAAACTCTTCACATTCAGCCCATGACAACTATGATGAGTGAGTGAAACTGCAAATGTTCAGCCGCAGAGAAGATGAAACTGTCTTAGCGGCTGTAGGATTCTGCAAAAATTGCCACTGTGAGGTGACCCAGTTTCTTTTAATGATTCTTGTGATTAGTGTCAGATGAAGACAGATCTTATGGGAAAGTAAACATGGTAATGTCACCCATGTGCATAAGTTTCTGTTGCCATTACATGCATTCCGCTTCCAAATTGGTTTGTCGTTTTATCAGAAACGATATCACTTAACTTTCATCTGCAAAAATCAAAGAAGGGAAGAAAAGGATATTCCTGACTGAAAGTAAAAGCGGGGAGGATACTTCAGGGATATCTGGTATGAAGTTTCCCCGTCACTTCTTGAGACAACATTACAGTTTGATTTGAATCCCACCAAGGCCATGAAATAAAGAATGCCTATTTGTTTTGAGCACTACAGTCAGTTTTCAGAACTGCTATTTGTTATTTACAGTCAGGGAAAGATGGCGACGGACAATGACCAATTATTTCATATATGATCTTGAGTTGTGCAGAAGCTGAAAAACCCTCATCCCTGAAGCTTTTAAAGCCCCTTAAAAAGTCCCCACTAAATTTCTATGCATTATTAAATACAGAGAAATTAAACAATTTAATGTATTGACAATCATTTTAGTCAAAATTTAATTTATCCCGATCCTATCTACTTTTTTTACCTGGTCAAATCTTTCTTTGGAATATGCCCCTCAGGCCTTCCAAAGTTACTCAACTGTGGGTCATCTTGAAGGGGGGGGGTTGATCAGTTTTGATGTTGATGATTGATTCACAATGTAAAACTTGGGGAAAGTCTGAAAAAATCCTCACATGTTTGGAGAAATGAACTATGTAAGAGACTGGATGAAGGGACGCGGTGGCTCAGTGGGTTAGGACGCTGAGCTGTCAATCAGAAGGTCGGCAGTTTGGCGGGTCGAATCCCGAGTGCCGTGTAACAGAGTGAGCACCTGTTACTCGTCCCAGCTTCTGCCAACCTAGCAGTTGGAAAGCACGTAAAAATGCAAGTAGAAAAATAGGGACCACTACGGTGGGAAGGTAACAGCGTTCCGTGCGCCTTTGGCATCTAGTCATGCCGGCCACATGACCACAGAGACGTCCTCGGACAAGTGCTGGCTCTTCGGCTTTGAAACGGAGATGAGCACCGGCCCCTAGAGTCGGAAACGACTAGCACGCATGTGCGGGGGAACCTTTACCTTTAACTTTAAGAGACTGGATAGGGTTTTGCCCCCTTTCCTGCCTTTGTCTTCAGCTTCCTATCCACTTTTTTTCCTCTTCCCAATAAACCTGTCTTGATCATCTATTAACTAATTCCCTCTTCATATAATTACATATTTTTAGCTTGCCATTGATGAACTCATACACTTAAAAAAAGTTTTGGAATTGTTTTATTTGTTTTATTTTAAGTCGTATAATTATATATTTAATGCTGTTTTCTAGCAGGAGATGCATATCATAACAAGTGGTATACAAATGCTCTAATTAAAGAATAAATAGGAGCCAGCAAGCCCATATGAAATAAAGGGGAAGAATAAAATAATAATAATTGCAAAAGGCAGCTTTACTTGGAACCGTTTACCTCCTGCAATGATACCTCTAACACTACCAAACACCAACATCTCCCATCCGAGGTCCTTGGCAAGGAATTGATAGGTGCATAAAAATGCCAAATCCAGTCTGAACATCTGGCTGATTATGTGACAAACCATAATATTGTGGCTGTGGCTGTGGGTTATCCCACAGATGCTGGGCCCCTGAATACTGGCAGTGGAATATTAAGTCCTCTGCTCAGCTCCAAAAACCAATTGTGTCAAAAAATGATGTCTTCATCCTGCTAGGATTAAAGCTGTATATTAAATGCTGAAGGGCTGCAGCATCTGGGTATAACATTTATTTTTCTTCGCCAACCTCATACCAGAAAGCACTAAGCTTTTCCCAGCTTAGTTTTCGTGTTCACAGACAACGTCAAGTTTTGAAGCTCCCCCACCCTGCTTAGGGTGCCTCCTCATTTCTCCTAACCATAGAGCAGGGGTCTTTAAATTTGGCCCTTTTATCACTTGTCAACTTCAACTCCCAGAAATTCTGGGAGCTGAAGTCCACAAGTCATAAAAGGGCCAAGTTTGAAGACCCCTGCCATAGAAAAAAACAAATGCTTTTTTAATACCATGCTATGGCTTAATCTCATTCCCTGCCTATAAATGAGACTGGTTCCAGTTACCTTATTTGTTTTCCCTCTTCTCCCAATATGGTTTTTGCGATGGATATAATCTGTATATTTCATGGATGATGTGGTAACAAGTGCAGACAGGGGATTTAGACCTTCCCAAATTCTTTTGGTCAGCTTTTTTTCCATTGCCATTTTGACTTATGCAGTAGGGAAGACCAGCAACCTGCCCAAGGCAGCAACTTTTGCTTTGCAACACCTGACCAGTGCCTTCCCAATTGCTTATACAGTCTTAAATGGACTCTTAAATTGTGGATTTTTATTGCTGTACACCACATGGAATCATGTGTATAAGCTGGGTGGTTATATAAATTTATTTAATAAATGAATGAATGAATGAAGAATGAATGAATGAATGTTTCGTAACAAGACAGAGTGACTCCTTGACTACTTGTAGTGGCAATGCAGAGGGCCATTGTTATTTTGAGAAGTTTAGTGACATATTTTGATTTCTCCTTCACATTAAGAAAAAATCTCGAAGTTTAGAGCTCACTCTGAGCTCACCTGCTTGTTTTTCACTCTTGCTTGCTGAATAAAGGAGAAGGGTGGAAATCTTCATGTAATTACAAAACTTTTCCTTTTGGGAAAATCTAAGACTTCCCATCCCAGAATTCTGTGCCACCCAGTCAAGGTCAGACCTTGCCGTTTCAAGGCCGTGGCAGAGTCAGGTTTCAATATAAACCTTGGGATTGTTGCATGAAACCTAGCACTGGGTACTATGGAAACTGTGGAAACTGACCACTTTGGAGGCATTTCTACTGTCCTTATGTGGGAAGTCACCCCCCCCACCCCAGAGAAGGAAATATTAAAAAGGCAGAATATTATATTTCCTCAAAGGATCTTAAAGAGGCAGAAAAGCATGCCCAGTTTTTTCTTAATAGCCCCAAGTCTCCCTCTCCCAAGCAGAAACCAGCTCTGTAGAAATGCAGATGTAAATAATCCATTCAGGAAGGTTGGAGGCCCCCAGCTAGAAGCTTAGGAAGACAAAGACATTTAAAACCTACATACCCCACCCAAACTCTAAGACAGGACATAATAGGATTAATCCACAGATGCCAAAGGGGCACACTCAGACGCAGGTCAAAAATACATGACACAGGAAATACAAAGCCTCAAACAGGAACAGGAAACAACCTCAAGAGCCACAGAGGGTATAAAAACCCACTCTCTACATGTGCTCTCATCTTTCTGTCTGGCTCTCCTCTTCAATAAACTGCAACCTTCTTTCTAAAGCAGTCGCCATGTTGTTTATTCCCGGCTTGGACTGAACCATGATAAAGACTTTTCCTTCAACATTTATTAAGGAGCTTCAGGAAGGTTATAAGAAATTGGGGTATTATCTTGTTTGGTATATATGCTCTTTTATCTTATGCTTTTAAATCTGTTTGCTTGAGCTAATAATAAAGCTTGAAACGCCCTTATTTACTGGTGTGTTTATTGTCTCCGGATCCTAAAGAACCAATTGCCTGGGCACCTGATCACTGCCCTGAAACTTGTTCACATATTCACCCCTTCCATAGCTTTCCACTTGAAGAGTTTGTTGAGACACATTTGCAGCACTTTTTCTCTGCTGTTTACAGTACATGGATATATACTTTAAAAACCCAGATGAGGCCTCTGTTAACAACCACAAACTATTTCAGTGTTTGGAGGAGGGCAAATGGGACTGAAAGAAGAAGCTAAAGGAAACGAGAAGCCCATTCATAATTAAAACCTTGAACACAAAGGAACTGTTCACCAGTGGTGTCAAATATCTCCATAGGCTAGACAGCATACATATTTTTAGAAGTAAATAGTGAAATAATCAAGGGGGTGTGGAGAGAATCCTTTCATTTCTTTGAAAAAACATCCAAATCTTTTGCAGGAGTTTCTTTAAAATTTCCATTTTCTGTTCCCTGCAGTGGATCTTACTCACTCGCTATGGACTAATAAACATTTAGAAAACTTAAATAACTTAAAGAGAGTCAAGCATTTTACAAACATGGGCACAGCGTCAAAATACTTACCCTGCATAAAGAATATTTCACAAAAACATGCTGTCTCCCTGGCTACCCTCCTGCTTCCTAACTTCTTCTCTCCCCCCTCCCGCCACTTTTTCTTTTAACATTTCAAGTTCCAGATGGAACATCAGCTGCCTAAAATCAAAAGAAGAAAAAGGAATTGCCTAAGACCAAAATGGTTTAATAAAAGTGAATATCATGCATCTCAAGTGGGTCTTCCATGACATGCCTTTTAACGCATTATTATTTTATGAACTTATCTGCCTTCTCAAAGGCTTAAAGACTTTTAGTCGATTAGCTACCTAACTTTCATCCCATCAATCAGCTAACTGTCCAATTAAAATACATGCTGCAAAGAAGGCAAAGTATCTGTAAAGTCTCATTAATTTATTGCAGCACAGACTTTTGCAAACCAGGGTCTAGATCTTCAGATGTTTCAGTATTTAGGCGTTAGTCAGAGAAAATTTAATCACGTGAACCCCAAATCTGCCAGCCATCTAACATAAATACAGTGATGCCAAGTAATGTTTGCTGTTAGAGTTTATGTACATTTAGTGCAGATATTTGTTGTTTTGTTGAGTATTTTTTTAAAAAAAAGAAAAAAACTACACAAGAAAAACAGCAACAGAAACTGAAAAAGCCTTTTGTTTTTGTTTATTTTTTTTAATCATTGGCATAACCTTGAATACACTAAGTCTTCTACTGGCTCTTTAACCAACTGTGATTTAAAGTGAATTAAAGTAATCCTGGAGCATTCCCAATAAACCTATTGGCACCTCCTTCAACTAACATTGACTGGCTCTAGACAAAGGGAAGGAGCTGGTTCCTGGAGCCATCTGAGGGAGTGACAAGCCTGAGGTGGATACCAGGAGCATGGCATGGGAAGCCTGGGGGATGCCAAGTCAGTGTCATTGGACAAACAGCAGCCTGCACAGACTTGGGTAGAGACACAGCTGCAGCTGGTCAGTGCTGGTGAGGAGTTGCCTCCCCTGCCTGATCCTAGGGACACAAGGCCTGTGCACATGCTGCGTGACTGAGGGTTAGTTGTGCCAAATAAAACAGTTAACCCCTTCCTGTACGTGTATATGTGCTGGTGGCCTGGAACAGGACAGGCAGTCCTCAGCTTATGATCAAAAACTGGGACCAGAATTTCTGTTGCTAAGCAAGGTGATTGTTAACTGAGTCATTTTCGATTTCGTAACCCTTTTTACTATGGTTATTAAGGGAACCCCTGCAGTGAGTAGGGCTTCTTCCATTGATTTTGCTTGTGGGAAGGTTGCAAAGGGCAGTCACATGATCCCGTTAAGCTGCAACTTTGCCAATTGCCAAGCCCTCAAATTTTGATCATGTGACTCTAAGGATGCTATGATAGTTGTAAGTGCGAGGATCAGTTGTAAGGACCTTTTTTCAGTGCAGTTGTCACTTCATCTGGTCATTAAGCAAATAGTTGTAAGCTGCAGACTACCTGTGTCATCTTTTAATTCAGAAATGTCCTGGATCTATTAGGAATTTTTCCTTTCCTTATCTCATAGAAAGACTATGTGGTCAAACTGCCAAGCCACTTGGACATCTCGCTGTAGAAGAAATGCGTTAATCAGGAATTAATGTAAATGTTCCTGTGAAAAAGTAAGAGGAATGGTGTTTTTACTTCCTGAGTTTCTTATGATTTCGAACCACTCATTGCTCTCAGTGATCTCTATTATTTTGAACTTTTTTTAAAAAAAAAACCCCACCAAATTGGTTCTGACTGTAAGTCTAAGAATAGTAAGCAATGGAATGACATATTTGGTTCTCCTTCATATTCTCTTGAAGTAGCAGATGACCCACATCATTAAAAAGGAGGGTTGAACTAAAAGCCACTGAGGTACTTTTCTAAAAATGTAATGGACTGTACCGAAAGTCTAGCTTTGTCTGATACGAGGCTTGGGACTTTATCCAGGTAAGAATTCATGCCACAACGAGCATATATAAGGCAGATGACCCAGAGGAAGGCCAAACTGTTTACCAGCAGATATGTTTTTTTAAAAAAGTCTTTTTTAACTGGTCATGGCAGTGGAAAATACCCTGCTGTTAAATACATCTACAGTCTATGGCTCACCCAATTCACGTACAAAAATTCTGACCTTTCAAAAAAAAATGATGGAGAAGCTACCCCCCCACACACACACTTCTTTCCCCAATACAGAACATGGCATTGAAGCTAAATCTATTTCAGGCTGCAAGGCAATTGTAGCCCTTTTTGCTCCCTATTTCGCATCACTTTTAAGTCTTTTTCTCTGGCCACTGTGAACCCTTCAGCACTTCTCCTTGTGCAATCATTCGAATCAAGATCTATGATTTGTGATTTTCAGATGCTTGGCCGAAGGCTGCTCAGGCAGTTTGCTAACCTAAGGCAATCAACAGCCTAGATGAAGTGGAGAGAAGTTCTGTTGTCACACACATTCAGTTGCTATTCCCATGCAAATGAGTGGGTGTTTTCTGATTACATTACATACAGTGGGGTGCACCTTTACGTGATTCTGAAGCAGTTTAAGTAAAGATGTAAGTTTGTTTTTTTCCTTTGTACCCCAACCCAGAAAAATAATTACTTGAAGGAAATAGCACTGGTTTTAACAGAATAAAATTCTAGTAATTGTGCTTAGGGATTTCTTCCCTGTGTCATCTGATAGAGTGACAGTCTCAGTTTAGAACTTGAGATCTTCTAGAACAGGGGTGTCAAACTCAATTTCATTGAGGGCCGCATCAGCATTGCGGTTGCCCTCAGGGGGCCAGGTGGGTATGGCCAGGGTGGGCATGGCCTACTGGGTAGGCGTGGCCAGCTCTACATCGTTTGCATCAAGGGTGCCTATGGGGGCCTGGGCAGGAGTGGGACAGATCTGAGGGTCTCTGGCAGAAGGAGGCCCTCTGGGCCAGGGCCAAGGCAGTGGGGGCCGTTCCCTCACTGTTTCCAGGATGGCTTCATGGGCCACATGAAACCACTTCGCGGGCTGGATCCGGCCCCGGGGCCTTGTGTTTGACATGTCTGTTCGAGAAGGATCAAACAAAACAGCCACAATGATAACAGATTGCTACGATGATGCTATAAGTGGGGAAATGGCCTTAGACCGGGGGTCTTCAAACTTGGCCCTTTTATGAATTGTGGACTTCAACTCCCAGAATTCCTTAGCCAGGCATGCTGGCTGAGGAATTCTGGGAGTTGAAGTCCACAAGTCATAAAAGGGCCAAGTTTGAAGACCCCTGCCTTAGACGTCACCCAGCAGAAGCATAATTTCCATTTCCATTGAATTCAGATAGACTCACTTTTGATCAGACATACCATAGTCCTCTACCTATGACCACAATTGGGAGTCAAATTTCCACCATAAGATGTTGCGGTCACAAATCAAATTGGACCTGATTTTATGATAATTTTTATGGTGGTTGTTAAATAAATCACATATTCATCAAACATCAAATTCAGCTTCCCCAATAGGCTTTTTTTTGCCATAAATTGCAATCACATAACCACAAAGGTAGTGGAATGGTCGTAAGTGCGAGCATGAGTCATAAGTCACTTTTTCCAAGGCCATTGTAACTTTGAACCATTGTTAAATGAATGGTCATAAGTCAAGGACTACCTGTGCTTGGAACTTCTTTTTATTTTAATGTAACTGTTTTTTTATCTGAAAAGAATCAAAACAATTACTACAATAAAGGGAAATCTCATTATGCAGATACAGACATAGCAATTCAGTGATTTACTGGCCGTGTGCAGATGCTTCTTCTGTTGAGCTGAAACAGAAAGGAGTTCAACTATTCGAGTGGTCAAAGCACATTTGCCAATGTGGGGTCTCTAATGCTCTCCCCCTTCCCCCCTCACACAGATATATATATATATATTTGGATATCAAACTTAGCATCTTTGGCCTCTTAAATGAAAACAGTTCCAAAGAAGGAAATAAGCAGCTGATATGCCTTCTGTTGAGGGACGCGGTGGCTCAGTGGGTTAGGACGCTGAGCTTGTCGATCAGAAGGTCGGCAGTTTGGCGGGTCGAATCCCGAGTGCCGCGTAGCAGAGTGAGCGCCTGTTACTCGTCCCAGCTTCTGCCAACCTAGCAGTTTGAAAGCACGTAAAAATGCAAGTAGAAAAATAGGGACCACTACGGTGGGAAGGTAACAGCGTTCCGTGCGCCTTTGGCGTCTAGTCATGCCGGCCACATGACCACGGAGATGTCCTCGGACAAGCGCTGGCTCTTCGGCTTTGAAATGGAGATGAGCACCGGCCCCTAGAGTTGGAAACGACTAGCACGCATGTGCGGGGGAACCTTTACCTTTACCTTTATGCCTTCTGTATCTAGTTCCCTCATGTGTATTTGGTATAGAATTAACATTACACAAAAATACAGAGACTGCATCTCATAGCAGTAAGGATTGGACACGGGGAATGTAGTTGTCTTTATACAGAAATGTCACAGCTTTACAAAAGGCACAAGCAGAATTCACATTTTCCCTCATTTCTTTACAGAGAAAGCTGCTTTGAACACTCTGAAAAACAGAAGAAGGAAGAAATAACAATCAGTTCCTTTCTTCTTTGTGTTTGTTTTTAAATTGCTTCCCGCTGCATGCAATAACGTGGAATAAATTTAGTTCTGCTCTCTCACTTCCCTCCCTCCATTTTCCCCTCCATTCTTTTTGAAGCTCTCCAAATCCACCCTTGGAAAGACTCAGTCCTAAAGGTTAGCGGGGAGTTGGGAAAGAGACTCTAATATCAAATTTCTTGTTCTGATCTTTTTGTTTTAAACAATGAACTATAATTTATGGCTGGCTAGAATAATCTATTGAACAACAAAAGGATTATTCCCCAAGTATAAATTCTCTCATTGGGTCCCAGTGGAAATCTTTTACAGATGCATCGATTCATTATGCATTAAACACAATTATTTGTGTAGTTTCTTCCAAAATATTTATTAAAAATGTAGAGACAATATTGCATATTTTAGAGGTAATGGACAATGTTGAAATACTGACTTATTTCTTAATCAAACCCGCTGCATAGCTTTTTTTTAACTGTAGCATCATAAATATACAAAACTAATCTTCAACTAACATGATCACCATAAGTAGGATTACTGTGATTTAGATTTCAGAACAGCAGAAACACGAATGAGAGATATTTCTAATAATGTGTTAAGTTTGAGGGAGGGGGAAAGTACCAAATGAAGCTTCTCAATTTTATGGTACACTTCTAAGCGGATATATCCTCTGAATTCCAATTCTAACCTTGACAAAATGCAAGTCTCACGATTAAGAGAATGTATAATAAATGTTCCTCTGTCATTACATGTCAAAATAGCATTGTTAAATCAAGTGTATCTTTCACAAATCCCGACTTAGGGAGATATGTGCTCTATGTTGCTGTAGAAAAATGTATGATTGACTAAAACACATTCTCCATTTCTCTGTTTTAAATTGGATTTCCTGATCAAATATATATATTGGTTGGAAACATACAGAAGAGGCCTTCATCCTGCAGTGGATAGACAATGGCTAAAATTACACACACACACACACACACACACACACACACACACACACACACAGAGTGCTTTTTTCTAAAAAAAAAAAAGGTGCTGGATCTCTCATCTTGCCAGGCACAGGAGGCAGGGGGGTGGGAGGCAGGTGCTGCTGGAGTCACAGGTGCGAAGGGTGTTGGCGGTGGGCTCCCCTCCCTGGGGCCGGAGCCAGCACGGCTGGTGCTGTGGGAGCAGCAGAGCCCACTCTATATGGCGGGGCTGTGCAATGTGGGCAGCGGAGGTGGTGCGGGCCAGGCGATGTTTTAATCTTATGATTTTAAAAATATATTTTTTCTATTGTAAGTTTCCCCAAACCTCGCCATGTGGATTGCATACAAATATTATATAATTGGTAAATAAAGGTAGAACATATGTTAAATATACATCAAATGATAATATGCTTCCCTACAAAGTCAATTCTTGCTTAATGACAGACCAAGGAGTTAACTCGGAAAGGCAAGAGGAAAATCTAGAAGAGGTCTTCAATATTTTCATTAATGATTTCGATGAGGGGATAGATGGGGAACTCATTAAATTTGCAGACAACACCAAGCTGGCAGGAATAGCCAATACTCCAGAAGATAGGCTTAAGATACAGGAGGATCCGGACAGACTCGAACACTGGGCACTATCTAACAAAATGAAATTCAATTGTGAAAAAAGTAAGGTTCTGCATTTAGGCAGGAAAAATCAAATGCACAGGTATAGTATAGGTACCTTGCTCAATAGTAGTAACTGTGAGAGAGATCTTGGAGTCCTAGTGGACAATCACTTAAATATGAGACAGCAGTGTGATGCAGCTGCCAAAAAAGCCAACACAGTGCTAGGCTGTATTAACAGAGGGATAGAATCAAGATCACGTGAAGTACTAATACCACTTTACAATGCCTTGGTAAGGCCACACCTGGAATATTGCATCCAGTTTTGGTCACCACGATGTAAAAAAGATGTCGAGACTCTAGAAAGAGTACAGAGAAGAGCAACAAAGATGATTGGGGGACTGGAGGCTAAAACATATAGGTAACGGTTGCTGGAATTGGGTATGTGTAGTTTAATGAAGAGAAGGGTGAGGGGTGACATGATAGCAGTGTTCCAATATCTCAGGGGCTGCCACAAAGAAGAGGGAGTCAAGCTATTCTCCAAAGCACCTGAAAGCAGGACAAGAAGCAACGGATGGAAACTAGTCAAGGAGAGAAGCAACCTAGAACTAAGGAGAAATTTCCTGACAGTTAGAACAACTAACCAGTGGAACAACCTGCCTCCAGAAGTGGTGCATGCTCCAACACTGGAAGTTTTTAAGAAGAGACTGGCCAGCCATTTTTCTGAAATGGTATAGGGTTTCCTGCCTGAGCAGGGGGTTGGACTAGATGACCTCCAAGGTCCCTTCCAAATTATATTATTATTATTATTATTATTATTATTATTATTATTATTATTATTATTATTATTATTATTATTATTATTATTATTATTATGTTGTAGAAAGGAAAGGCCCACACTGATAAATTAAAAATCTTTGTGGTCTGCAAAGGAATGCTGGTGGGCTAATCAATGATTTGGTGACTAGAGGAGCATCTACACTGTTGGAGCTTGTGGTCATGGTAAGCCATGGAGGCACTAGGCAACATGACTTTCAGGGCAGTGGTGGTGATTTTATTACTTTGAAAAAAAAAAGTCTGTGCTCTGTCCAAGGGTGCTTGGTAGGCTGCATGTACAGGCCTGGTCTAGAATTTATTTTGGAGCATTCAACTATCTAGAGCAGGCATGTTAAAATCACATTGTTTGAGGCAACTTTTTATAAAAGAATTGCCATTAATTTGTTTTAATAAAATTTTTCAATTTTAATTTGAATTTTTCACTTGATTTCAAATTAAATGAATGAGATTTTTTTAGTACAATTGCCAAATGCAATGAACTGGTTTTAGGTATATGTTACTGGAAGGAAAAAGCAATCCCTGTTGTGTTACTGATCCCAGAGAAACATTTGCATGTATGCAGGTATCCTTAGGGTGCCATAGTTATGGATGAGAAATATTGGTTGCAAAGTTGGCATTTCTGGATGTAATACAGATTTTTTGGACTTATTTTTGTTTCTTTGCATGTTTGATATTTTTAAAAAGGCATATGCTACTGAGTACGCTTATGCACATATGTAACATGATCACTGCTTGTCCAAAATTTTACTATACAGATAATACCCCCAGAAATTATTTTAGCCTTTTTAATAAATGTTGTTATTGATGTTAAGCTCACCAGGGAAAACATCATATATTGTTATGTATATACTAGGTTAATTATTTAAAGACTGAAGTGCAACATAACTAGATTCTAAATAATCAATTTTTCAAAACACACAACAGTCCAAACAGTAAAAGTAAAGTCCAAATTAAGAATATTTCATTCTTAAGAATTGTTTAGATTCAAAATAGTTTTCAAGAGTGTACAAAAGATACAATTTTTTCCTAGAATCAGCTAAATTAGACATATTACATTGAGAAAAATGTTTCTCATTTCTTTCCTGTTACCTTTGATTTCATTGCAGAGATGTTAACATAAGAAATAGATTATTTTGTTATCTAATTTTACCTTCCAAAAGACAGAAGCAGATGAAAAATGTGAGGTTCTTTCCTGTTGGCTTTTCTGAATTAGCTGTTTTAGATTCTAAAAGTTTAGTTCCTAAAGAAGTAATCCTGTAAATAATTTTAATGTCCTCCTCTAGTGCAAGCTCTTTTATGACTCAAGGACTTCAACTCCCAGAATTCCTGAGCCAGCATGGCTCAGCTTGGAAACCTCTACCTTTCCCCTCAGCATGGCTGGCTCAGGATTTCTGGGAGTTGAAGTCCACAAGTGATAAAAAAGAGCCAAGATTGCTAGCCCTGCAATAGGCTTAAAAAAAGGCTCCGGAACACCGTTCTGAGCATTCTATGAGAAAAAAAGCCGTGTGTGTGATATATATATGGACTCTGATGACTGACAGTTGATGAACTTCTCTTTTAAATCGACAGTCCTAGACCTACCAATTTTTGAATACCCATATCAGAATTTTGTTGTGGGAATGGGAAGTGCTTGAGTGATAGAAAGGGGCAGAGAAAAGACATAGGCATCACAGTTAGATTTAAAGATGGAGTTGAAGACAACAACTTAGAATCTCAAGTAATATCCTACCAAAATCTATCTTTCAGTTTCCTGGAAGTTTATTTCTATTTTTCCCAAAATATTTTCCCCTTCCCTTTTTTCCATTTCTTTTAGTTCTGTGTTTTTAAAATCCTGCCTTTATTATTATTTCATATGAATGACTCAAGGCAGCAAACATACTCCTTCCTCTTCCTATTTCTCCCATAAGAATAGCCTTAGGGGATGAATTGAATTGAGAGAGAGTGACTCAGTCACCCAGCTGGCTTTTGTGCCAAAGTTGGACTAGAACTCACCATCTCCTGGTTTTTAGACCACTACCTCAACCACTATATCATAGTGGCTCTTTTGATTTTGTTTTTCTGTTTTGAATTCATTTGATGGTTATCAGATGGTGGTGTTACTGCTTTGTAAATATCGTCCTTAGTTGCTCTTGCATTCTGAACTATACAAGCCCCATGGGAAAAAAATTCCATTATAGTATGTCTTCATGGGAAGTCATCAAACCATGGGAGAGATAGTTTACACAATAGAGGACAAACATTTTATATCCATATACCTTGATCACCGGTATTCATGATCTCATCCATAACCATTAGAGGAAACTTTTATTCTGCTTAAAAAATATTGAAGACAATTTCTTTTCTCATGCTAAATAACAAAGCTTGTATGTGGGGAGGGAGGAAATGCAGAAGAAATGTTCAGCATAGAGAAAGTCTTTCAGTGGCTAAAATCTTCCTTTAAGATGCCTAGGCAAATCCATCAGCAAGTTCTTACTTACCATGAAAACAAGTACACCTCCAACATCCCTAGAATATGATATATTCATCTTTTCTTCAGCAATTGTTTGACATACATAGTTATAGTGGAGGATCAAGCACCCATTTGGTTGTTCTAAATATGTATGATTTATGTACCTACCTGTCAGTATGTATAGCTGTTCTTGCATCTCCTCTTGGCAGTTATGGAGATATATCCTTTATTTGCCTGCTCCTACCTGCACGTATGTATGTATGTAGACATGCAAAACCTAGACCTTGGGAACAGTAATTTGGATGCTTTGCTTTTCAGACAACAGATGACTTGAGTAGACATTTACATCATTCCATTGAAGCTGTAAAGCACTTAAGCTAACACAGAAAACCAAACACTCTTTACTGAGTAGATCTACTCCCACCTTGCCAGGCACACATAGTGACCTAACTTGGTCAAGGTACTGACTGAGCATAGCTGAACTTCATATATTTCAGTTGTTGTTGTTAGTTGCGAAGTCGTGTCCGACCCATCGCGACCCTATGGACAATGTTCCTCCAGGCCTTCCTGTCCTCTACCATCTTCTGGAGTCCATTTAAGCTCACGCCTACTGCTTCAGTGACTCCATCCAGCCACCTCATTCTCTGTCGTCCCCTTCTTCTATTGCCCTCAATCTATTTCAGTATAATCCAGCAAATTCTGCTCCATTTCCCTAACTTTCTAAAAAACCCCAAAAACAATATTTGTGTTCTTGTGCCCATGTGAGTGAAACAAGGTGCAGTTTGTTTTGTGTTACTCTAGGGCCATCGCTGCTGCTTGCCTTCTTCAGATGGGGTCTATTTAATCTCCTGTAGTGTGAGAAATTATGTTCAAAGTCTCTGTGATCCTGCGTCCACAGTAACTTATGCAAGTAGTGACAAGTACATGCCATAAGGTCTTGAGATTATATCTGCAATGTGTTATTGCAAGCGGCCGATCAAGAGAGTATGAAAGAGAAACATTATTTTCAGGCGTGAAAAACTATCACCTTTATCAAATCATTTATTTTACATTTCTCCCTGGATATTGTAGCCTTTTTTTTAAAGGATAAGGTTAAGAATTTAAAATTCTAATATTCAATGAGCACATATGTGTCAGGTCTGATATACCATTATTATACTATGATATACTATACTATTATATTTTGCATTAATGTTGGATTTTTAATTTTTTCGTTACACTGACTATAAGCTTTCAAGAGTGCTTTTGATAACAGCAGGGTAGGAGTGTGGTACATAAATAAATATTTAGATCATGCAAACCATGTTCCCTAGCAAGTCCTTTATAATTTTTTATACATTTATGCTATGTTTGGTTCTTTTCTTTAAAAAACTACTTTTTCATATAAACATTAGCATTGCCAGCTTTCAATTTATTATGGGATTGTTATTATTACTCAGAATAATGTAAAGTATAAACTCAGGCAATCCAATAGACTATTTGTGATCATGTATCATATGAATAATATGACACGCAGAATTGTAACATCACTTTTGACTTTGTAGTTGTACGGGACAAAATTGTATATAAACATGACAAGCTGTAGTTTTGTCTAGCTTGCACCTCAGTTTATTAAACATACTAATGACAACTTGCAACTAAAACAATGGCCAAGACTACAAAACAACACAAACAATTAGCAAACATTTTAAAATTCTTAAAAGTCAGTGAATCGTCAGAACAACAGCATAAGGAATAGAAAGGAATGACTTCAGAGAAAGAGCCTTGCTACGCGGAATGTTGCATCAACATTTAAGACTATTATAACATACCATATATGGAGATGCCTCATAGAAATTATGCACATCTACTATTGTGATTTTATAATCCATTATATGGCTATACGCCCATTCTTTATGATTTCCAGCCAAACTACTTGAGGATTTTCATTCTGGTTTCACTCAGCATTTGTCACAACTGAGAAACAACTAATCCAATTTAATACAGAATTCATTCTCTCTCCCATTTTGAATCAGCCTTTTAAAATTCTTGGCTAAGCTAAATAAAAAAAATATGTTTTCTAATTATAACTCCAATATAGTCAACATTTTTAGGGTACTTGTTAATGTTTTTTATATATATTTTTCTTATGGCATAGCTGTACATGGGACATTTACAGCCCTAATGCCTTTCATATATTCCCCAGGAAGAATATTCACTATTCTGTTAATCTAGACCTCAACAGGAAATAATGTGACAATGGGCCAAATTACATGAGCATTTTTTCCCATCATAGTGAACTCTTAAGTCAAGAAGCAGAAAACACACTGTTTAAATGATGCCATTCCCCCCTACTATTAAAGTTTCCCCATAATACTTTTTAATTATTATTATTTTTTAGCAGATTGTGGTTTCTGTACACCATGGAGTAAAGTTGATATGGCTCTACCTGCAGGAAATGATTTCAGAGTCTACCGTGACTGACGGAACAAAAGAGTCCATCTGCCTGCTTCACGAGTGGGGCTGGGACAGTCACATATCTTTCAAGTGCCATGAAAGCACAGGAGGCTGGCCAAAGAAGGAAAAAATAAATAAAAAGAGAAGCCAAGAAATTCTTCGCGTATGCAACTGGTTTCAACATAAGGTTGATTTCTTTTAAAAATGTCGCTAAGATACGTGTCGTGCTCTGAGCTCTTCTGGAGGAAAATCATTTGGAAGTGAATTATTGTGAAGAAGAGGAACAATTTGTAAATATCTCACAATTAATTTGAAATCTTGATTTTGCACATTCACAATTACTGACCCCAATTTTTTTTCCTACAGTTACAAGTCTAGGGCTCCTGTTTTAAACACAGCAGTTGCTCAGCTGTATTCACTGCATTCAGTGCAACTGATCAAGAGATACCTTCACTAGAGTGCTTCACAGACGAGAATGGCTCCAGTGCAGATACTGCCCATGGCAAGGAGATTGGGGTTAAATTTCCACATTCTGTCTGGTGGAAAGCAACCTTTTCTCATTATCTATTTAGAGTATGTACTGTTGCATTTGCTGGGCTAGTAAGCTCTTCTGACGTTTGTGATGATCAAGAAGTGGAACGCTCCTGGTTGCAGCTAAGTAGAATCCACTGGGTCTAATACTTCAGTAAGGTAGAGACTCACATTCTTAAGTCTTCTCTAAATGCCTTGTAGAAAAAGATAATGAATTATTGAAGCAAATTTTGAATACCACTGCATGAGAATTCTATACCGATTTGAAGGAACTTGACCTCTAGATCCCTACTGTGTAAGAGCTGAGCTGATTTATTTCTGGCTCAGACGTGGTGTGCTTGAAACTGTACCAGTTAAAAATTTTGTCTGTATTTGTGTGTTGTTGGTTTTTTTTTCTGACAGTGGGACATTATTCCTCATGGAGGGAGCTCTTGCCTTTTCTCTTTCTACACTTGAACTTCAGCCTCTAAAAAGGGTTTCTTGAGTTCATTTCACTGCTCCAGGCAAAGCAAATAAGTTGTCTCTTTTCCACTTAGAAACTGACAGCAAATTATGTCAGATTGCTCTGCCCCCTTTTCTTACATTCCCTTTTGTAGATCCAAAGGATCTTTTTGCAGGATTTTCCAGACACTTCTTGCAACGGGACTGAGATTTTCATTTCTCAACCCCACCTGCACTGTAGATTTTTTTTTCTTTTCAAATGGCTTCTAAGAGTTTGGGGACTGAAAATGGTGGAAGGTGGAAGTATTCCACCATTTGTTTGTTCCCTACAGATTTGTGTGCCTCAAAAGTGTAGATAAGAGGTGAGATCTTTTTTCCCTCAGTCTAACTGTACCCAGGATGGATGTTTCGGACCATTCCCCCAGGAATAGGCTCTCCAACTGTCGTGAGAGGACGGTGGCTGGCCTGTCCTGGGGTGGCACCCAGCTGAGTGGCAGTGGCTGGGTGGAGGCTCGGGACACCTATGTGCTCTCTGTTTGGTCCCTCCTTAAATTAATTGACCATGGACTGCCTATATCTGGACTGCTCTTATGCCTTGTCTTAGGTACTCCTCTACGGACTTGCTCGCCCTCAGGGGTGCTCCCCCTTCCTGGAGGCGGCCCGCCTTTCCAGCCGAGTACAATCTCGAGGAAGGGCCCATTTATTGGGATCCTGAGAGATGGCTGGGCACGGTTATGGGCCTCCGACGTAAACCTAATAAGAGGTCCTTGGTTTGCTTTTTGTCAAAAATTTTTTGGGGGTTAGGGAGGAGGGAGGGTTCTTTTCTTGGTTGTTTGGACGAGGGGGGCAGTCCAACTACCTTTGTTCAGGCTAGTGCTGAGGCGGATCGCGGGGGGGAGGAGCGGGGGTCGGCTGCTTCTGGGGCTCCAGGGCCAGTCGTGGGACTATCCATCCCCACGACGATAGGGAATGGCAGCAGGTGTAGGAACAGAGGGCCGTATCGGTCTCAGGGAAGGCCTCTCCGCTGCTTGCAAGCGGTGAGGCACTCCGACCCTCTGGTTCCGCCCCGAGGTCCCGGGAGTGAGGACGTGCAGCCTCCTGAGCTCCGGCTGGTGTATTTGAATGCCAGGTCGGTCGCTAACAAGGCTCCTCTCGTCCGTGACTTGGTCGAGGGTGAGCAGGCGGACCTGGCTTGCATCACGGAAACTTGGTTGGGCCCAGAGGGCGGCATTCCTCTGGTTGATCTTTGCCCACCAGGTTTCCGGGTGCTGCACCGGCCTCGGGCTCAGGGTAGGGGTGGGGGAGTGGCTGTTGTTATGAGGGAGACCTTGTGTCCACGGGAGGCCACCGTTCCCCAGATAGTCGGGTGTGAGTCTCTCTTTTTGAGATGCGGCCCTGGTGCGCAGTTGGGCTTGCTGCTGGTGTATCTTTCGCCTAGTCACGCAGCAGCAGCCCTGCCTGAGCTGCTCGATGTCCTCTCTGGGCTGGTGGTTGAGTTCCCGAAACTGATAGTTTTGGGGGACTTCAACCTACCATCGCTGGGAGGATCATCTGAGTTGGCTCGGGAGTTCATGGCTTCCATGACGGCCATGGACCTGACGCAAGTAATTTTGGGACCGACTCATGAAGGAGGCCACACCCTTGACCTAGTTTTCTTGTCTGGACGGTGGTTAGATGATCTTGGTGGGGGCTCTCCAATTATTATGCCCCTGTCATGGACCGATCATCATCTCCTGCGGCTGGTCTTCCGTTTTGCCACCCCCCGCCGTGGGTGTTTGGAACCAATTAAATGGTACCGCCCCAGACGCTTAATGGATCCCCAGAGGTTCCAGGCGGCGCTGGGGTCCCCACCTGCCTCCCTTGCTCACAGCTCGGCAGATGCCTTAGTGGAAGCCTGGGAAAGGACGGCCACTGAGGCTCTTGACCGAGTTGTACCCCTGCGGCCCCTGACCCGGTGCAGATCCCGTCGAGCTCCATGGTTCTCTGCGGAGCTCCGGGAGATGAAGCGTTGGAGACGGGGCCTAGAGAGCGGTTGGAGGTCCAGCCGATCCGAATCCGACCGATTGCGACTAAGAGCCTACATTAGGTCTTATCTCGCTGCGATAAGGGAGGCGAGGTCTAACCACTTCACCACCCTTATCGCGTCCGCAGATAATCGCCCGGCCGCCCTGTTTAGGGTGACTCGCTCCCTCCTAAATCAGGAGGTGAGGGAGGATCCCTTGCAGGGTCGTGCCGAGGAGTTTAACCAACATCTGTCGGACAAAATCGCTCGGATTCGGACCGGTCTGGACTCTGACTGGGCAGAGTCTGACGATCAGGACACGGGCGGTCTTGTCGATATCACCTGGGAGGAGTTTGATTCTGTGACTCCGGAGGAAGTGGACAGGATCATGGGGAGGCTGAGCACCACCACATGTTTATTGGACCCGTGCCCTTCCTGGCTGGTCTATGCAGCCTGGGAGAGGACACGCAGCTGGTTCCAGGCAGTTATATCGGCTTCTCTGAGTGAGGGTATCTTCCCCGCCGTCTTGAAGGAGGCGGTGGTGAGGCCTCTCCTCAAGAAGCCTGCCTTGGACCCAGCTGTATTGAACAACTTTCGTCCTGTCTCCAACCTTCGCTTTCTTGCGAAGGTTGTTGAGAGTGTGGTGGCGCATCAGCTCCCTCTGGTCCTGGATGAAGCGGATTATCTAGACCCGTACCAATCGGGTTTCAGGCCCGGGCACAGCACGGAGACGGCATTGGTCGCGCTGGTGAATGATCTCTGGAGGGCTCGGGACAGGGGGTATTCCTCTGTTCTAGTCCTATTAGACCTCTCGGCGGCTTTCGATACCATCGACCATGGTATCTTGCTGCGGCGTCTCAGGGGACTGGGAGTGGGAGGCACAGTTTTACAGTGGTTCTCCTCCTATCTCCAGGGACGTTCGCAGTCGGTGTTGGCAGGGGGGCAGAGGTCGACCGCGAGGTCTCTCATTTGTGGAGTTCCTCAGGGGTCGGTCCTCTCGCCTCTCCTGTTCAACATCTACATGAAACCGCTGGGTGAGATCATTCGTGGCTTTGGAGTTGGGTATCATCAGTACGCTGATGATACCCAACTTTTCTTTTCGACCCCAAACCACCCCAGTGATGCCCTCAACGTGATGTCCCGTTGCCTGGAGGCGGTTCGGGTCTGGATGGGGAGGAACAGACTTCAACTCAACCCCGACAAGACTGAGTGGCTTTGCATACCTTCATCCCGGGTCTATTCGGACATTCCACCTCTGGCTATGGGGGGTGAACTATTACCCCCCGTAGATAGGGCTCGCAACTTGGGAGTCCTCCTAGATTCACGGCTCACCTTGGAAGACCATATAGGAGCTGTGACTAGGGGGGCCTTCGCCCAGGTTCGCCTGGTGCGCCAGTTGCGGCCCTATCTTAGCCGGGATGATTTGTGCACGGTCACTCATGCGCTCGTGTCCTCTCGTCTGGACAACTGCAACGCTCTCTACATGGGGCTGCCCTTGAGGACCACCCGGAAGCTCCAACTGGTACAGAATGCAGCCGCGAGAGTTGTGTTGGGAGTCTCCCGATACTCCCACGTTACACCTCTGCTCCGTGAGCTGCATTGGTTGCCAGTTGTCTTCCGGGTGAGATTCAAGGTACTGGTAACGGTGTTTAAAGCCCTCCATGGCATGGGGCCGGAGTACCTTAGGGAACATCTGCTGCCGGCATCAAGCTCCCTGCGCCCTGTGCGTTCCCACAGAGAGGGCCTCCTCAGGGTGCCACCGATCAGAGAATGTCGATTGGTGGCCCCCAGGGGGAGATCCTTCTCTGTGGGCGCTCCGGAGCTGTGGAATCAGCTACCGGTAGAGCTCCGGATGGCGCCCGATCTTCGCTCCTTTCGTCGCGATCTCAAGACGTTTTTGTTTGTACAAGCTGGCCTAGCCTGATGGGGATCGGTGGGGTTGTTTTATCTTTGGTCTCTTAATTTTATCTTGGGGTTTTTAGAATTGTACTTTTATTGTTTTAACTAGGGCAACTGTTTAATCTTTTTTTTAATGTTTGTATTTGGTATTTTATTCTGCCCTGTGAACCGCCCTGAGTCCTCAGGGAGAAGGGCGGTATATAAATGTTATTAAATTAAATTAAATTAAATTAACTATATAATCCATTTTTTAAAAAAATAACAGCAACAACAACTCATGAGCATCAGGTTTAGGTTCTGCGCACCTGAAAGCGACGAGGAGGATGCAATAACAGGAGCCTCTCATTTCTCTCATCAGAGCTATGTGACCAAAGGCTTCAGTTGTAGCACCTCAAATACTGCAGGGTGAGTGCTTTCTTCAGGGACATGAAGTTTTAAGAGTTACTCCAAACATTTTATAAGACATTTGCTAGACTTTTGGAAGGGTAGCAGAAACAATTATTCATTGACAATAGAGATATCTTCTTTGACCTAATTTGTTGAACAATCAATTTGCTACTTCGGTGTGCAGTGACCCCATGGGAAATGAACACACATTACTATGTCGAATGAAGTGTGATGAGATCATTATATTGCACGCTCAGTCTGAAATTCAGAGTGCACCAAATGTACTCCCCCTTTCATATCTGCACCATTACCTGAACAACTGACAGAATTATGAAAGCATTGTTTCCTCTGACATCCTGCAGTGATTTGTGTTCGCTCTGCAATGGCAGCTATTACAATTCACCTTGACTGCAAACCACAGTCCAATTTCCTAGGAATAAACAATCATATTCAATGGCATGTCTTCTGTGTAGCATTCCACAATGGGCTTCCTAACTTTTCAAGGCACAATAATTTGAGTGGGACGTATATCTCTCCTTAACTCATTAAGGAAATGAATGAAAAGAAGTGAACCTAGTTTTTCTCATTGATTTTGCTTGTTGGAAGCCAGCTGGGAAGGTTAGAAATGATGATCATATGACAACGGTTGTCAAGTGCCTGAAATTTTGATCACATGACCATAGGAATGTTGCAATGATTGTTAAGTTTATTTTTTTCAGTGTTGTAACTTTGAAAAGTCACTATAAATGGATAGTTGTAAGTCAAGGACTATCTGTAAATGTAGACAAAGCAAAACAAAGCCCTGGTCTTGAAAAGTTAAAAAACATTGATCTAAGCAGATTACAAATTATGCAGTATAGTATATAGTACAGTATAATTTTAGCAAAGTCTTCCATGGATTATCTTCATGATCAATTCTTGATGAATGACTGAAATAAATTTATAAGGAATTACATGTCACAAGGAGCTCCTAAGGGACTGATTTTCAAATCCTAAGTCATCATCCTAGAGTGTTTCAAGAGAGCGTGCTTTGCTTAATATAAGATTTTTATAAAGTAACACTGATAAAATTGCTTATTTCTAAATGGATGTGCACTATTCTTCAGATCCTGTTAATGATCCTTAGTGTTGAAAGTTAGGTAGTTATGAAGAAATGATAGAACTTGATTCATGTGAAACTTTTGACCAAACATTTTACGGTTTATTTTTGAGGAAACACTGCATTGGTGTCTATGAGTTTGGTGTTCTACATCTATTGAAAAAAATAAAGAAAATATGGAATAAAGATTATAAAAAATATAGGAATATGTAGAACTTTACCATGAAAATAATCTCTGCGGCAACATTTTGGGGAGCAAAGATGAGTCTGCATTTCCACCTGGCCTGTTAGATCACTAGTGTCAAATTCAATTGTGTCACATGACGTATTGTGACGTATTGCAATGCTTTTTGCCTTTGCAAAGCAAGGGTGGGCTTGGCATGATGCATCTGGCCCGCAGGCTGACAGTTTGACATCCCTGTGTTAGAAAGTTGGCAGATGTGAAAAATGTGTCTTTTACTTTACAATTTAATTCTAGGATCCAGTGAGTTAAGGCTTCCAGAATATACAATGACTTAACAGAAATTATTTTAAACTGCCCCCCCAATATATATATATATATATATATATATATATATATATATATATATATATATATATATATATATATATATATATATATATATATATATATATATATATATATATATATATATATATATATATATATATGTAAGTTGTCAGTGAGCAGTGAGCCTTTAATTGATGAGTGAAAAGGAAGAAGTAAGGATGATATAGTTGGAGATAACAGCCAAGAAAATGAAAGGGATTGAAATATGGCAATGGTGGCTTACCGTTTACTGCCAACAAGAGGAAGCTACAAGAAAGGAATCTCAAACACATTCTGCGGTGCCCACGAAATGCATAAAGTCTCACAATGACCAATTTATTATTTTTACCCTGTTCTGTGACATGGAAAAGTTCATTGGGGAACCACCTGCCTCATTTCTGTACACAGCTTGGCTGCAACGAAAATAATTGAACTGACTAGAATTTACAGCACTGGTTGGATTCTTTTTTTCTTTTCTTTTCTTTTGAAATAACATAAGATTACTCGACCTTTCTCATTCTTTTTTTTAAAAAATATTTAATTTTCTTGCTCCAATTATAGCAATTTGTAATTTAATCTAGATTATTTTTGGCATACAATATGGTGGAATGGTGTCCTGAAAAGTGAGAAATATAGATCAAGTCCATTCCTCCTTGGCATTTTTCCCCCATCCTAGTTTTTCCCTTTATTTAGTCCAAGTAAAGTTTTTTCAACTTGGCCTGTCTTGTGGAGTGGGGTGGCACCTTCTTTTCCTTAATTATTTATCCATCTATTATTCAAATTAGTTGCACTTGACTTGATAGGAAAAAGTTGCCCTGCTGAGTGGGCCTCTCTTAAGAGCTGTTCCTCATTAGGAATAAGGAATAAGGTAAAGGTAAAGGTTCCCCCGCACATGCGTGCTAGTCGTTTCCGACTCTAGGGGCCAGTGCTCATCTGCGTTTCAAAGCCGAAGAGCCAGCGCTCGTCCGAGGACGTCTCCGTGGTCATGTGGCCGGCATGACTGGCCGACCTTCTGATCGACAAGCTCAGCCTCCTAACCCACTGAGCCACCGCGTCCCTTTAGGAATAAGGAATACTACCTTGGATTTGGAAAAAAAAGTAACTTACACATTGGTGTTATTGATTCATCTACTTATGAACAGTGACTGCAGTTCAACTGAGCCTGGTTATCGCTGGATTCCTTCTGGATTTCAGCTTTTCTCCTAGATTTCATATCTTGACCACTGATGATGTCTCTGTTGGTCCGTGGCCTTCAAAGGTAATTTTCTGTATGCATATTTTTGCCCAATCTGCATGTCAGAAAGATTGACCTCTAGATATATTCCTTCTCAGATACCACATGGTGGAAAATATTTTTAAGGTTCCCTTTCCCACCCCCAAACATTCCTTCAAATGATTAAAGCCTCACATTCTTACTAACACACTAGTTTCATGTATCTAGAATCATTCTTATACCTGGAGATTGTCTAGAAGTATGATTTTCTAGTTCCTCTCACATTTGGCATAATTTAGAAAGAACTGGAACATTTTTTTTCTGATAATGCGATCTTACTCTCATCTTTATAACTCATTTTTCAAAATGTTTTCTTGAATTCCAAAATGCAGTTTGCCTGTACTTTGACCTAAAATGTATGTCTCACTCTTGGAAATGGACCTTAGAAATGGTATTTATTTCACTGACAATTCCCCCGTGCTCCAGCATATTTTATCTCCACTTGCCAAAATAACAGAACAGACATGTTGCAGCCCAGATGCTGGTTAAATATTTCAATATTCACTGATGAGCAAAGTAGCATGGGGAAATTTAATATATCCTCAAATGTAAGAGCATTAATGGATTCATAAAAGGTAAATGGATTCTTAATTAACTTGAGTTGCTGTACACACTAGTATAGTAGCTCTTTCTTTAAAGAAACACATCTCGCCTATAATGAGCCTATAAAGTAATAGGTGAAGGTAGATTTTCTTTTCTTTCCTTGCTGGGACATCATTATAATGTTCTTAATTTAGTGCGGTCCTTTCTTCGTATACCACAGTTGGGAATCACTTTTGCTGAAAATAGGTATTGTCAGACCTAGGATCTTATGGGTTTCATTCATATAATACTATTAACCTAGCTCATAATTTAATGCTTTTTGGGGGTTCACTCACACAATTGTAAAATTGATGTTGGATTTGCGAGGTGAACCAGGTAGGAATCAAATCCAGACAATTCTGCTTTATTGTAAAACTACATTAGCAGAATAATGCAAGCCTAAAAGCATAATTCTCCCCCTCACCCCCATCACCTTTACAGCCTGAGAAACTGAGGGGTGTGTGTGTTTCTTTTCTGATCCTCTTGCGCCACCCACTATCCAGCTGCAGGCTATGCTGTCTCTTATCTGACCATTTCAGGCAGTATCTGTTTACCCAGACTCCCAAGGTCTTTCCTCACATGCCATTACACACATCCAAATACAAGCAAGTACCTATATGTTTGTAGCTATCAATGTCAAGATGAAGAGAGAATTGTTTCCAGCAAGTATGGCTTTTGAGTTATGTGTATGCATCTCCTACTTTTGTAGAGATCTTCAGAAAGTTGTAGCAGGCATAAAATCTCATTTGAGTCATATCTGAGTCCTTATAACGTCATGGCCATACCCCCACAGCTTTCCTAGAAATGATATAGAATTGGTTTGCTAAACTTTTTCTCTGGAATTTTTTTAAAAAAATCATAGTCCTGCCTACTTTCCTGGTATTGTCAGGAGGTCTCCCATCCAAGTCCTAACCATACCTAAATCTGTATTATTCCCAAGCTCCAGGTCAGCCAGACTTTGCTGCCATCTGCTGAGACCCTCAAAAAGTAGCCTTTAGAAACACTGGAGAGCAGCGATCTAGTCTTTCTTTGGTAACATATGGTTGAACAGCATCTCAAACAGGAAGAAATAGAGGAGGCTAAGAATAACAGAGAGAGAGAGAGAGAGAGAGAGAGAGAGAGAGAGAGAGAGAGAGAGAGAGAGAGAGAGAGAGAGAAGTATCGCTGACATCCACCTGAGAAAAGACGAAACAACAAGTACAGTTTTGGCGCTGAAGGGAAAAAAACTGAAATAGATACACATGTCACTGACATGCAGTGATATTTTTTGATACTGCTTGATAAATTAACTCTTAGACTTGTATTTCTGTATCACTGTTGTGATACCCATCAGTGTGCCTCCCCCCCTTTGCTTGGCAAATAGCATAGTTAAGTTAGTAGTCGTATTTCTGTATGCGTGCTATTAAGTTGTCAGGGGGAGTATTTTATTTCTTAAGTCACAGAATTGAGGGTTGTGTTTTTCCCCGCATTATTTTGGTCCGTGGAATCATTCAACCCATTTTGCATTTGCAAAACAGGATGAAACTTGACACATGTGGAAATTTTAGGCAACATAACTTGTCTGATTCCAAATTATTTATTAGGTAAAGTCTAGACTAGTGAAATTTTATCAAAAAATGATTCCCTTATTTGTGATTTGTAACAGCAACTTAACAGAGAATGAGAAGGAGTTAACATGGGCTATGTTCTACTATGTAGGCCTTGAAAGCTTTTGTCCTCCAGTTATTTTCGATTTCAAAATTCCTGATTATTGGCCAGCTATGGCTACTAACACTCTCCCTGGAACTCTGGTAAAACAGAAAAGCAACATGTTTTTCTCACTGTTGTGGAACCCAATACATTTTCAAGCTCCTCTCTTACCATCCTGTCATCACTCATCAGCCTCTCTTAATGGGTGGAATACAGCAAGCAGTAATGAAGAGTTGAGATAATAATTACAAAAGCAGTTCAAACTTCTAAAAATGAAGCATGGCAAGAATGTAGGACGTACTGTATTGATTCTACTTACCAATTGAACCTTGCTGGGATCTACTTAAGTTGTTGAAGTTTGATACGATTTGATTCGAAGCAGAATGTAGGGGTTTCATTTTTCTACATGCATCTACTTTTGCTGTCGTATCTTTGTGCGAGTTAGATACAGACCTGTCCAAATTCTCTTCAGATATTCTACACCAAAGAATTGTCCTGAGACTTTTCTTCTTCCAATTTAGAGGCGTCTTCTGACTTACTCATCTTTTCCCCCTCAGGTGCTTTAGGAAACAACTCTCACTGTATGTACCAATGCATGAAACTACATATGAAATTAAGTTTAAAAAAGGGGCTTCCAAAAATTATTATTCAATCTTGAAAGGATCAATCTATGCCCGATTTGCAATAGTTTGAACAGTCTTTTATTTTACAAAGTATCAACAAAAGAACCCTTCTATTAATCTGGTCATATTTTCTATAGTTACTTCAGTGGTGAAATTTCAAAACTGATGCTTGACAGTAGCATACAAACTGCTTGCACTGTAGGATTTTTTTTAATAGACCCTCCCCTCCTCACCCCAACACACACACACACACACACACACACCCTGGCTATACAGTAGCATTTTGACTTATTTTTATTCTGCTAGTTTCTTTAAAATAAAAACATTTCATAAAACATAAAAAATTAGGGTGTCATGGTTCCGACTAATGAAACACTTCAAAGAATCTTCAGGCATTGCTTACTCTAAAAAGTCTACCATAATGAGAACAAAGCATCGGCATAGCATGGATGGATGCCAAAATCTGAGTTCCCCTCCCTTCAGCATCTAATATCTGGCACAGTTCCCTCCTCCAAATTAGCAGTCATAAATCACATTCTCCAATCAGTTTGTTAGGCAAAGCTTCACTTCTGTTCTATTACCTGCCATTTCTTATTTTATTAAAAACAACCAGGTAGCATTCTCCTCCCCCCAGCTTCATCTAATTCTCAGAGCAAAACAATTTAAAGGAAAAGGCTATCTCTTATATTGTCAAAGCAAAAACATCCAGTGTTTGCAGCGTTGACCTACGGTTTTAACTTAACTCTATAAATTTTGGGAGTAGCCTCTCCAGCTGAGTACGTGATGTTTGTCTGGAATCCCACAACTGAAAACAGTCATTCAGGCTGTTAATGTCATGATCTAAATGCAGTGATGTTAATTATGTAAAATATGCAGGCCACAGCCCCAACACCCATACTTCCTGGCCTTGACAGGTTGAATGCCTGATTCTGAGGAGACGTTCTACTCTCTTTCAGTTGAGTAGAACCCTCCATATGAATAGAGACCCTGTACCAAGATGTCAGGAATGGGACATAATGCATCACAGTTCTCCAAGCATCTTGTCACATTTGTAAAAAAGCAGAATGTGACTTCGTTCACCGACTGACCTAAGGGTTGGGATAGAACAGAGTTACTCATGTATGAAAGATAGTTCTCACTCTGCACCATAGAGAAGAAGTTTATAGCTGATTGCCAACCCTGCAAATCTTTTAATATTGTTCTTAAATTTGTAATCGGCCATTACTTCCATACAGTGATCTTGGCTCTTCATTCCAAGGTCAATAGAAGAGTTGTTGCAGAATTCCTAACAAACCATCAGGCAGGATGGAAGGAGAAATGGATGGTTCAGGGTTTAAAAAAAATGTGGGGATGTACAAATGTCAGCCATCACTGGAGAACCTATTAAATGTGAATGAACAAATACCCACTATTGACACTTGAAAATTTCTCTTGAGCTGGCTGTGAAATCATCCTACTGTAATTCTCAAGAGATATAATATTTTAAGTCCTCTCTTGAAGTTTCCTGTGCCTCAGTATAAAATCTAAGCTGGATAAGGTCCTGGAATCAGGGGTATATAGCTGACTTCTGAATAATCTCAGAAATGAGATTATAAAACATGAGAAATAGAAGAAATAAATGCAGAGAAAAAAGAAGAAAAGTTTCCCTCTTTATTTGAATGATTTAGAACTATGGATTTTAAGAATATAAGCCCTAATAAACTGTGGAAAAGAATTGGTTGCCACTTAGATATAGAAGATATATAGAAGAGAAAAGTAACTCAAAGCTAAGTTATTATTTTTATTTCTGAGGTTTTCGCAGGTGTTTGTATGTAGATCTTTGGTCATTCGGGTTTTTCCCCACGTAGAATTGAAGGTATAAGAGCAATGTTTTGACAAAATCTCATCTGTCATCCTCAGGCTGGTGGCTTGAGCTTCGTTCTTCTGGGAGAAGTGTGTGGTAGTGGCTGTTTGTTCCTCTTTTTTAAACTGCCAGAGGGGGTGTGTTCTGTGGGTGGAGGTGTGCTCTGATTGGGTGGGGGGTTAGCTGTGTTCTGATTGGGTGGGAGTGTGTTTTGAATGGATGGGGATGTGTTTTGAGTGGATGGGCTGGTCTCAGCTGCCAGCCTTAGACCTGAACTGGTGAGTTGTGCTGCTTTTGTTCGGCTCCGTGTTTGTGGTGGTGCCATGTTTTTATAGTGGGTGTCTGCTTATTGTGTGGTTTGGAGGGGTTTAAAGTGGCTGATGTTGCAGCTGTAGTTAGGTTTCTGTTTTGTGGTTGTGTGTCGTTATCGTTGTGGGTTCGGATTTGCTTTTTGAATGGTTGTGTGGTGGTGATGTCATGTGATGTTATCATGAGTTTGGGTCTGGTATCATTCTTGGTGGTTGGGACTCGTCTGTCAATCAAGGCGGGTTTCCAAATGGCTGGTAGGCGAGAGGTATCATCTCGTTTGTTCATGCTGTGGTGGCGTTTTTCTATCTCAATGGCTTCTCTGATTATTCTGTTGTTAAAATGTTCAATTTTGGCGATAGTTTTGGTTTTTTTAAAATCAATTTCATGTCCCGTGGCTTTAAAGTGTTGGAACAGGATGAAGTTTGTTCTCCCTTTCTGAGTGAGTTCCTGTGCTCTTCAATGCGTGCACTTATTCTTCTGTTGGTGTGTCCGATGTATGTGGTGGGGCAGGTGGTGCATGGGATTTCGTATACTCCTTGGTTTTCTAACCCAATTATGTCTTTGGGGTTTCTTAGGATGGTGGATATTTTTCTGTCTGTGTAGAATGCTGTTTTGATGTTGTGTTTTTGGAGGATCTTGCTGATTCTGTCTGTGGTCCCTTTTAAGTATGGGAGGAGGGCTTTGCCATTTTCTTGTTCTCTGTCTTGGGTTTTTGTGGGTGTCTCTCTTTGGATTAAGTTGGTAATCATGTTTCTTTGGAATCCATTGGCTGTTAGTACATTAGTGAGAGTGTGCAGTTCGGTTTTTAGGTATTGTTCGTCAGCTAGGTGTTTTGTTCTGGAGATGAGTGTCTTGGCTACGGAGTTGATCTGTGCTGGGTGGTGGTGTGAGAGTGCGTTCAGATAGTGGTTTGTGTTTTTTTTTATGGTAGATAGTGTGTCCTAGGGAGCCGTTGGATTTCTTGTAGACTAAGACATCAAGGAAGGGAAGTTGATTGTTAGCTTCTGTTTCCATGGTGAATTGTATTTTGGGGTGTAGGCTATTGAGGTGTGTGAGGAAGTCATCCAGTTTTTCTTTGCCGTGTGGCCAGATTACGAAGGTGTCATCTACGTATCTGAGACAGACCAACAGGAGAATAAGTGCACGCATTGAAGAGCACAGGAACTCACTCAGAAAGGGAGAACAAACTTCATCCCTGTTCCAACACTTTAAAGCCACGGGACATGAAATTGATTTAAAAAAAACCAAAACTATCGCCAAAATTGAACATGTTAACAACAGAATAATCAGAGAAGCCATTGAGATAGAAAAATGCCCCCAAAGCATGAACAAACGAGATGATACCTCTCACCTACCAGCCATTTGGAAACCCGCCTTGATTGACAGACGAGTCCCAACCACCAAGAATGATACCAGACCCAAACTCATGATAACATCACATGACATCACCACCACACAACCATTCAAAAAGCAAATCCAAACCCACAACGATAACGACACACAACCACAAAACAGAAACCTAACTACAGCTGCAACATCAGCCACTTTAAACCCCTCCAAACCACACAATAAGCAAACTGACACCCACTATAAAAACATGGCACCACCACAAACACGGAGCCGAACAAAAGCAGCACAACTCACCAGTTCAGGTCTAAGGCTTGCAGCTGAGACCAGCCCATCCACTCAAAACACATCCCCATCCAATCAGAACACAGCCCCCATTCAAAACACACTCCCACCCAATCAAAACACAGCTAACCCCCCACCCAATCAGAGCACACCTCCACCCACAGAACACACTCCCTCTGGCAGTTTAAAAAAGAGGAACAAACAGCCACTACCACACACTTCTCCCAGAAGAAGGAAGCTCAAGCTACCAGCCTGAGGATGACAGATGAGATTTTGTCAAAACGTTGCTCTTATACCTTCAATTCTACGTGGGGAAAAACCCGAATGACCATATATATATATATATATATATATATATATATATATATATATATATATATATGTTTTCGTAGATTCTCGCGGGTGTCTGTATGTGTAGGTCTAGAGTCTCGGGTTTCTTCCCGCGTTCCTTTCATCTTCAGAAAGTTGTGGCGACGTTTCGACGAAATCCCATCCGTCATCATCAGGCCGGAGTATTCCTCCTGCTGCTTTCAGGAGCAATGTGTGGTCTGTCTGTTCCTTTCCTTCCAACTGCCGGTGGGGCTGTGTTCTGACTGGGTGGAGGCGTGGCTGCTTTCTGATTGGGTGGGGGTGTCATCCGACTGGGTGGAGGCGTGGTTGTCTTCTGATTGAGTGGAGGCGTGGCTGTCTTCTGATTGGGTGGATGTGTGGTTGTCTTCCGATTGGTTGGAGGCGTGGCTGTCTTCTGATTGGGTGGGGTGTGTTCTGAATGGGTGGGGTTTTTTGTTGTGTCGTAATATCCTGAGTGTTGTGATTTGGTGTCTTGAGGAGTGGGCTGTGTAGTGGTCTCCAGAGCTTTGGCTTGGCTCCGAGTTCGAGGACCCGCCATGCATCTCTGGTATGGGTCAGTCAGGTTCGTGTGTGCGTTCTTCTGCTTGGGTGATAGCACTTTTGCTTGACTTGTTCTGTCTTCTGTGTGGGACAGTTTTTGTTCTGGGTGTGGATGAGTCTTGCTGGGGCTGGTGGCATTTGGGGTTGTAACACACCTGAATAGCCTACATCCCAAAATAAAATTCACCATGGAGATTGAAACAAACAACCAGTTACCTTTCCTGGATGTACTTATATACAAAAAACAAAACGGAACTCTAGGACACACAGTCTACCGAAAGAAAACACACACCAACCGTTACCTCAATGCGCAATCACATCATCACCCAGCACAAATAAATTCAGTAGCCAAAACACTAATAACAAGAACCAGACGCCTTGCAGATGAAACACATATACAAACAGAACTACACACCCTGACAGACATATTGACAGCAAACAAGTTCCAAAAAAACAAAATCACCAATATAATTCAGCAGCGGACTCCGAAACAGAAAAACATCCAAGAAGAAGAACAGAACAACGGACGAGCCATCTTGCCCTACATAAAAGGAACAACCGACAAAATCAGTAAAGTACTACGCAAACATAACATCAAAACCGCATTTAACACTGACAGAAAGATATCAACCATCCTGAGAAATCCCAAAGACAAAATAGAACTGGAAAACCAGGGCATATACCAAATCCCATGCGCCTCCTGTCCAGCAACATACATCGGACAGACTAACAGAAGAATAGAGGTACGTGTAGAAGAACATAAGAACTCAGTACAGAAGAAAAATCGAACATCTTCACTAGTACAACACATAAACACTACGGGACACAACATCAATTTTGAAGGTACAAAAACAATCGCCAAAATAGAACATCTCAATAGCAGAATAATCAGAGAAGCCATTGAAATAGAAAAACACCCAGACAGTATGAACAAGCGAGACGACACCTCCCGCCTACATGCCATTTGGAAACCAGCATTGATAGACAAACGAATTTCAGCAAACAAGGATTTAAAAAACCAACAAACAACCCCAAATGCCACCAGCCCCAGCAAGACTCATCCACACCCAGAACAAAAACTGTCCCACACAGAAGACAGAACAAGTCAAGCAAAAGTGCTATCACCCAAGCAGAAGAACGCACACACGAACCTGACTGACCCATACCAGAGATGCATGGCGGGTCCTCGAACTCGGAGCCAAGCCAAAGCTCTGGAGGCCACTACACAGCCCACTCCTCAAGACACCAAATCACAACACTCAGGATATTATGACACAACAAAAAACCCCACCCATTCAGAACACACCCCACCCAATCAGAAGACAGCCACGCCTCCAACCAATCGGAAGACAACCACACATCCACCCAATCAGAAGACAGCCACGCCTCCACTCAATCAGAAGACAACCACGCCTCCACCCAGTCGGATGACACCCCCACCCAATCAGAAAGCAGCCACGCCTCCACCCAGTCAGAACACAGCCCCACCGGCAGTTGGAAGGAAAGGAACAGACAGACCACACATTGCTCCTGAAAGCAGCAGGAGGAATACTCCGGCCTGATGATGACGGATGGGATTTCGTCGAAACGTCGCCACAACTTTCTGAAGATGAAAGGAACGCGGGAAGAAACCCGAGACTCTAGACCTACATATATATATATATATATATATATATATATATATATATATATATATATGTATGTATGTGTGTGTGTGTGTGTGTGTGTGTGTGTGTGTGTGTGTGTGTGTGTGTAGGAGCAACGTTTTGACGAAATCCCATCCGTCATCATCAGGCTAGTGGCTTCAGCTTCCTTCTTCTGGGAGAAGCATGTGGCTGTTTGTTCCTCTTTTTTAAACTGCCAGAGGGGGTGTGTTCTGTGGGTGTTCGATTTCGTCGAAATGTTGCTCCTACACCTTTAGTTCTACGCGGGAAAAAACCCGAATGACCAAACATCCACATACAAACACCCGCGAAAACCTCAGAAAACAAATATATATATGTATATGTATGCGTGTGTGTGTGTGTGTGTGTTTATGTATGTATGTATGTATGTATGTATGTTAAGTATTTGTTAAGTATGTTAGAATACCTTGCTAGGCCCAAATACGGGCCAAACCTTATTGCCTGTATCAGCCTAACCTAAGGCCATCCACAAGCTGTAGTCACAACTGTGACAAATCATTATTTTTGTAAATTTTTTGGATTGCTAACAAAGAATTAAAGGGAGACTGATATGGCCATTTCAAACTCATTTGTTCTCATCAGTCAGCCATACCCTTCTGAGATTCGAACCTGGGCCAACTGCACATTAGGCAGTTGTTTAACTGATGGCCATATCAGTCTCCCTTTAATTCTTTGTTAGCAATCCAAAAAATTTACACACACACACACACACATATTCTTAAATCACAGATTTCCTCCCTACATACTCAAATGTACAATTTGATCTGTATTTTTAATTTTTGTTATGAGAGAAAATTGATATGCAATATACACATCTATAAGCCATACAGAATAATTATCCTTTTGATTTTGGAAGCAATATAACATTGGTTCTCTAAAGGTTTTATAACTAGAGGCGTCAGATTAATAACTTCATCAACAACCTTAAAATAAGATTTTGATTGTTATTCAAATTTGCAACCAGAAATCTTTAATTTTTGCTGCTTTGGGCAAATATATAAGGATGCATTAGCAATAGAATTAGTATTGCGGTAAAATTTGGTCTGTTGATTTGACTTCATGGTGGACTCGGTACAGTCTGTATCATTTCCACTTCACTTCACTGCTGGTGGAAAAGCTTTTTTCATGGTTTATTTAGCAGAAAGTCATTTTGATTAGCAAGATGAAAAATACTTTACAGCTGTTTGCAAATACTGCCTCTGTTCTGTTGGTGGATTCAGTATTGCGACAACAGGCATGCAAAAACTGAATGGCAGTTGAGTGGAGAGGATACCTGAATAGTCTTCAGAGACCTTGTCCTGACAAGAGAAAGCAATATCACGCTATTTAAAATCTGTGGTGTGTTACAAGTGAATGCTTTCTTTTAATCTCTCCAACCACATCTTTATGAGGAGATTTTTCTTAAAAGTGGGAAAGCTATAGGTTAGACAAGATGAAAAAGCAACACAGAGGTTAGGTTGGTATTGTGTGGAATTTGAAAGGGACAGAGGGGTCCTGTGGATGGTGTTTGGTGTTTCTATATTTCTTGTAAATTTGTTCTATTTAGCTGGCCAATAAAGTTTTCAGCTACCACTAGGAATGGAACCAGACAAATTAATGTGGCTTCCTTTTTAATACTACCCAGCCTAATTTGCAACTCCCAAAAGAATATACCTAGCAGAGGTTGAGGATCCTTCAGTTTTGTGCTTTTTCAAATTTTGTGATGCAGTTCTCCAGTCAAAGAACACATATTTGATACAAAGTGTACACAAAAATGGATTGTTCCCCAGAAGGCAGGTAGCTAAAGTGTGTATGCTATGGTTTATTGAATTTTCTTTTAAATAAAAAAGGATAAATATAATTTCCGTAGTAATATAACAATTAACTATTAACATACTGATGAGGAAGTTGGGAAAATAGACTTGTGCTTCGAAAAAAGAGTGAGAAAGAAACCATTATAGAAAGCAAAAGAAAAATGTGTTGATCTTTCTTTGGTCTTGGCTACCACGTTTCTCAACATAATAATGTTTGTGGACACGCTGCAGATGCCTTTGCCTTTGCTTATGTTTTTTAGCTAACAATGCTTAAGGGACGCGGTGGCTCAGTGGGTTAGGACGCTGAGCTTGTCGATCAGAAGGTCGGCAGTTTGGCGGGTCGAATCCCAAGTGCCGTGTAACAGAGTGAGTGCCTGTTACTCATCCCAGCTTCTGCCAACCTAGCAGTTCGAAAGCACGTAAAAATGCAAGTAGAAAAATAGGGACCACTACGGTGGGAAGGTAACAGCGTTCTGTGCACCTTTGGCGTCTAGTCATGCCGGCCACATGACCACAGAGATGTCCTCAGACAAGCGCTGGCTCTTCGGCTTTGAAATGGAGATGAGCACCGGCCCCTATAGTTGGAAACGACTAGCACGCATGTGCAGGGGAACCTTTACCTTTACCTTTTAACAATGCTTACAAGATACAAGTAGTTCTCAACTTGCAACCACAATTGGCGCCAAAATTTCTGTTGCTAAGCAAGGCCATCATTAAATGAGTCACACCCAATTTTGTAACCTTTTTTGCCATGGTTGTTAAGCAAATTGCTGCAGTTGTTAAGTGAATCACACAGTTGTTAAGCAAATCTGGCTTCCCCCACTGACTTTTCTTCTTGGAAGCTGATTAGAAGGTCACAAATGGTGATCACATGAGCTTGGAATGCCAGTTGCCATGTGACCATGGGGATGCTGAACAGTCAGAAGTTCAAGGACCAGTCATGTCATTTTTTCCAGTACCGTTGTAACTTCAAATGGTCACTAAATGAATGCTTGTACATTGGGGACTACTTGAATGGATAAAGATTCTGGGTAGTGTTCTTTTAAAATGGTATAAGTCCCCTTGGTTATTTATTAAACTTACAGCCCCATTAATCACCTAGCTTGGCTGAGTGCATGTGTGGGTTCTTCTTTCCCTTAATGTAAAACTAACCCAAATTTTAACAGTTGTATGGTAAAGGGACAATTCACCTTTCACTACTGAGTTGTGAATAGCCTCCCCACTGTGGCGAGAGAGTGCTTTCCACTAGCATGAAAAGATACTCCCCTGCCAACAAACACTTTGTTGTGGTCTGTTCATACGAACAGTGAGAGATGTATACTTGGCCACTGCTAGGAAAGTTCTTGGATTTTCAAATTTCATCCTTTTCCTCTTTTCTCAGAATACATAACAATAAACTCGATAAATACAACAATCGTATTCTTTTCACTAAGATGCTATTCATAGGTATCTGACAAAGATGTCAGCAACTTGATGAAATGTGTCATGGCATCGCAACCCACCCTTTGGTTGTTGCCTGACAGTGTAAAGGCTGCAGCCTGTATCACAATGTCACAGTGCATGTTTTCTCACTTTCCCTTCTTGCTGGTCTTTACATAAGACATGCAAGAAGCCAATTAAAGGCCCATCAACTTTCTCAGTTTGGTGTCCTGTGAATATGTGCCAGTTAAAACAACTCCCAGCGAGGTCTCAAAATGAGAAACTGCCATCACTCCCTATGTCTGATAAGGTGACTACTTGTGATGCATCTTGTACTAACTGGAAGCCACATTTAAAATCTTGCAGGATGGCATAGACAATAGTGTCGGCTGGTGGGGTCCAGAAAGAGGCCCTTTTCTGCCATGGTACCTACCCTTTGAAATATCATTCCCCTGAGATTAGATTGGTCTCATACCTGTTGGCCTTGAAAACCCAGCTTTTGTGCTTGAGCCTGGGCCCTGGGCATGAGTTAGGGTGCATCTCCCAGTTATATAGGTGGTGGATTAGATCATGCCCAGCTGCCACATGTTTATACTTTTTTTATAGTATGTTCTTTGTGTTTTTAGTTTGTAAGTGCCTAGAAACCCAAAAAAGTGACTATGTAAATCAAGCAAACAAACAAAAAATTGTAAGTAAAGTTGATTCTCAAAGTGAGTAAAACCATGTGAATGTTTCCCATCTCAAAAGAATAGGACATTGTCTTTTGTTTTAGACTGTTTTTCCTTTCCTTTCCTTTCCTTTCCTTTCCTTTCCTTTCCTTTCCTTTCCTTTCCTTTCCTTTCCTTTCCTTTCCTTTCCTTTCCTTTCCTTTCCTTTCCTTTCCTTCCCTTCCCTTCCCTTCCCTTCCCTTCCCTTCCCTTTCGATTAGAGAGTATTTTGATAAAAAAAGGAACTTTTGGGTCAAAACCACCTGAGAACCTTAGTTTGCTCTCCATTAGTTCGACAATTTGAAGCTCAACAAAGTGAAAACATACTCATGGTGGTAAGACTGAACTGGAAAAGGCTACTTTTTGAGAGGGTAAAAGAAATAAAGAGCAAAACCAGGGACAGCATTATTGATCCCATTTTCAGGGACTGGGATGAGAACATCACAATGGGACTATTGGAATACATATCAGAATACTTTTAGACTGAGTCAAGCATAGTTAGAAACAGTTGTTTCAATCCTCCCACAGAAAAAGGCCTTCACTTTACGGCATACTGTTAAAATTGTTATTTCAGCTCAGCTTGCTGGACAAGTTGATGCAAGTTGGCCTAAGAAAATATAATTTACTTTCACCAGTGGCAGCATTTTCAACACTTACATGAAATAGCTGATAATCTGACACAAGAGACTTAAAGGATCATTGGATGGTATTTTGTTTAGCTAACAAGACAAATGTTTTTAAAATATTAGAATCATGCTTAACATATATTGATAACCTTAATTATACATCATCTATTCAGTAACAATTCTTTCCTCTTTTATAAACTGCCCATAATCCCTATGGAACAAAGAGCTATTTAGAAATATATTCTGGCTCCATTAATGAAGGTGAGACTATATCCCCTAAATTTGGGGACTGGTTAAGAAAGAGGTTCAGTTTGGAGCTTCAGTACACAATTCTTAAAAAGCTGCAATTTTAATAATCTTTGAAAATGTTATTTATCTAATGGAGCATCTATGGATATTCTCAGTCATCCAGGTCATGGTTGTCCCAAAAATGAATTTTCATGTGGCAACTGGACTTTGTTTTCTCTGAAGACGTTTCGCTTCTCATCCAAGAAGCTTCTTCAGCTCTGACTGGATATATAAATCCTTCCATTTCCCACCGTCCAGTCAGAGCTGAAGAAGCTTCTTGGATGAGAAGCGAAACGTCTTCAAAGAAAAACAAGAAAGTCCGGTTGCTTTGTGAAAAAGCATCTTTGGGACATCTAGTGGAGTAGTGTCACTATGGTAAATAACTGTGTGACATATATTAGCCAAGTTGCCCATTACTTGCAAAAGAAGCATGGAGCCACTTACTTGAGCACTCGTTTTCAAGATCTTCAATCTTTGGCCAAAGAGCTATTTCATCTCATTTTTCCAGAAAGTAGGGAGCTCAGGAAGGACAGAAATATATTAGAAAAGTCTGTTGCTCTCATTATGGATACTAGCTTGCTTGCTTCCTATTGCTAGGCCTGATAGCTAATGTAGTAACTAAGAGACAAACCAAGGATGAAGAAATAGAATACGGATTCCAGGTCAAAATCAATCATGATATCAGGGACATTTTACTTTCTTTTGAAAACCCCATATAAATAAAAGTTTATTTATTTGTTTTTCACATTTAGAAACCACACGCCTCCCTCACAGAGTGACTCTGGGTGGTACGTGGTCCTAATTATATTTTAAAAAAATACACTTCAAAATATGGATATTTAAAAGTTATAAAGTTTAGAAGCAAATATATGGGAAAATGGTAAATACCATTCCACATATGCCCAGTTCTTTACCATTACTCAAAATTAAGAGAGTATTCTGATTTTGTCAATTGCTAGAGGATTACTGGTTATTCCTGTTATAAAATATTTAATTTTGGCAGTTCAATTTTGGCAAAAAAAGCTTGTATATGTTCATTTGTGGCTTTATTTGTTTAATAAAACTGGGAAAAGACAAAAAAAGAGAAAAGAATAAAAAACAAAACAAATGCAGCAATAATAATATATAGTTTCAAAACTGTTCAATAAAGAATGGTCATATTTCATTGTAATCATCAATTCATAATTTATATCTCTAAGTAACTCATCTGTAAGTCTCAAATAACATAAAGGTCTTCAATCTATTAAGTGAGGCCATACATTTATTTTTCCATAGTTGAAGGATTAGTCTCTTGACATAAGATCAAATTTTTGATATTAAGGCTAAAAGAGTTTCACATTATTTAGAGAGTAGGATATCTTTATTCTTTATTCCAATCAGTGTTTAAATGTGCATGTCAAGTTGTTTTATTACTAACAGACACTAACACATACAAAGACTAATTGTGAGCTTTTTTGTTCTACACAATTGTGTGATCACATTTAATAAATTTGTATCTCAGAAAATGAAAGGCTTCAAAGTCTCTATTTTTTCGTAAGATTCTCAGTTTGACTAAATATATGTGAATAGAATTTAAAACCTTGAAAGTTTATGTCTTCAGAGGAATCCACAATTGGTCTTCCTAATTTTTATTAGCTGCGAGAATTTTTTAAAATCCTTTTTCTTTCACTCTTTTCCTAATACATTTGGCACAAACATGTTAAATTAATTTCAGATATTTGTGATAAAATATTATCTAGTTTAAATATAGCTTGTTGTTTCTTATTTAGAAATTGCTAATAGGCTCTCTAGTCTGTTGTGCTCAAACTGTTTTACATTTATTATTCTCTTGCTCACATGTAATTTTTGCAATTTTTTTCTTATATGATGCATATGTGATAATATGACCACAAATCTAGATTTTATGTGCTTTCCATTCAAAAATTAAATAACTACCCACATCTACATTTGTGATATCTCAGAATTAAATATTATGAAGTCTATTATTCAACAAAGATTGATTGAAATACCAAGATCCAGATGATTTACTATAGTGCTGAACTATAGTAATTTTAAAATAATAGAACAATCATCTTATATATATGTACTATTAATCTTACAAGTTTGAATATACTGAAGTAGTGTTGAAGAGAATAAAGGAATAACCTAATCTGTTATAACTACTGACTCCTAGGAAGAATTATTATACAAGCAGTTTTGTTCTTGCCAAAAATAGATAGTCCACACAGATGATGTCCTATATATTATATTTATAAGTAAGCGAACTCTATAGTTGCTGAATTTGTCACCCACAGTATTTAAAATTTTGAGGGGATGAATTGTTGTTTAAAACTGTTCAAAGTGTAACAATTGCTAAGCATCAATAAAAATTTAACTGTAATTGTAGTTTATTACTACTTTTTAGGTGTATTTACTTCAGTGTTTAAAATCCCATTAAAGCTTCTTCTGACAATAACATTGCATAAGTTATCCCTACTAAGTAGTGAAAATGTTCATGAAACGTAGCAGAGGAATCCAAATTAGGCTATATTTTAATTATAACAATAACTTCTCATATACTTTACAATCCAAAATAATATTCTTTTGATCTCAGTTTTGAGGTATTGAATCTGGCAGGTGAGATGGCTATGAATCAGAATAACAATGTCTTTTCATCTGGTCAAAATGTTAGCTTTTCCAGTCCAATCCAATCTTAAAGCATAAAACTTTTGTTCTGCAAAGTTAAATGATTTCCTGTAAGAAAACAACTTCACCTTTTCAAACTTTAAGGTAACATATATTATACATTGTTTGGTAGGTTCTCTTAGTCCTTTTATGTTAAGATTAAACTCTCTTAAGACATTTGCCTGGCCCATATTATTCAAACTATTTAAATCTATTTCATAATTATTATTAGGATACATATATTTTTAAAAAATTGCTCACTCCAATTGAAAAGAGAAAATAAAAAATAAAAGAGAAGATAAAGAGAAAGATCAAAGGAGATATTGAAAACAAAGTTGATAATAAAATAATAAAAGAAAAAAGCAGATGACATTGGATCTGTTTGTGGGTGGGAAAATCTTCTCATTATAAGATCAGAAAGTTGCCAACTTAAACCACTTAAAAACCAGAAAGACAGAGAGCACGAGATAATATTAGAATAAAAAACAGAATGCAGCTATGTCTGAGAGACTAATTATGAGTTGGCAACATGCCCACATAAGCAATAAACAAACTCAAGAGAAACAGAAATAGAAAAAAAATGAGATTTTTAAAACTCTAGTTGCAACTTATTAACACATTAAATAGATTTAGACTTAGTTATTAGTTTTAGTCTTTGACTTATGATTCAGCTGGAACTGAGTTCTTGCAAAATATTTGTATTTGCATTACAATGGTTTTACGTGGTTAGATTTTTTTAATATAAAATTATGAGGAAGGGGATGGAGTGGGGGGGAGGTGGGATCTGTTATTACTCAATCAAGTACCTCCATTACACTGTTCCCCCACTTGGGCCCCAAGCAAAATCTTTAGGCTGTTATGAAAATATAGGAGGGTTGGGGCCAATCTCACATGGGGGGGGGTTTCCAGAGGGCAGGAGCAACAGTAGAGAAGGCCCTCCTCCTGGACCCTGCCAGCTGGAATAATTGGACTAACGGGACCTGCAGCATGCCTCCCCTACTGGCACGAGTGGTACAGGCCAATCCCAATGGGATGAGACGGCCCTTCAAGTAACCTGGACTCATTTCATGAAGGGCTTTAAAGGTGATCACCAACACCTTGAATTGCACCTGGAAGCAGACCAGTAACCAATGCAGTTCACAAAGTAGTGGTGTTATTGGGGCCATTCTTGGGGGCCCAAAAACTGCCCACACTGCTGCACTCTGCACCAGCTGTAACTTCTGAATGCTGTTCGAGGGTAGCCCCATGTAGAGCGCATTACAGCAGTCCAGTCATGAGACGATTAGGGACTGAATGACTGAGTGCAGGGAATCCTGGTCCAGGAAAAGCCACAACTGTTGCACAACACGAAGTTGAGTTGCAAGTCAAAGAACCTCCAAGTTATGGACCGGGTCTTTCTGGGGCAGTACCCCATCCAGAGTCAAAGATGACAAAGTCCTGAATCCCAGAGCCCCATTTACCCAAAGCCATTCAATCTTACCAGGGTTCAGTCATAGCCTGTTGTTCCCCATCCAGGCCCCCACAGCCTCCAGACACTGCAAAAGAGCAGACACATCACTTGGAACAAGAGCATACAATATATATCTCAACCAGTGGTGGGATTCATCTGGTTCGCACCAGTTCAGTAGAACTGGTAGCTAATTGTTTGTTGCCCAGGCCCAGAATGGACTTCCGGAAGCGACATCCACACAAGAGAACTGGTTGTTCACATATTTGAATCCCACCACTGATCTCAACCCATGGTGACAGATGATCTCAACCAGCGGTTTCATATAGATATTGAAAAGGAGTGAAGAAAATACCAAGCCCTGTGGTACACCACAGAATAGTGGCCAAGGGCTGGCCTCTCACTCCTATCAGTACTGATTAGGACCTGCCACAGAGAAAGGAGCCGAACCAGCTTAGAACTGTGCCACCCAGCCCCAGCTCCTGCAGCCAGCCCAAAAGGACACCATGATCAATGGTATCAAAGCCACTCAGAGATTGTTCTGTTCCAGCCTACGACTGGCCCTGTTTGTGTGTCAGGGACAACCCCTTTTTCCTTTTTACAGTCAATAGGCTGGAAAAACCCAACCCAAATTTATTTACAGTTCAAACAAAAGAGCAACAAAATATTTCCTTCAATAAATGAATCAAAATATCAAACAAGAGTCAACAAACAAGAGTTAAACAGAAGTATCAAGAACAGCCCAGGATTCCCTTAGAATGTCTCCAAATGGTTGCCTTCAGCAAGCAGCCCTGCCCACACCTTCCCCTTTTATTATCAGTCCCAAGGTGTGGCTTCTCACTGCCTTCTTCTCCTCTCACTGAGTTGCCTCATTGATTTTCTCTGCTCTGCTCTGCTGGATTGCCTTCTGCTTCCAGCATCTCTGAACAGATTCAGCTGTGACTCTTCTGAGTCCGACACCTCGTACTCACACAGCTGAGCCTCATGAGGAACATGACTGGAGGGGCCAGGCTGTGAGTCCTGCAGTGCATCAGAGTCTCTCTCTGACACCAAAGGCTCTCCAAACCCCTCCTCCTCCTCCTCAGATTCATCGGACTCAGCTGCTGGGAGCACAGGCTGACACTGAATCACAACAGAGATCATGGAGAGTGAGGATGGTGCACTATGCCCACCTCGCTTTCACCAGAGATTATTGACAACTGGGATTAATGCCATTTCCATCCCATAACCAGGCCTGAATCTTGACTGAAAGAGGTACAAATATTCTGTTTCATCCAGGACCTGCTGCAGCTGCCCGGCCACCACCTTTTTCACAACCTTCCCTAAGAATGGAAGATTGGAAACTGGACAAAAACTGTCCAGGCAGGTGGGATTCAGTGATGGTTTTTTAAGGAGAGGCAGACCAGGGCTTGCTTAAAAGTATCTGGAAATGTCCCCTCCTCTAGAGATGTATTAATCACTATCTGGACCAATCAGCTAGTTACCATCCTGGAGGCTTTCACCATCCAGGAGGGACAAGGATCTAACTGACAGATTGCCCAAGATGATGGCACTGACAGGATCAAGGGCCCTGTTCCCATATAACAGAGCAAGACCCTTCCCCGGACATCTCACCCGGACTATCTCCACACATGGGGTCCAACTGAGAATGAATCCGAGCAACATTGTCCTTCAGGAGCTGAACAAACTCCTCTATCCAGCCCTGCAAAAGATTGCCCAAGCCCCCTGACCTAGGAGGGAATGGGTGACCCCCAAAAGGGCCTTTGGGTGGCATTCTGAGGACGCAACAAGAACAGAGAAATACTACTCTTTTGCTTCTCTTACTACCATGAGGTAGGCCTTAATAGCGACTCTAAGTTGTGTCTGGTTGGAGTCATCCCTTGTCTTCCTCTGGCGTGCTCTGGGCATCTCTTGGCCCTTTTCAGAACCTGTAGCTTCTCTGTAAACCATGGGGAGGGTCGGGAGTGATGAGTCAAGAGAGGCCGCATGGGTGCAATCCTGTCCAAAGCCACAGTTACCCTTAAGTTCAGGCTGCCACCATAGCTTCAGCAGGACCCAGCAGCGACACCTCCAGGATATCCCACAATTCCCTCTGGAACCTATCAGGGACCATCAGTCACCAGGGGCAGACCAGAAGGGGCAGCATACAAGAACCTCAGGGACACCAGGGCAAGATCTGATCATGACAAGAGGGATAATCTTATATCCCCCAGGAGGTCATGTTGCCATTGCTCCGATAAAAAAAATCAAGTCTGGCGTGTAACCACTGCCCTGAGTTGGGTCAGTTATAAAGTGAGATAGGCCCATGGCCACCATGCTGGCCATGAACTTCTAGGTTGCTCCCGAGGCTGCATCCAGGGATGGTAGATTGAAGTCCCCCAGAACCATTGCTGAAGGGTATACTATAATGTAGTGTTCGGGTTATCATTACACTGAGGTTTTACGGTCAAAAAAACCCTTGGACTTATGCTGGGGTAGTATAGGATAACAAGGAGAGTATTATGATAAATATTTGTGTTTATATTTTGGGTGAAATTAGTTTAAAGTTAGGGTTACATTAGGTTATCAGGAGATCTGGAGTTACAGTTAATATTAGGGATACTCATGGAGTCAATGTTTAAGATATGTGACAGCATCATATCAGTGTTGTATTTGTTACTGAATGTTTGGGTCAAACTTAGGACAAATATTTTAATGTGCTAGTAAAGCCCTTGGAAGAAGGCAATGAAAAGCCTCTTATGAAAGTGCTGCTGAGAGAAGTGTATGGACATATCCAAGCAGTCATCAGGAGTCAATACGGACTCAAAGTGCACACAGACAATGAAGCTAAGGTTGGGGTTAGGGTTTCTTCAACTGTATTCTTAAATTTTATATCATATTTTGCATTAGGATTAGCTACTTAATTTTAATTGTAAGTTCATACATGATTACATTGGAAGTGAATATTTGGGTTCGTGTCAGGATGCTATGGTGCAGACTTTCCTTTCCTTTCCTTTCCTTTCCTTTCCTTTCCTTTCCTTTCCTTTCCTTTCCTTTCCTTTCCTTTCCTTTCCTTTCCTTTCCTTTCCTTTCCTTTCCTTTCCTTTCCTTTCCTTTCCTTTCCTTTCCTAATATTCTTTATTAGCCAAGTATGAATTGGACAGACAAAGAATTTGTCTCTGGTGCATAAGCTGTCAGTGTATATGCAAACAATAAAATGATAATCTTCTTTCCAATTCTTTACTGCTTTTCATCAGCCTTGTAAATAAGTATTGAATGAAAGTTAATTGAACAGTGAGATACATTACTAGATTAAACACTTTTCTATCAAATACTAGATAACGGGCCAGTATTCTGAAATCTTTCTCATCTCTTTGGCACTAAATAGACTTCAATATTCAAGTTTTGAACCTCAATGTCTTTGTCTCTTAGTTGGCAGTGTTGATAATTCTCTGTTTCTATAGAAGATTCCATACAGATCCATCAATGTAGCCAGGAGCTGGTTCTTGCTTGCCAGACGTTCCTCACCAAAATTGGTTACAAGTTTTGGGAATTAGTCAGGGAACATACCCTCAGTGGAGTATGTTTTCCTTCCTTTCCACATCCTGTGAAGAAAATATAAGAAGAAATAGTAGCTGAGTAAGCCACGATACAGCATGATGGATGGAGTAAGCCTTGACACAGTCCCATAAGGATAGTCCAGGCCGGTACTTATGTGATCTTACTTGGAGAATTTGGAGTCAAGAATGGATATAAATTTGGAGTTACTAATAGATTTGTCAAACTACTGATGTGAACACCATAACAATTAATGCAAGGATTGGGTTGAGAGTTAGCCACAAATGCAGAGGCCCATCAAAACATTTCCCAACCACTTATTTCTGGGCTATTGGTAAATGTGAATATGCAGCACAGAACATTTTGTAACTTGGACTTGATTGGAGATTAGAGGCTTTATTGTAATAAGGCTTGTAGAAGAATTCTTTCACAAGGGCTCTGAAAAATTTGAGGGTCACTTTTGCAATTCAAGAGTTTTCAAGCCTTACTCTTCGCCCCATTTTAAAAATGAGTTAATACATTTTTAAGCGGTCCATCAAATGGAAAAATTGGCTTTGAACTTTTAAAGATGAAATTTTGTCAGCTTTTTAAAAAAAAAATCAATTCATCTAGATATTGATATATGTAAAGCTTTGAAATTTTGTTTTTCTGAAAATTGGCTGTCTCTACTACAGCTCTAGGGCACTAGGAAAATTACCCTGTGCCCATCAGCAAAAGAATAGTATCCAAATCAATAGCAACCTTTAAGAGCAGATTGTGCTAGAAATACTGTGGCAGTTTGTAACATGTATCCCACGTTTGCCATAAAACAAAATAACACATTATAATAAAATAAATGTGACCTTGAGAAGAAGAGGAAAAGATAATGGGATGGGTGGTGAGAAAGGAAAACATTCAAGAGAGGTGGCACAGCATTTTCAGAGCCTTTAAGCTACATTAAATCTACTTTTTAAAAGAATTCCGTCCTCTGGAAAATAAACATTGATATAACAGCTCTGGATATTACAGCTTCATTGGTATTAAGTGAAAAGATTCCATTTGAGTTACCAAGGCTGATTGATGTACAGAAGCAAGATTTTATGCAAAACTTGGTTTATATCCAGAGGTAGTGATACATTTTGCTCAGAGCTAGTGATATGAAAGAAGTCTCATTCCTCTTGTACACTCATTCAATGTCTTCTTTTCTCCATTCAAAATGGCTTCTGCAGTGGTTTAAAAACCTACCAAATATATTTGTTAAGATGTAACAATATACCTTTAGGTATATTGATTAGAGATGGTGAGACTGGTTGTCCATGAAGAGTTTATGGATGCTGATATTCACCATGGGAAACTACCTGAGTGATCCTGTTCATTTACCATAATATGTTCAGCCTGAATTAGCAACAATGGATTAAGAATAATCAAAGAAAATCTCATGTCCAATAAAGAATGCTTTTGTTCCATATGAACATGTCTGTGCAAACATTTGCTGATTGAGCATTAATCTCTTTATCGATTAAACCAGAGGTCTCCAAACTTTTTGATTTGGTGGCCCGGAAAGGGAGGCAGACACTGCTACGTGCACACACGCAAATGGACCATGCGCAAGCATATGTACACATGCAAATGGGGCAGTGCGGGCACGAGTGCTGCAGATGGGGAGGTACTAGTGCTAGTGAGATGCTTGGGGGGGGCGCTAGTGCCAGTGGAATGCTCGGGGTGGCACTACCGCCAGAGTGATGCTCGGGGGTGGTGTGGCGCTAGCGCCAGTGGGATGCTTGGGACCATGGCCGGTTAGTGGGCCATGGCCCACAGGTTGGGGACCCCTGGATTAGATGATCTCAAAGTTGTTCAGCACTTTTAATTTTCCCAAAACCTCCAAGAGGTAAATTAAGCTAAAAGCCAATAACTTGCCCATCAACAACCAATAATATTATGTCTCATTGGGCGTTTGAAGTCAAGTCTCATTGAATCTGGCTGAATGACATAATAATTATCAAGGCAAATAGGATGCAGTATGTCTAGTTTTTCTTCCCTGCAACTCTGGATGTAAAGCAGCTTTCCCAGTTGGACACCTTTCATAATCATGTTTGCTAGGAGTGATGAGAGCTGTATTACATAGTGTACTGTATTGGAGAAAGCAATGATAAACTTTTACATACTGCCATTATCTTAACAGTGAAATTTTTAAAATCTATTTTTAAATTGCCTTTCAGGGCAACTGATCACTGAAGATAGGGTACAAAATAAGTCCATCACTAAATATAGCTTAGAAAACTGAAGCCTATATTTTTCTCCTTGAAAGGAGTAGAAAAGCTTCATTAAGTCAGAGTTATTAAATAAAAGGAAGATTAAAACTCTTTTAAATGTCACCCGACATAGAGCTGACCATATTTCCTGGATGAAAATAATCACAGATATAGAGACTAGCACCTAGCAATGCTCCATTTCTAATATGTTTCAGTCTAGGTTATTGTTAAAGAAGGCGAGGCAACATTTTTTGCTGGGTTAGGACAAAATGTAGGCTTTGGGTCAGTGTCTGAGTGCTATAGAAGTGACACAGTGACATCAACCGAGGGGACCGAAATGTTGGCTTAGTTTTTCACTGAAGAGGTCTTGGAGAAAATATGTTTGCGAATTCCTGGAGAGATGTAACATTCCTGTTTACAGTCTTTATGCACCCAGAACGATGAAAAAGTGTGCTACTGAACATGTTATGGCTGTACTTCAGTGCATTTGGGACTAGGGCAGAGACGCGGTGGCTCAGTGGGTTAGGACGCTGAGCTTGTCAATCAGAAGGTCGGCAGTTTGGTGGGTTGAATCCTGAGTGCCGCATAGCAGAGTGAGTGCCTGTTACTCGTCCCAGCTTCTGCCAACCTAGCAGTTCGAAAGCACATAAAAATGCAAGTAGAAAAATAGGACCACTCCGGTGGGAAGGTAACAGTGTTCCGTGCACCTTTGGCGTCTAGTCTTGCCGGCCACATGACCACGGAGACATCCTTGGACAAGCGCTGGCTCTTCGGCTTTGAAACGGAGATAAGCACCGGCCCCTAGAGTTGGAAACGACTAGCACGCATGTGTGTGGGAACCTTTACCTTTACCTAGGGCAGGGTAGGCAACCTCGGCTCCTTTATGACTCATGGACTTCAACTCCCAGAATTCCTGAGCCAGCCAAGCTGGCTCAGGAATTCTGGGAATTGAAGTCCATGAGTCATAAAAGAGCCGAGGTTGCCTACCCCTGAACTATGGGCTGCTACAAAGGGGGTGAAGAACCTGCACTCAGGCTATGCATTGCTCGCTCTCATCTTCATGTGGTCCTTCAGGGAATAAGGTCCCAATCTACTTCAATTTTTATGTCTAAAACAAGCCCTTGAGAGGCGGTCTAACTGGTGCAGAAGGAGGTATTCACATGAAGCATCTAATGGCCACATTTTGTATCAAGAAAAGTTTCCAAGCTGTTTTGAAAGTCAGTCCCCTGTAGATAATTTACAGCAAGGTAGCCTGGATGTGTTAGTCACATAGGTCACATAGGTTATTTCATTGATTAAAAAATGCACAACTAAACAAAACAAGGAAATAAACCTTTGTAATTTAATTCCATGGAAAGAATTCTACATAGGTCTGAAAACCCATCGCATCACAAGAAAAGCAAAGAAAAGGCTATAAACAATAAAACTGCCATGCTTAGGAAGACATACTGTATGAAATGTATACTTTGACTGCCCGGTATCTGCCATTCATTCAATCAATTTATTTCTCTCAGCCAAAACACTGCCACTAAAAAGCCTTACCCATATGCTTTATCTTGGTCCTATTGATTTGTTTTGACTGAAAATATCAATAATTTTGTATAGATACCCCTTAAAGGTATTTAATTATTGATTGAAAAACAGTTGCTCTAACTGAGCAGGCTGGTTTCTAGTGTTTTTAACAATAAGAAACAGAATCTGTTGCGCAGATAGAAATTGAATGACTGAACCCTCATGTTGATTACATATGATTAGTCAATAGTGAATTGAAGCAGCTTCAAATGGTGTACATGTGTGATTTTAAAAATTCAGAGTAGCCAATTTTTATTTAGTTATTATGTTTGTTATGGAAAGTTAATGAGAAAAAGGCTTGTTCTTTATTGCAATAATGTCACTATAGATAGCACTGTTAGGGTTATTGATAATAACCTCATGGAGCAGAACAAAGTTTAATGACTTTGATAGTCAACCAATTAATAAATCTTAGATAAAGAAAGAACCTAGTTACACGATTGTACCATTACACGTTAAAGGTGAGCATCTCTTTCATTCAGACCATTCATTTGGTTGGCCACACATCCTCCCAACAAAGATGAAACCATGGGCAATAAATGTTTATTGAATTTGATATGTATATATTTTTTACAAATGTTAAATAGTATTGGCAGATGGGAGAGGTTCATGTGTGAATAGAATAATTTCCTAGTTTCCATATATGGCTGGAGTTTGAAGGACACGGTTGGAATAAATAAATTTCTTGATTTTAATTGTATGTTTCTTCTTAGATATCATTTGTATTTTTAATTGCTGTAAAATGTCTTGAATATTGAGAAAGGTGGGATATACTGTAAATACATACATCTCCCTTTAATTCTTTGTTAGCAATCCAAAAATTTACGCAAATACATACTGTATGTACATACATAAAATTGTTTACTAAATCCAATACTCGTGATTCACTACATTTGGTGTTGAAGAAGGTATATTTTCAAGCAAGGACTTAGGCATTACTCTGTTATTGCAGGCCAATTTTAATATAGTTAGGGACTAATTTACTTTCTTGATGGAATAGTAGAACTAATGCAACAATCACAATAGAATTTCCAGAAAGTAACTATTTTTTACTACTTATCTGTTTCCTCCTTCCAAGATGAAACCAGATGTCTGATGGTGAAAATACACTTTCCCTCATGTCAAACTGCTGACTTAAATTATACATGTTCATGCTAGATATATAAGATATAACAAGAAGTTTATTTAATGTTGTACAATTTTAGGATGTACAAGCTTGGATGTATTTTAAGAAGTGACAGATAGGTTTGATCCAAGTCAAACCTGGCTTTGCTTACATAGGTGCAGCATTTTTATTATTAGGAACAGAGACTGCACATAGCTGTCACCAGTACATAAAATAATTCATGTGGAACTAAACAACGATGCAAGTGCCAAGTGAGAAAACATGACTTTATGACATGGTATATGACAGAGAAAAGGAAATACTATGTTCTATCTATGGGATTATGTTGGAGACAACTATGTTCTAACATATAGAACTATGTTCTATGTATATATTTGCCAGTAATCTTTCACGACAGACTTGCAACAGTCATATGTCAAAGAAAAATGGGATTGTCTCATGTGAAATTATAATGTTACTATAGTTTTAATGGCCCAAATGATTCTGATTATAATATTCCTAACCTATTTATTTTATATGTCATAATTGCATTGGCTTGCAATATGAAATAATAAAGTCCAACGAATGCTGTATCATTGTTGTTGTTGTTGTTGTTAGCTGCGAAGTCGTGTCTGACCCATCACAACCCCATGGACAACGTTCCTCCAGGCCTTCCTGTCCTCTACCATGTTCTGGAGTCCATTTAGGCTCATGCCTACTGCTTCAGTGACTCCATCCAGCCACCTCATTCTATGTCGTCTCCTTCTTCTATTGCCCTCAATCTTTCCCAGCATTAGGCTCTTCTCCAGTGAGTCCTTCCTTCTCATTAGGTGGCCAAAGTATTTGAGTTTTAGCTTCAGGATCTTGCCTTCTAAAGAGCAGTCAGGGTTGATCTCCTCTAGGACTGACCCGTTTGATCGCCTTGCAGTCCAAGGGACTCGCAGGAGTCTTCTCCAGCACCATAGTTCAAAGGCCTCAATTCTTTGGCGCTCAGCCTTTCTTATGGTCCAACTTTCACAGCTATACATTGCAACTGGGAAGACCATAGCCTTCACTATGCGCACTTTTGTTGGCAGGGTGATGTCTCTGCTTTTTAGTGTGCTGTCTAGATTTGCCATGGCTTTCCTCCCCAGGAGCAAGCGTCTTTTAATTTCTTGGCTGCAATCTCCATCTGTGGTGATCTTGGAGCCCAGGAAAATAAAATCTGTCACTACTTCCATTTCTTCCCCATCTATTTGCCAGGAATTGAGAGGGCCGGATGCCATGATCTTTGTTTTCTTAATGTTAAGTTTCAACCCAAATTTGCACTCTCCTTCTTCACCCGCAACAAGAGGCTCTTTAGTTCCCCTTCACTTTCTGCCATTAGAGTGGTATCATCTGCATATCTTAGGTTGTTGATATTTCTTCCAGCAATCTTAATTCCAACTTTTGATTCATCTAGCCTTCCCTTTCTCATGTTGTGCTCTGCATATAAGTTGTATCTGCATATAAGCTTACCTAAATCTCAATGATATAGGTAAGCACAACTTTATGATGAACTGTGAATAAAATCTGAAAATTATAGAGGACAAATTCATTTGAATGCTGATTGTATTCTCAGATTCTCTATTGCAGAGCTGAGGGTGGAGATTAGTCCACTTATTTCCCAAAACATTACGTGACTTTTTATTTTGGGTATGATCCCATCCCTAAAAAGACCCTATCTATATAAAACATTGTGGATAGGTTTGTGTATCAGGGTATGCCAAAAATAAACCATCAAGCCATATTATGGCTTTGCATAATGTGTGAACACAAACTTCCTAACAGATATGAAACTTTGCCCTTGAGCACAAATATTTCCATTTGCAGATTACAAGTAAGAGGGACTTGTTGTGGACTGGAAGACCCCTTTGTCAAAATTTTCAATCTAGAAAATCCCCTATGTTGAAACAAAAAGACAAATGTGTTTTGCAAAGCAGTTGTAGAGGCAACCTCCTGATCTAGACTGAAACCAGAGAAATCATATACAAAACAATCCTTACCAGTTATCTTCCAGTTTGAGTCATCCCTTTCCCTACTGGAATCAATTAAACTATTTTTTCCCTTGGACAAACTGTTGATCATGCTGTGCCTGGAAAGTGGGTGGTGGGTGGGAGAGAAATCATTGGAGTGCATCAGCGTTCTTTGTTATTTATGAATCTAGATAGCAGGAGGCACCCTTTACTTTTCCATCTGTATATTTCCAATTAGTATTAGATTTCTATACTGGAAATTTGTGAATTAAAAACTTTGCCCATAAGAATTACGGTGCCCACACTTTTGAAAGATTCTCTTCTATCTCCAGGGCCTCTTATATTTGCTTTCTCCAAATAGTCACAAAATGGCTCCTTTAAGATGGAATAGCATCCTTCATTCCAGCAGTACCTGGGGGTCATTGCAGAGATAATAATAAGAGGAACTACTGATGGAGGTATGCACTGAGAATATGTTATTAAAGCCCTCTGCCTCCAAGTTGGACCTTGTTTGATTTACAGATCCCACCATCACATAAGAAGAATCAGCAGACAAATTTTGAAGGCTGGTCTGAAAAGGCCTGACTCCCTAAAGAGAGTAAAAGCCTCAGTATCAATAAACAAGAACAGTTCTCAGGCAGCAGCTGATACCAATAGTTTGAATAAGCTACAAAACTGAATATAAACCCATATTTAAATGTAAGCAACACATAGGCCAGAAACAGCATGCATATTGCGATTATAATATGATTTGATTCAATAGCACAAAGATTATCTAGTTTTATATTGCACAATTTGCATTCAAAATTAAACCTAGCTCAACTGTGTTCATAATATAATGATTATTTGTGAAACATTAAATTGGACACTTGACTTCATTGATCCTTTTTAATGGACTACTAAAATAGGGAGTAATTATTTGGCCAGACTAATTCATTGATTAAGTTTGCCATATGACAACTACAATTAGCAAATATTGTCTCACACTCAAGCACCTGGATTAGTTTATGCCCATTATCTTGGCCATTTTAGTCATTATGGCAACTGAAATGGCTGGAATGTGGTTTTTTTGTGACAATTCCAAAACAAAAAGCATCTTGCTTCAACTTAAAGACTGATTTATATATTGTGATACAATGTTTATAAGCATGTGTGTGAAATGAAAAGACTAAGAAAGTTGCAGAAGTAGAAGGCAGTTAGTTAGATCCACAAGTTATATAAAACACCACAGAATATTAGGATTCTTCTAGTTCTTCAGGTCCCATCTTCTGCTATTCCATTAGTCCAAATTTTTAGACTATTTGGCCCAACATTTTAGGAAATCCAAAGATAATCCACTCCCAATAGATGGCTTTTTAACTTCTGTTTGATCACAAGGTCTGGCTTGACTATTAGAAAGAAGTCATCATCTTAATTGTAGCTTCTCAAAGACCTAAAGTAATAGCAAAGACATCTAACTGTGAAGAAGGTTCTCCTGGAGTTTTAATTCAAATCTTCTTTTAATTTAAAAGGATAAAGTGTAGTACTATGCAAAGTGAAATTTAAGCACAAATGACTGAATACTCAGAACAGAAACATCATAAAGAACTCATTCACATTGCATAAATAACCCTCCAAAATAAATACAGTGAAGTCTGTATAAATGAGACTGGCTGCTATTTGGCTTTTCTGGCTAGAACACATAAAATATAAAAGCAATTGGAAAACATATTCACCCTCACACACATAAACATGCTCTCTTACAAATGCATGCACAACATTTTGTATTCATTGTAAAAAAAAGATGCACACGTTTTGCTTCTTACATGAAAAGGATGTATGTATTACCAGAATAATTCTGTTCCACAAAATTGATACAGGTATATGCAAGCAATCTAGAAGTCAATTTAGCTATAAGTATTAAGAGAAAGGGATGAGCTTATTTTATCTCCAAGTGCCATTTGTTGAAAAGAGAGAGGTCATTCTTCTTTCATTATTCATTTATAGTGAAAAGGAGCCTTGCAACAGGTAGGAGAAGAATCTGGACAAGCAGATATTCAGTGAAGATCATTCCAAAAGGGCGGAGGGGACTTTGTTAAACATCCATTTCATGTTTTAACTTTTTATGTGCATTTTTGGACTAGAATATTGTCATTCTAAGACTCAGCCATTTGCAGAACGAAGTGTGATCTCATCGTTCCTACTCCTGCATCAATTTTTCTATTAAAAATAGATTACATTTTAAGTAACTAGTGATTTGTTTAGTTAAGAACTAGCAAGGGCGATAAATTAATGTCTGTAGTATTTCCACTTTGCAGAAACTGATTGAACTAGTCAGAACAAAACAAAACAAAAAGAAATCAATGCACCCATTTTTCATGTTTAGACAAATCCACTCTAAAGCTTCTGATCTTAAAGGATATAGCAGAAAATATTGGTTAATTTTGACACAGCAGACTTTCATCACAACAGTTGTAAAGTAACAGAAATATTCTGTTTTTTTATATGTAAAGGACACTTTTTTCCAGGAAATTGTATATTTTCCATTTTTTTTCTGTCCAGCTCTGTCAATCATGAACAAGGCTAGCTAACTGGATAGCTGACAAACCCTGCTGCTATATTTTTGTTTAATCCAAATTTGTGATTATTGTATGCTTATTGGGAACAATCCAACAATCATTCCTAAATAATATAATCCATACAAGCACAATACACATGCTTGAAACCCACAAGTTCAGTGGTTGAGTTTGCGCATTGAAATAAATTTTAACTTAATATGAAGAGTAGTTGCTGAACAAACACACGTCAACTGGGATCCCTACTTAAGGCTTATAAATCACAGGGTCAAGTTCATGCAATATGCAAAAATCAAACCAAAACAACTTCATGGCCAGTTTGATAAGTGAACCTTTGCCTCCTACATTCAACAACAACATTCAACAATGATGTCATTTCTGTGAGACTGGAAGGGCACATGGTTTAGCATAGGTGTCCAGAGCAAATTGTGATATCATGATCCCAAACATACTTTTAGGGACTTATACCTTTTTTGTTTGATGCAAATATATAAGTCATAGTGCACCCATTTTGTCACTTTCCCCTGCCCCTTTGTCTGCTCCACACCCTTGATGCCTATGATCGGGAATGGCCACCCTAATTAATTGATGGCTAAACAGCATTTTCATCCACAAAGACAATTTCAAACAGGCACGGGCACGTTGGAAGTTGTAAAATTATGCGTCATGGGATATGATAGTTTATCCTATGCAACTAACTGTGTTTTAAGTAGATCTAAAAAAAAATCTTCTTGTTGATATCTTCCTTGAGAGACTTTCAACCTCAAAAGTTATCTGTAGTTTTTTATTCTCTTAATTCAAAATCAGTCACTAAATAAATACATGGGAAGCTAGCATGCTGGAGAGTGTGGCATCTGCTTCATCTAGTTTCATTTGGGTTTACACAAATGTCTCTGAGCACATATAGGCCATATAGGCATTCTTGGAACTGAAGTTGGTTTAAACAATACAAAGTTACTGTGACATAGCAGTTTGCTGGGAAAGGAATCTTCTTGTTGATCCCGTTCCCTCCCCACCACAAGCCTGATTTGTAGAGAGCATTTAGAAGAGTTCTGACAACCACACCAGTTTACATTCTGATAAAAGAGTGTTTAGTTATTCATAAAAACCACCACAGCAACCATTTTGTAACAGCATCCATGAAGGCATTCAAAATACCCAATATGCCTACCGTTAAAAAAAATCATTTTTCCCTCATCCCTCATCCATCTCTGAGCAATCCCACTGAATATGTTGGCATTTATATCTGACTAGTATCTGGCCATTAAACATCTTTAACTACATCAGGCTATTAAAGTCCTATATTTAACCATTAACGTTTAGGGAAAAGCATAACCTTATTTCTATCGTAGAAGGAAAAACATCTCAGAGAAATAAAAGTTGGCTTATAACTGATACATAAATAACTAGTTTAAAAAATGGTGCTTAGTGACACATGCAAAAAGATCTTGATGAGTCAATTAGACATGCACAGGTTAACAAGCTGTAAAACAAGGCTTTCCCTCCATTAAATGAAATGGTCAATATCCTTAAAAAGTGCAATGATTTCTTATCAGAGCTTGAATGAACCGTAAAACTACAGTACCTCTTGAAATATTGACATTTCCACCAGTTTGAGCATGGCAATGCTATCTCTCCTGATACAAGCTGATGGGCTGTTGTTCTGAAGATCCATCCCACCACTCAGCACCTTCCTTGTGCAGAATGCAAAATAATACATTGGCCTCAAACATCTGGATTTTTCTTTACAGAGACATTGCAGCAATCTTGAAAACAATTGCCATAAACAGGATTTAAAGAACAATACAGTGCAATTATCTGTGGTAATGTTCTAGGGCAGCGGCTCCCAACCTTTTTTATACCCCGCACCCGTAGAATGCTTCTGATATATTCTTGCACCCCTTGCAAAAGTTTGAAATAATGGTAACGAATTATGCATATACACTATAATTTTGAAAACCCCAAGTTTTTGCACCCCCTGGAATATCATCTCGCACCTCTGGTTGGGAACCCGTGTTCTAGGCATGATCTAAAGTGCCTATAGTGTAGCTGTCTTGAAGAAGCAAGCAAGCCAAGCCTGGATAGTTTATGCCGGCTTGAATTCTGTGATGATGTGGTAGAAACATTTTAAAAATTAATACTTGTATTATTCACAAAATGATATCAGGATTTATTCATACTGTTATGTATTTCCCATTGAATCAGGAGATAATTCAACATAATGCAATGGATTATTCCTTCAAAATTTATCACACATGTACATTGTATGGGAGAAATCAAATCCTTCCGCCATTCAGTTTTCCTCTACCCATACAATCTTCCTGCCTTTTATCAAGACAACAGGTGAGATTTCAATGGGCTCAACATAAAGATTAAAATGTGCCAGGAGACACCAGCCTATTCAGGTGTACATTCAATGGTGGGATTCAGCCAGTTTGCACCAGTTCGGCAGAACCAGTACCTAATTGTTTGCTGCCCAGGCCCAGAATGGAAGCAGCATCCACACAGAGAACCAGTTGTTCACATATTTGATCCCCACCACTGTGTACATTCCTCCCAGGATGCCAGATATCTTCCTAATTAAATAACAAAGATCCTCAACCCAAAGAAATTGCCACCTCTATCTGGAACCCTAAATAAATGGAAACTCACAACACTGTATGGTGCCTGACTCCAGAGCACTCCCTTTAGGAGACCTGACTAAATGCATTTTCTTGGAATTCCTACAGGACTGGCACACTTTTGCACACTTTCAAGGAGTAAAGGCAAGATTTTCCTATATATTGGACTTGTGGAGGAGGATTCAAAGAGTCCACCTGCAACACGTAATTCAGTATGTTGTCCTCTCAGAAATGAACTTAACCTCTGATTTAAGCAACTGCCTGTGTACTTTATTCCTGACTTGGAAACAAACCTGGTAAGAATTCTTTGTAACAATTGGAGGAATGGATTATTAGCAAACAATTATTAAGCTATATTTCATGCATTTTTGATTATGTACTTAAATGATTTAACTAAGGCAATTGAATACAATAGTATAGAGATGCATAAAACTTCTGCCTTTTGAAAATAGGCATGTTGGCTTAGATCAAAATAAATGGAGGGCTGAAAGTCTATATAGAAAAATAAAATCCATGGCACAGGTGTTAATTATCTAGTAGTGCTACTGCTGTTACATAGTGTTGTTGGCTTATTGATTAATGAGTCGGTGCAGTGTTTACTCACAGGAATATTAATACCTTGTGCATAAGAGGAGTCATTAAAATGAATAAGGCAGTCCTTGATGCTAAACTCAATGTGAGTTATAGGGTTATCTGAGCAATTGTGTCAGGTATAGGATCACAATGATAAATTATTAAAACCGAATAATTAAGGAAAAAGTAATTTAAGATAATCCTTATTTGAGTTAAATCAATATATCCCCCTCATCCTATGTTATATTTTGCAGAAAATTCACAGGTGCAAGGGTTAAGGAGGCCAAATACAGAGTATAATATGTTGTTACATCTGTAAACAGTTTTATAGTTAATTATCTAAAGCAAACATTATGTAGATAAAAGCATGATATAACTGTCATGCTTTTTTTAAAAAAAGCTTACCGTATTTTGTAAAAATGAGCCCTAGACTTTATTGTATTATATAAAAAATCTACCTCTATAGGCAATCGGCTCTTAGGTGGTAAAGGTAAACAGGTCTTCAATCCATTGAGTAAATGGGGCCATAAATTTATCATTCCCATGTTGCAGTACCAATCTTTTAGCTATACAAAGGGCATGGAGAATCCATTTACATTATCCAGTTCCCAAATTCCAAGTACAAGGTATGTAGTTCAAGAGAATAGTATCTTCTGAAATTTTGTCTTGTGTCTTGAGTTCTGCCATATTATCTGTGAACAAACTGTAGGTTGAGGAAAGGTGTTTGCTAAACTCCAAGAGCAGAATCCTTTTTAATACATTTTTAATATTTGCAGATTTTAGTAAAAAAAAATCAAAATTAAAAAATCAAAATTAATCATATTATTCTTAATAAGGCCTTCCTGTCACATTGAAAAAGTCTACAATTGTAGCCCTTACTACCGTGTTTCCCTAAAAGTAAGGCCTATCCCAAAATAAGCCCTAGCTTGATATTTTGGGGGTGGGCTTAATATAAGCCCTACCCCAAAAATAAGCTCTAGTTTTGGGACAGGGCACACACCTAAAAATCAAGATAGGGCGGTAGTGGGGGTGTGGAGCTGCTTCACGCATCCCGCACCCAATTACCTTGCAGCCAGGCCTCTCCTCACTGGCCCACTTCTTCTGAGGCATCTTCGCAGCCAGGCCTGCATTTCTCAGTCACAGGCATTTCCGGAAGGCCACTGCAACCGAGAACCGAGAATCCATAGCTCAGTACTCGGCTGCAGAGGCCTTCCGGAAAGGCCTGACTGCAAAATGCAGGCTGGAATGCCACTGCAGAAGGAAGCTGCTCCAGTGGTCCTGCTGGGCGGGGATGTCGGAGGTGAGTATAAAAGACATCCCCCCAAAATAAGACCTGATGCCTCTTTTGGAGACAAATAAATAAAAGGTCATGTTTTGACTAGAGAATGGTCTAGATCAGGGGTCTTCATACTTGGCCCTTTTATGACTTGTGTACTTCAACTCCCAGAATTCTGGGAGTTGAAGTACACAAGTCATAAAAGGGCCAAGTTTGAAGACCCCTGGTCTAGATATTTGTGAAGAAAATACTGTATGTTGTTGAGAATTTATGTGTGATACTTGTCAAGGAAGTCTGTATCTCTATTATAGGAATGTTATTTTTTAGTGTGTTAGTTCCATAGTTCTTTCTCATTTGTTTATCTATTCCATTTGTATTACAATCTATATTACAGATATATCTGTAATATAAATTTTAATTATTTTTAATAAAACAAAATGTTCACTACTTACATGCATACCAGTTTACCAGAATGTTTACTTTACTGTTCATTTTTGGTAATATATCCATGTTAACTCTTTTCTAAACTTTTTCTAAGCTAATATTAGAATATATCTGGAAACTGTTATACCGTTTTAGATGCCATTGTGAGTCTGCTTTCATTGTACATAATTGGATTTATTATTGAATTGATGATATAGGATTACATAATTAATCTAGAAAAAAAGTTTTTTTCTAATTATAGTAATTGACAAACATATCATAAATACTTAAGGAAACTCTTTCTCCTTGTAACATTTCTAACCTGAACTCTTGGAAATCTCATTTATTCTACCCAATATGTATGTTATCATGTGTCATGTTTATTCCCTGTAGGCTTTTGATATTGCTGAACATAATCTTTTTTCCAATTTTTAATATAAAACAAGAAAGGGAGAAGTAGAGAGACAGAGACAGGCAAGGAAGGAAGATGTTAACTCTTTCTCATTATTTGCTTCTTGTAATCTTCTAAAAGAGTTCAGGTTTGTTCATCTATAATGCTCCTTTAGCATACTGGTTATAAAATATAACAACTGAGAATACTTGACCCATGAGGGAATTGCTTTCATCTTTTTCCTCTTGATCTTATGATAAGATTTTGCTTCATAGTTTTCATCAGCCAAACATCTGCACTAAAATATCAGTGCTGGGTAATTTCCCCCCCCCTTCAGTATCTGGAGGACGTGTAAAAATTCCCATACGATGATCAGTTGCATCTTCAGGAGAGATGCACTTTTAAGACCTTCCACATGAAGAAAGGTGTTGATATGATAGTATGAAGTGGCTTTCTTCTTCTTTCAATAAGAAATAGTCTTGCTGCTGTTTGAAGCAGCAGATCAGTTATAGACGACAACCTAGTGGTATCTTTGATACCAGAATTTTCCATGTGTTTATAGTGCCATATCATGAGGCATTGTAATTTCTAATGACATTCTTAGCAGAAAAAGAAATTTCTGGAAGCAGTATATCACAATGGGCCATTATTCATATGTAGAGTTTGGATCTCTGTTACACCAGGGTTGGGCAATACAAAAGCTATGGGTTACATGTGGCCTTGGAAACCTCAAGATTTCACCACTGAGATTCTTTGATACAATTTTTCATGGATATCTTCTTTTACAGAATGAAAAGGAAAAGAGGCAGTGCCACACTTCCTCTATGAAATGTCAGAATTTCAACTCTTCATTCTCTGGTGGCATTGCCGTCTCATCATCATGTCATGTTGAGTCGTGGTGGCGCAGTAGTTAGAATGCAGTATTGTAGGCAAACTCTGCCCACAGTCAGGAGCTTGATCTAATGGGGCTCAAGGTTGACTCAGCCTTCCATACTTCTGAGGTCGGTAAAATGAGGACCCAGATTGTGGACTCTGTAACCACTTAGAGAGGCGTGTGAAGCAGTATATAAGTCTAAGTGCTATTGCTATTGCTATGTCAACCATAGCCCAGCAATTATCTCTCTATTTGATTCTCTCTCCCTTTAAAATTGAGATTTACAGAGAAAAGCAATTTCAGCATCTGAGATTTGGCAGGCTATATGCACCCAATATGTGCCATCTGCCTCATTAAATGTTGTATCCAGATCTTGGTCCCTGATAACCATCAGAGTCAACTCATATTTTAATCTATCTGTTATCATTATTAGTGTAATGTTGCCACTGAGCATGCACATTTTTCTTCTAAGTCTTTGAGCAACTTAATTTAATTTCCTTTTATCACACATGGCATCAAAGAACTAATCAAAGAAATGGTTTTTTTCCACTGATAAAAATCATACTAAAATACATAAATTGGAATATGAGTTACCAAATGTTCTTGATATATGGAAGATTTTTTTTGCAAAAGAAAATGTGAACATATCTGTGGTCTAAAAGCATTGAAGGCTACCAAGTGCCCCTGAACCCCTTACATATGCTATCCTGCTTGTAGTCATTTGCAGCTATTAGTTTACCCTATGTTCTTTTCTTAGACTGCATGACCCTAGCCAGTTTGGAGGCCTAGGGGGTAATGACATTGTGCCAATCAGCAGCAAATCAAATTTGACTGTGTGATAGTCTAACAAAGTCAGCCCTGAAGGACAACCTGAAGCCTTACTTTCACTAACACTGCTAAGGATGGAGCTATGTTGCATGTAGGGGAAAATTGAGGGTCACTTCCCCCCCCAGTTCATCAACCTGAACAGCTGATAAACGGTGATTCTTATTTTGTGGGGCAAACATGTTTGTATGTTATCATCCAGCTTTCACTCATAATAGCACCCTCCTGATTTTAACTCAGACCTAATTATTTTTAATGGGAAGCAATTGAATAACAATCTCTCTAGCTATAATCCCTTGCATCTTCATTATGGTAATCTGACAGCAGGAAAGACAATCAATGCATTCTATTGACTTCAACTAGCAAAATTCTTAAATTCCTCCCCTATTATTTATCCTTCATACTTGCAGAGACTTATTTTTTAAGGTTAATGGATTACATCTGAGCCCTGAGGAAATGATGTGCTCTATGCCTGCCTGTCATTTACTAGAGTGGTTACTTATCTGTCAATATTTCTTCCTCCTTCCAAGTCCCAGACCTACTTGATCTTGTTCATTTGGCTCGACTTGAGGAATAACAAGTTTTTTCCCATCATGCAATGTTCTGGGATACATCAGGACAGAGAAATCTCAAAGCCCAGGTCAATTATAACAGAAGATGTGTAGCACCTCTGCCCCCATCATGCCTTCTGGGGACTCACTTGGAAAAATGATATAAAACTATTTACGGAAGTGCCTCCCTGTTATCTAAAGCTGCTTAGAACTGAGACATAAGAAAGAAAGGAAAAGAAAGGAAAAGAAAGGAAAAGAAAGGAAGGAAGGAAGGAAGGAAGGAAGGAAGGAAGGAAGGAAGGAAGGAAGATATTGTGTGCTGTGCATTTTCAAATTCACTTTATAATATGCAAAGGCAGTTTGCTAATTCTCTCAGTGTGAGAATGAAGCTGGCAGAGCCTTCATGGTGCAATAATTACTTTTTAATTAGAATTCATTGAATACAGATGGATTCTCACTGAACTTCCTCCAGCTGATGTTTTGATATTCCCATGTCAGGTATTATGAGCCTGTAACTGGCAGTGAGTTACATCGCGTAACTCTGTAATGCTAGTGACTTACATAAAATAACCAACTTTATCATTTTTCCTAGATGAAAGATGATCTTGTTCCTTGTTCTCTTTTTGTAGAATATGTCACTAGCTTGTTGATATAATGCTTGTTTATTCTTGTTCCTGCAGGAAATATCATAGTTCATGTATCAAATTACTGTAACCGCCTGCAACATCTTTATTTAAAATAAAGTACTGCTGTATTTTCTCTTGGTGACGTTGACCAAATTGCAGGGTTTTCTAATGTTTTTCACAAATAAATCATTGGAGTGTCTTTTCTTTGAATCTGCCTATCTAAAATGAATGATAATATCTGTTCTCATTAAAGCAATCAGATCTAAAATGAACTTGATATTTGTAGCACTTTGGCAGAAATAAGGAAGATTTCAGGGTTTTGTTTTGTTTTGTTTTCTTGCTCCAGGGCCTCTAAACAGAAGCTGACACGAGATATATTTTTGAAGTCCAAGTTAATAATTCTCTTTATATAAGAAATAAATATACCCCGCTGAATAGAGAATCAGATCTAAAATTAGAATAGAAATTCTCCACGAAACATACCTCTAGAAAATGATTTATTCTAATGCAATAATGTTATAGATTTACAAAGCTTGAGTGATGCAATGTTCCTCGTTATGGTTGTAAAGTATTTGTTGCCATCCTGGGACTTTCTAGATCATTATTTTAAAAAAGGAAAAACTCATTTTGACAGATGAACTGGGGCCATTCCGAACAAATCACTGATACTTCATATAACAAGGCCTCCAAAGAGGGGAGCACAGACTTATTACTATGGCAACCCAGATCAAAACACTATTTTAGTGGAGAGTTTCCAGTTTTACAATGCACTGATGCTTGTTTATAGCACCACTGAAACCAGATTTGGCAAAGGTTCAAGAAATGAGCTGACAAGAGAAAAATCATTATATATAAACTGGGGATGCCTGAATGACATATTGTGGAAATATTCTGTTATTTGATCAAATGATGAAATTTTGACACATTGAGAAATGAATTAAAGGTAGGATGATATTGGCCATGCTGATTTATTTCTGCTTCAAATGATAAAGGATTGATCCCAGCCCTAACTAGTATAGAAGTGAATCTAGATGTATAAATAGTCTGTTCTGATATTTAACTTGTCAAAAGTTTAGGCTGCAGATGAATTTCCTTTTAGTTTGGGATTTTCTGTTCAGTGCATCCTACAGCATGGTTGATAATGAAATACTCACCAACTACCTACCCACAAGATTGAACTATGGCAAGTGTTTTATTAATACACGAGCATAACTGAACCACAAAAGTTTAATATTCCTAAGTAGCTGAAATTGCAACCAAAGCTCTAAGGGAATTGATGTAGATGAAATGTATATAAAGCTGTTTTACTCATACTTGCCTACAATCAATAGTTCGGTTGTTCTGTGATGGCTCAGACCTCTCCTCAGTGTTAATTTTGATTGATTAAATCATTGTTAAAGTGACAGTGATCTTATTTAGATTCCCACCGACACAAAGTTAGGTGGAAGAAATGAAACTAACAAAATAGTAGTTATCTTAAATTGGCATGATTTTAGGTGAGGGAGTATCAACCCTTCCCCCTTTTTCCTTAAAATAGCCCTAAAGATTTTATATTGAAATCTGACACCAATCTATGAAATTCAGAAGTTAAGCATTCTCAGGTCCATTTTAACGAAGTTTTAAATGTTAAATTATATAAAAAAATAAATGTTAACATTTTTGTTTTCTTTGTTCATTAAATTATAGGCATTTGTGAACATTAAGTTCCTGCACAAGAGTTGGGATAGAAAATCAATCAAACAACTTGTCACATTAAAATGATCATTTGAGAGATCCTATCATCCTCAAAATCAAGTAAATCATATTTACCTATTTTGTATCTATCTTACCTTTATTACTTTTTAAGCAACTCAAGGTGGGGAAAATATGTAGTACTCCTTCTTCCTCCTGTTTTTCCCACAACAGAGTAGGGTGGGTTAGGTTAAGAGAGAGTGACTGAACCAAAGTTACCCAGCCAACTTTCATGCCTAAAGTAGAACTAGAACTCACAGTCTCCCAGATTCTAGCCTAGTACTTTAACCATTAGACTAAACTGGCTCTATAATATATCCACAGAGCTCTTCATATCTGTCTTTTGCAGCACCATAGAGCAGTGGTGGGATTCAAATACCTGAACAACCGGTTCTCTTATTGGATGCAGGCCTGGGCCTCTGAGGCCTAGAACGGATTTCTGGAAGAGGCATCCATGCACTTCCAGTGGGCCGTTCTAGGCCTGGGAGGCCTCCTCCAGTCCTCCAAGGCCCAGACTAGACTTATGGAAGCAGTGTGCATTCAGCTGGTTCTCCGAACTCAGCAAAATTTAGCTACCGGTTCTACCGAACCGGTGTGAACCAGCTGAATTCTCCCACAGCCATAGAGACAATCTGTACGAGTCTTGCAGCATCCTAGAGACAATCAAATGTATTATTGCCCAATCTTTCATCATTCACAGTCCTTTCCCCAGAACTTCCTCCAGAATAACAATAACATCTTCTTCTTTCTCCCATCCTCCTTTTCCTCCTTTGAAATGCAACAAGTACTTGGGAAGCAGATTAGAAGATGGTTTGCCTTAGCTGCCCTCCACATCCTCCATGTCCTAAAGATATTTAGACTTGCCAACATCTGTATGTATATTCACACAACTGCCACAAACTAGTTTTTCTCTATGACAAATTCTTGTTGCAGCTTCACAACCCCATCCTACTATGTTATTTAAACTACCGTGGTTTTTTTCAGTGAGAAAATAAATGGGGTCTTGGTTTTGGTATCTCACAAATTCCAGCTAGGTTAGGTATGTCAGTATACAAGCTATAGGTCTTGATAAGCAATATTGCAATGTGTGTTCTTTGTACTTATGTTTGTACATGGTTGATTAACCATTCCACAGACTTTTACTTCATTAAGGGTGCAATCATATCTATTCATTTGAGACTAAGCCCAATGGGTTCAATTAACAGTTATGCATAAATTTGCACAATAAACTAAATAATAGATCTTAGCTTTTTCTGTGCATCATGATCAGTCCAATGCACATATAAAATTTATCTAACACTTAAAACAAAAGCAAAAAAATAAAATTAGCAGGAGAGTAATACAGAATTCATTGTTACAATATAAAATTGGCATGGTAGAAACTTGGTTTTATCAACTGTTACTTTTTATAGTCAAACAGTCTTACAATTTTTAAATATTAAAAAGTAATTGCAGTCTTCTACTTTAAGAATACTAACAATACTGTACGTATGTCATTTAAAATAAAAAAGGGAAAGGAAATTATATGGATTAATCAAATTGCATATAATCAAAGCTTCTCTTGAAGGATAGGAATTTAGTATAAACTTAGTAAGTCGGCTTGGGACTTTTATATCAATTTTGGTGAGTTATTATGAACTTATCATGAACATGATTTAAATATTTGTACTATGTATCCTTAAAATGATATTGTATTAATCAAAATCTTTCTAGACCAATTTGGAGAGGTTATAATCAGATTCATATATATTATGATCTTGGTGGCAATGAGAATTTACTCTCTTATAAAGAATGGTGCTAATTTAGAGGAAACAAATCCATTTTTGTTGTTTTATGCCAGATTTATTATAGCAGAATACTGGACACAAAAAATACTTTTTTCTTTGGATATATGCTATTTGAACTATGCAAATAAAAATTATGTTACTTTTTATACTGGTTGAAAATTAAACATAAGAATAAAATGTAATCAATTACTTACGGATGATTTACTCATATCTGCTCTCAATTTTAAGTTTATATTAAGAAAATAATTCATAATAAATTACATTCAACTTCAGTTTAATGGGTCCTTGTTTAGTGAAATTTGAACACAATGCACCTTTATGTAGTGACCATCTGGACAAATAACAGGCAAATTACAGTATTTATATCTGAAATAGTCCAGATGAAAGAGTTAAATGTTATATTAATTTTACCTTTTTTTTGTGACAGCCATCGTGATTTTTGTTATTTACATAATGACATTATTTCCAACATTATATCTGTAATAATATTATGCAAATAGAGTAACATGATGCAAATGATACATGATTCATATTTAATGTACAATGGGAAATAACTGACATCCCTCCTTTCTAATTTGTTCATTAAACTGAGGTTTTATTGTACTTGCATTTTTACAAACACATGCTTGGACAGAAATATTGAATATGCATGTTGAAAGTGTCTAATGTGTTGACTAGCATTGCATCAAAATTGATATGCATTTTCCTAGTGCATTTAACTTGCAATCTAGATATGCAAATAGGTAACTCAAGCAAACAGAGCTAAAGAAAATATCTAATTTAGCATGTTTGAGGTTCAATCATACTGGGAATGGCACAGATCTAAAATGTGTCACTCTGCCATGAACTCATCCTTGGTTACTTATTTTGACAGATCTTCCCGACAGCTGTAATATCACCACAAGCCAGGATCTGGGGCTGAACAGCAGTTATTAAAATCAATACAATATTAGCTACTCTTTAAAATTGCCTTAAATCTTACAGTACAACCATTTCCACATTTGTCTTACATTTTAAAAACCGCAAATCTGAATTGAAACATGAGCGGAAAGGACATACAATAAACATTCCATTCCATAATGAAGGGCACTGTTTTAAGAAAAATAATCAGCCTATCACTTATAAAGAACTTCATTAGCTTTTTTACGAACTTGACACTTCTGCTCTGCACTGACACAAAAGGAAAGAGAGGATGAATAGGTCTCGAATAGGACTAAAATGCTGAAAGCAAGAGAGAATTATACAAAGACACCAAGTTACTCTTTGCCCCTGAGAAAAGGACACAGAAGGGTGACCTTGAATGAAATGTGTAATCTTAGTTAATCCTTGTTGCAAATATGTGCACAGAGAAAAAAAACAGTGTGTCATTTAAAAAGGAATATGTAATATCTCTCTCCAATTATCATGGCAAAGCCTCTTTACAGATACAACTTATGTCCCCTTTCCTGAATTTTATACAGTACATCAATATCTTATGTCACTTCTTAATGCCAATGGTGGAGACCCACTGGAGATTTGTATGTGGAGGTCAGATCACCCTGCTTCTGTCTCCTCTCTGCTGCCTATATGCCCCTTTTCAGCTTTGAATTGTTTATAATAGGGACAGTCAGTTTAAACATACATCAAATTGAAGGGACAGGGTTTAAAATATGGAAGATTATTTTCTTCTCCCATAAAAGCTACAAAAGGAGAGGGAGGGAGGGAAAGAGGGAGGGAGAGAGAAAAAGAGAGAGAGAGGTAAGTTAATCAAAAACAATTAGGAAACTGCCTTCAGTCTTTTAGCAGCCTCTTGTAGAAAGAATGTTTTGCATACCTAGAGGTGAGTTTTCCTCCCATCTCTTTGAATTACCCAAGTGATCATCAGAATGGCGCTCGAATGAGAACGTGACGCTGAAGGAGCACTTGGCTGCTTGAGTTGCTCAGAGCACTGCCACTATAACTCAATAAGAAGAGAATAAATGTTAAAGTGGGCATTCTGGGACAGTGGCATCAAGGTCTTTCTTTGCAATTGCTGCCCTCTTCCTTCTTCCCTCTGGGCAACAGACAGTCTCTATGACATCTGTGTTACTAGATACACCAAGTTGTTCAGCCAACTGTTGGTCTAGACAAGCCAACTTAAAAATATAGTGCAAATAGCAAGGGATGTACAGAATGTGGAAATGGCAACAAACAAAGGTGCCTAATGACTTTTACCTGCTTACATAGTTTGATTCTTAACCAGTAAAGCAGCTATGAGTTCTTGGTACAATGAACCTATCAAAAAATGAAAATTATATTAAAGCCAGATTTTAAACTTTTAAAACACTGAGCTAGAGATTAATTATATGTGTGTGTGCATCTCTCTGTGCATGTATAGAACAATTCAATTTCAACTCAAGGTGTCACCAAAACTGACTTTATCGGTGTATTTTACCCCAATATATATTAACAACAAAAAATTATTGAAAGTGATATCATTGTAACAATATACTTCAGTGCTGAATGTTTTACATACCATTCAAATATTTACAACTTAGCACGATGGCTATTCCAAATGTACCATATTTTGGCATGTTTAATGTAATAATGTATGGAAGTCTTATTTCAGTGGTCCTTACTTCAGTGTGAAAAAAAAATGATGGCCAAGGATCTGGTAGGGCAGAAGTTGTACAGGAAAGCATATTAACATACTACTAACTACATAGGTTAGTATGTTAAATTATACTGATATTATTTGAAGATGTCAGATTGGATCAATTCTAACCACTCTATTCATTTCAATGGGTCATTCCCAGTTGAGAATAGGATTACAGTTTGATTTATTTGTACTGCTTTCCCACTGGAAAAAAACATGGGGCTTAAATTGTCATGACTAATGTTTGTTGATTTTCTACAGGACCTAAGTTCAACTAAGTTTGACTACAATTCATTTTGTGCTCCCTAGGTTATCATTTATACCATTACCAAAAAGAAGGTTTTAAGCAGTAAATTTGAAAAAAAATGCGCAGAATAGAGCTTCTTAGTGGCTACCCTTTACCCGGGAAGCATAACAGCTGGAAGTTGGCAGAAGGAAGAATGACAAGGCATTAACCTGAAAATGCTATCTATTGCATTTAATATTAATACATGCACAGAGCATTCTACTGTTGCTACTTTGCAAAAGAAATTAGGTTGGAATATGGGAGAGAACCACTATTAAATTATTCCCAATTAGCCCCTATGGTGTGCCTCCAACATAGGGAGAAAGATTGTCCCTAGTACAATGACAAAAAAGACCAACAGAAGAAATTCCCTTGGCTAAATTCCTAGCCAGCAGCCACTGCAATGTTTCCACTAGGAAAGAGGGAAGAAGAGAGAGTGTGATATAATAAATAATGACTTGCTCTGCTGGTACGAAGAAATTATGATTGTGCTTGGGGGATCTAAGTATAGGTATATACCCATCCACACTATGAAGAAAGGGGGTAGAAGTCAATCCAGATTGCTCTGATGTCTTTCCTTTAGTACACTCAAGCCTATTTGAATTAACATGAATCAGTATGTTGTTCTAAGCAGAAATCAGTATAAAGAGAAAAAAACTGGACACAAAAGTGCACCGCACAAAAAGACCACAATGTCTATTCAAAGAAGCTTGAAAACAGCTTAGCATACTTATATTTGCATAAGCTTTCAAAACCCGAAACTGAATACGAACTAGATATAAGTTCAGTGCAGTCGATCACAGGAAATGACACAAAATCTTCCATTTTGTAGGCTTCTGAGTAGGTGAGAAATAACATTGGATCGGACTAAATTACTGAGCAAAGGAAATCATGAATGCTCCAACACTGGAAGTTTTTAAGAAGAGACTGGCCAGCCATTTGTCTGAAATGGTATAGGGTTTCCTGCCTGAGCAAGGGGTTGGACTAGATGACCTCCAAGGTCCCTTCCAACATTATTATTATTATTATTGTAAACTAAACAGCAAATCAGTGAGAAATATGAAGCCCTTTTAGCAGTGCTTTTTTTGTAAAAGAAAAAGGTGCCGGAACTCACACATGTCATACAACCCGCCTTGCCTACCCTACAAGGTTCCATCCAAAAAAGGTGCTGGAACTCCGTTCTGAGCGTTCTATGAGAAAAAAAGCCCTGCCTTTTAGTATCCATATGCTGCAATAGGATTTAAGTCAAAATGCATGCATTCCCAAACATTTCCCATCCCAGGTTTGGATTAAAAAGAAGGAAAACTAATCCCAGACCCACCAAACTGGTGAATAATACATATAAAAACACATAATCAGGCAATCCGGAAGGATCTATCCAAACATGTCAAACAGGAGAGGGGCAAAGTCAAGGTCTCCAGTAGGATTTATGTATTTTTTTTAGGTAAGCTAAACAAAAGTTGTCCACGATTCCCTGTAGAGAGAAGACTTGAAAGAACATGTTGCTCAAGAATTCTGCTGAACTACTCCCACACAGACACATACTCAAGATGGGAAATATTTAAGTAAAGGCCAGCAAAATTACTGTAGCGTTGATGGATGAAAAGTAAGAAGCTGGCAGATATCTATTTGGAAAGTGTCCCTACGAACTTAGAAACCAGTTGCCAGCCTAGGAACCAGACTTACATTGATTTGAAAATCAATTTCCCAAGTATACTGTTTAACAATATTTCTGGTGGACAGAGACTATCCAGTGAAAGCCCTAAGGAGTGAAGCTTGTCAGTATTTCTTTTTAATCCAGTTTTGTTGAAAGTGATCTCCAACAGAAAATGAGTCTTGACCTACAAGCAACCCCATCCCAAAACAACTTTATTCAAAAGTTAAAAAGATGATACCAAGATCTGGCTTTGTGGGTATGTGGGGTCAGACAAATAAGGAACTTGTGTTAAGATATCATGATGAAAACCATTTGTCTTATATACTTGTATATACATATATTTTGTCTAGTTCTATTAAACATATTGCTTGCCGTAAGAGTCTACTATAACTATTGTGCTAATGCAACTCTATACATACGTTTTCTAGAGACTTTAGTGGACTTACGTTCCAGTTAACTGGAAAGAGATCTGCAAGCAAGACAAGTAAATTTACTTGCTTACGGTACTCAAAATGCAGAGGGCCTCAAATTATTTACAGCACCACCATCCTTATTTCTTGCTTACAGTACTCAAAACTCAGAGGGCTTCAAATTATTCACCGTACCACCAGCTGCAGCCTATAGAGCAGAAATAAGGATGAAGGGAACTCTGTGGGTCTTTTCTTCCAGAACAATTTCAGTATTGTCTAAAATGGTCAGCCCACTCTGTGGTGCAAGAGTGAAGTGAAGATATCATCTACTTAGGTTCCTTTTATCTTCAATTTGTCCCTTTCTGTCCCCAGCTGAATGTGTTTGATACATCCTTACCTTTGCCAAGCTCAGAATCAACCAATCTCTAAGACTACCAAGAAGGCAGCGATTAATTCTGGGAAACTGTTTCTATTGTCAGCACAGAGGATGGAAATTAAACAGTTCTATTGCCTCTGGTAAATTATGCCAAAGATACGCTACAATAACCTATTTTTTGTCCTGCTTCTCATATATTTTATAAAAGAATACCATCAAAATAATAGTAGAAATCTGCTATTGTGTTTCCCAACCTGGTTTTCTTTAAATTATATTCGACTATTACTCTCCTTAATTGCTATGCTGGCTGGGATGATGGGAGTTGTGGGGAAAGGGCTAGTGTTAAATAAACATAGTTTTAGTTATAAGCTACATTCATACTTTTCCATTAACTACCATCTAGTTCTAAGATATGTTGTGCTGGAGAAAGAAATAACATGAGATTCAATCATTTATATTTCTGTTATACATGAATATTAATACTGTCAATGCTCCAATTATTCATCAGGCTAGAGGCATCCATTTTGTTCACTGCAGCAGTAGCACAAATACAATTACAAATTGGCTTCAAAATAAGAAATATTAATTGGATGAGAACTACTAAATACTGGAAGTAATGGTAATGGTGACTTATGCCCAATATGGACACATTGTTCCAAACTGATGCTATTTAGTCATTCAATTATTGGGGAAGTATCACTGCCATGTCTGACTTGTAGCAGGGTAAGGCAGGCAACGGGGCATGTAGCACATTGCCACGTTTAACATAAATTTTAGGTGATTCAATTGAGCTGCAGAGGCACATTTGCTTGCTCAGAGAAAGCAGATGTTTCATCATGATGCAAAGATCTGCCAAGAAAACATATGAAGTAGAGAAAGAATTGAAAAATTCCTCTCCATTAAAAAAATGCCAATAATGTTAGCCAAAATTGATTTTAACACACTAAATTGAAGTGTTTTGTTTCAGTTAATATAGTAGCAACTTACCTGACCACATATTTATAATAGTTAAAATATTTTTGTATGGTTATCTTTGTGTCTAGAGGAATATTGGAATCAGCTCCTTACTGTCTTCCTCAGATAAATATTTATTCATTTAAATTTAGTGCCTTTTATTCTGATCCATGTGGTGGTTCCCCACTCCATCCCTTGATTTTATTTCCCCTTGGTTCCCAGAGTTTTTCTTTGTCTTATAATTATTTTCAAATTCTTGCCAATCTCAGGATAAATGAGTATCAACACAAATACATTGATTCTTTTTGGAAAGAACTGGGAACTCTGCCTTGAAGACAAGGCTGACCGCTTGTTGTGGTTAAAAAAATAAAAGTCAATCTGATGGCTGTGATGATGCAATTAAATTTTTGCTGATTTTTTTGATGTGCACCACACACATGTTGCACATAAAAATCAGGTGAAATTGTGATTAGAGTATCATGGCCATCATCTTGACTTCTTTTACCACACCTCTGTGTGTCTTTTGGGGAACATCCTGATTACTAAGGTAAAGGATTTGTCATTTTTAAATGATGAGACTCATGATGGTTTAGGCCAGTGGTTCTCAACCCATGGTCTGTGGACCCCTGGGGGCACACCATGTCATCACAGGGGGTCACAAAGGCTTAAAGAAATGTTATGATTTAAATCTTGAGTTGAGTCTTGATGGTCCCTGGCCACAAAAGGGCCCCCATGGTGAAGAAAAGGTTGAGAGCCACTTGTTTACTCAATAGGTATTCAGAGAGGCATGTGTGGAAAGGTCTTCTGAAGTCAAATTCTTCTCTTGTGGACTTCATGGACACATATTTTTGTTGCCAACAGTATAAAAGTGATTTGTCTTTTCCCAGGATCTTTTTTGATTTCCCAGATTAATTTACAGCTCTGGTATCCTCTCATAGTCTCCCAGTCTGGTAGGCAGATCCAACTCTGTTTAGATTTAAGACTAGATAAAATTAGCCAATTCCTTGGAGCTCACTTCTCTTTACTCACATCTCCGGCCTGGCTATGGCTGCTTTTGGCATAGGATATTACTAAGTGTGACAATGTACGGATCTTCTAATTCAGGAAGATTCAGAAAGATCCTCTCTCTGAAGAATAAAAATGAGATGTGCTCTGCCAACTCACTTCAGAAGAAGATGCCATTCAGAGGCACCAGTGACCCTGGTGATAAGCAGCAAACAGAAATGATGGCTAGTAAATGTTCTTTAATGGTTGATGAAGGCATTTGCTTTGGTAGTTCCTTTCGGCAGCTTTTCCTTTCAGATGCATTCCTCATTTCTCATGCAATTGTATTTGCTTTCCATTTGCAAACATAAGTTCATATAAGCCTCAGACACATACTAGTTGGCCTTGATAATCACATGCAGAACATGTGCAATCTAGGTCATAAAATCAGAAGGAAAACATGACCAGAGTATTTATTTTTATTAAGAGAGCCTCTCACTGCATATTTAAAATGCAGCGCCTGGCCAATCATCATTTTTGCATCACAAAGGTTAATAACATAAGAATGATGTGGGGAAAAAGCCAGAGCAATAAAGCTATACCTGTACAGTAGTAAGCTATCCAATATTATCTGTTTTAATCTCTTTGTTAGAAGATTGTATATAATTCATCATTGCTTTTTATCCAGTGAAATGAATAGTGGTTTTAAAATGAATATGAAAAGGCTGATTTGAAGGATTATAAATTATAATTTATCATTGACCTTTTTCTGTGTTTATGAATAATAGTGAAGAGGTAGTTATATTGTTGCAGTAATACAATAATAATTCTTCTGCCTCAAATAGCCATATTTAATGGCAGTCTCTTTACTACTTAATGTACAAAGTTAGGTATACTTAAACTGCTTCGATTGAGTTGAAAAATTGGTCCCAAATTCATGAAACTGACCATGTAATTTGAAGACAAAGGAAGTGATAAGGAAATGGTTATTTTTCAAACAGCTTGGATTTGTTCATTTTATTTTATTTCATGTGAACAAAATCCCATTGAATTATGTTGATCTGATCACTTATATTCAATAAATATTGAAAATATGAATTTTCAATATTTGATTTCTCATTTCACTTCACCTGAAGAAATAACAGTATGTGGGATTAGTTCTGTTTTCAAGCATGCCAATACTTTTAAAATCTATTTTGTTTTGTGAAAAAATGTTTTGAAATTAACATTGCCATTTTAAAACAACCTTAATAGTTATAGATCTTCCTGGTTTTCTATGTATCATACTCTTCAGTTAAAATTCTAACTACACTTAGAATTGCTTTTTTTCTCTAAGCAAATAGGACTTTAGATTGTGATTCTATGCACTCTTACATGCAAGTAATTTATTAGTAATTTAATTTAATTTAATTAATTTTAATTTATTATCATTTCTATACCGCCCTTCTCCCGAAGGACTCAGGGCGGTGTACAGGGCAAGAATAAAACACAGAAATTTACAAAAATTAAAAGATAATTAAATGCATGCCCGATTAAAATACAATTGATACATAGTAAAAAACCCAATAAAAATGATAAAAAACCCCACCAATCCCCCCTCAGGCCAGGCCGGCTTGCTCGAACAAGTATGTTTTCAGATCGCGGCGAAAGGAGCGCAGATCGGGCGCCGTCCGGAGCTCAACCGGTAACTGGTTCCATAGCTCCGGGGCACCCACAGAGAAGGATCTCCCCCTGGGGGCCACCAGACGGCATTCTCTGATCGGTGGCACCCTGAGGAGGCCCTCTCTGTGGGAACGCACAGGGCGCAGGGAGCTTGATGCCGGCAGCAGATGTTCCCTGAGGTACTCCGGCCCCATGCCATGGAGGGCTTTGAACACCATTACTAACACCTTGAATCTCACCCGGAAGACAACTGGCAACCAATGCAGCTCACGGAGCAGAGGTGTCACGTGGGAGTATCGGGAGACTCCCAACACAACTCTCGCGGCTGCATTCTGTACCAGTTGGAGCCTCCGGGTGGTCCTCAAGGGAAGCCCCATGTAGAGAACGTTGCAGTAGTCTAGACGAGAGGTCACGAGCGCGTGAGTGACCGTGCACAAATCATCCCGGCTTAGATAGGGCCGCAACTGGCGCACCAGGCGAACCTGGGCGAAAGCCCCCCTAGTCACGGCCACCATGTGATCTTCCAAGGTAAGCCGCGAATCTAGGAGGACTCCCAAGTTGCGAGCCCTATCTACGGGGGGTAATAATTCACCCCCCATAGAAAGAGATGGAATATCCGAATAGACCCGGGATGAAGGTATGCAAAGCCACTCGGTCTTGTCGGGGTTGAGTTGAAGTCTGTTCCTCCCCATCCAGACCCGAACCGCCTCCAGGCAACGGGACATCACGTTGAGGGCATCACTGGGGTGGTTTGGGGTAGAAAGAAAAAGCTGGGTATCATCAGCGTACTGATGATACCCAACTCCAAAGCCACGAATGATCTCACCCAGCGGTTTCATATAGATGTTGAACAGGAGAGGCGAGAGGACCGACCCCTGAGGAACTCCACAAACGAGAGACCTCGCGGTCGACCTCTGCCCTCCTGTCAACACCGACTGCGAGCGTCCCTGGAGATAGGAGGAGAACCACTGTAAAACCGTGCCTCCCACTCCCAATCCCCTGAGACGCCGCAGCAGGATACCATGGTCGATGGTATCGAAAGCCGCTGAGAGGTCTAATAGGACTAGAACAGAGGAATGACCCCTGTCCCGAGCCCTCCAGAGATCATTCACCAGCGCGACCAATGCCGTCTCCGTGCTGTGCCCGGGCCTGAAACCCGATTGGTACGGGTCTAGATAATCCGCTTCATCCAGGACCAAAGGGAGCTGATGCGCCACCACACTCTCAACAACCTTCGCAAGAAAGCGAAGGTTGGAGACCGGACGAAAGTTGTTCAATACAGCTGGGTCCAAGGCAGGCTTCTTGAGGAGGGGCCTCACCACCGCCTCTTTCAAGACGGCAGGGAAGCTACCCTCACTCAAAGAAGCTGATATAACTGCCTGGAACCAGCTGCGTGTCCTCTCCCGGGCTGCATAAACCAGCCAGGAAGGGCACGGGTCCAATAAACATGTGGTGGAGCTCAGTCTCCCCATAATCCTGTCCACTTCCTCCGGAGTCACAGAATCAAACTCCTCCCAAGTGATATCGACAAGACCACCCGCGTCCTGATCGCCAGACTCTGCCCAGTCGGAGTCCAGACCGGTCCGAATCCGAGTGATTTTGTCCGACAGATAATTGTTAAACTCCTCGGCACGACCCTGCAAGGGTTCCTCCCTCACCTCCTGATTAAGGAGGGAGCGAGTCACCCTAAACAGAGCGGCCGGGCGATTATCTGCGGACGCGATAAGGGTAGCGAAGTGATTGGACCTCGCCACCCTTATCGCAGCGAGATAAGACCTAATATGGGTTCTTAGTCGCAATCGGTCGGATTCGGATCGGCTGGACCTCCAACCGCTCTCTAGGCCCCGTCTCCGGCGCTTCATCTCCCGGAGCTCCGCGGAGAACCATGGAGCTCGACGGGATCTGCATCGGGTCAGGGGCCGCAAGGGTACAACTCGGTCAAGAGCCTCAGTGGCTGCCCTTTCCCAAGCTTCCACTAAGGCATCTGCCGAGCTGTGAGTGGGGGAGGCAGGTGGGGACCCCAGCGCTGCCTGGAATCTCGTGGAATCCATTAAGCGTCTGGGGCGGTACCATCTAACTGGTTCCACACACCCACGGCAGGGGGTGGCAAAACGGAAGACCAGCCGCAGGAGATGATGATCGGTCCATGACAGGGGCATAATAATTGGGGAGCCCCCACCAAGATCATCTAACCACCGACCAGATAAGAAAACTAGGTCAAGGGTGTGGCCTCCCTCATGAGTCGGTCCTGAAATTACTTGCGTCAGGTCCATGGCCGTCATGGAAGCCATGAACTCCCGAGCCAACTCAGATGATCCTCCCAGAGATGGTAGATTGAAGTCCCCCAAAACTATAAGTTTCGGGAACTCAACCACCAACCCAGAGAGGACATCGAGAAGCTCAGGCAGGGCTGCTGCTGCGTGACTAGGCGAAAGGTACACCAGCAGCAAGCCCAACTGCGCACCAGGGCCGCATCTCAAGAAGAGAGACTCACACCCGACTATCTGCGGAACGGTGGCCTCCCGCGGAGCTAAGGTCTCCCTCATAACAACAGCCACTCCCCCACCCCTAATGTTCTAATGTTTATTAAACCTGCTTTCCAACAAGCCTTCTATCATATAAAGCTAATTTCCTATGTATATCTAAGCTAAGATTAAGTTTGTTTAACATTCCTCTAAGCCAGACATGTCAAACACAAGGCCCGGGGGCCGGATCCGGCCCGCAAAGTGGTTTCATGTGGCCCGTGAAGCCATCCTGGAAACAGTGAAGGAATGGCCCCACTGCCTTGGCCCTGCCCCAGAGACCCTCCGCCTGCCAGAGACCCTCAGATCTGTCCCACTCCTGCCCAGGCCCCCATAGGCACCCTTGATGCGAATGATGTAGAGCTGGCCACGCCTACCCAGTAGGCCATACACACTCTAGCCACACCCACCCAGTAGGCCATGCCCACCCAGGCCACACCCACCCGGCCCCTTGAGGGCAACCGCAATGCTGATGTGGCCCTCAATGAAATTGAGTTTGACACCCCTGCTCTAAGCCATGGTTAACATGATTTATTGAATGAGCTGAAATTAATTCCATTTGCACAACAAGCTAATCTATGACTCATGGAATATAAATCACAATAGGCAGTTTTGCACAGCACACCCAAGCTAACTAAACCGTATTCCAGGTTAGTGCGATATGTGAATGTAAAAATGGAAAAAGAAATAGAGAACTACTTAAGTACATCATCTCTTTATGTGAGACAAAGTAAATGCTTTATTTTCGTGCTCAGTCAAGCCTCCCCCCCAAAAAAAAGCAATGTAGTGACTTGTGTCTGTGCAACAGTCTGTGTATTGTTTTCTCTTCTCTTCTGAGTAGCTATGAAAATAGAAAATTAAATTAGTAAAGATACCCAAGCACAGAATTTAGCTAGCTATGTTATTAAGTCATGCAAATACCAAAGTAGACAACTGAAACATTGCTCTTGTGTTAGTGCCATCTGTTGGAAGAAAAGTAGAATATAAATTCCAGACCTCACAAACAAATATAACTGATTTTGATCCCTGGGATCAGAATCAGGTTTTTATTCTCTCTCTACTCAGAGAGAATCTGAAGTCCATGATGAGGTGAAATCTCATTTCTTGCTCTATATAATGGCTTTTGTGCACAAGCAACTATCGAGATAGAAGACTTCCTGGATTCTTACAAGGCCCTTTCCTTTGAGACAGACTGAGTCAAAGTTTCTCAGAAGACTCTGGGATTTTTTTCCTTTCACTTTATAGACATTTTGCCAAATATTCACCATCGTTTAAGAAAAGGAAAAGAAGTGGTGTGCCTTCATGCACATCATATAAACAGTGCTCTGATATGGGGCATACAAAGTGATGGTTAGGCCAATATCACCGGGTATCGCTACTTTAAAAGCAACAATAAACAATCATACCCTTCATTATAAAAGAAAAAAAAAACACACAGCAACAACAGAATTCCAAGCCCAAGAAATTTGCAGGAGGAAACTGTTGAAATGGATTTCACTAATGGCATCTGCCACAAACTTTGATGATGTTAAAATGATGACACGCATGAAGTGACATCATTATGCAAATAATGCAATTATGTTCTTGGGTCCCAATGTCTGACTTACATACTTCAAGTCATAGTATTTCTATGGTAATTTCATGTATGTTTTAGCACTGAACCCCTTTCCCTGCCATTGAAACTCATGGTTTCTACTCTTCTACTTTTCTTTACCACAAAATAGGGGAAAATTTACACACAGCACTGCTCACTGATATTGCCACTTACAGTTCTTGCTAACATATCCTTAGTGGCAGATGAGTGCTCTCCCACCATATATTTTATATTAGCCCAAGCCAGCACCAAAGGATTTGGTGTGTAGAAGCTGTTGTTAGATTGAGGCTAAGCAGTGTTTTATTTTGTTCTTTTCTCATTTTCAGCTCATTTTTAATGGTCAAGATAATTTGATTTTCTGGGGAGAAAAAGTATAAATAATAAAAATCAAGAATGAACCTGAAAAAGTACTGTTAGAATCTAGACCAGGGGTGTCAAACTCAATTTCATTGAGGGCCGCATCAGCATTGCGGTTGCCCTCAGGGGGCCAGGTGGGTATGGCAAGCGTGGGCGTGGCCTACTGGGTGGGTGTGGCTAGAGTGCATATGGCCTACTGGATGGGCATGGCCAGCTCTACATCGTTCGCATCAAGGGTGCCTATGGATGCCTAGGCAGGAGTGGGACAGATCTGAGGGTCTCTGGCAGAAGGAGGGTCTCTGGGCCAGGGCCAAGGCAGTGGGGGCCGTTCCCTCACTGTTTCCAGGATGGCTTTGTGGGCCGCATGAAACCACTTCGCGGGCCGGATCTGGCCCCCGGGCCTTGTGTTTGACATGTCTGATCTAGACCATGAATGTTTAGGGCACTTAGAAATAACAAAACTTGCATATTTTCCCCCATGTCACTTGGATTTTTTATGGGATTACAACTTTAAACTCAGGGTGAGCTCTAGATATTATCACTGGATTTCCCCTGCCAAGAAGGAAAGGTCTTGGGGGATTTTCAGCCTCAGAAATGAAAATATATTTTGCTCCTGGATGCTCAAGAAGCGAGACAGCTAGAGGTGTTTTTGTCCAGCTTAAAATGGTGCAATATATATTGACTTGTCAAGATAGTTAAGAAGCTGACAGATTCCAAAATATATGCCATGTCTGTAAGCATTCATAATGGGAACACTGGGAGTTTACCTCCAACCCATCTGGAGGGCCCCAGGTGAGGTAGGATGCTATAAGGCCATGATATCTACTGCAAATATGAGGCTTAATGAACATACAAGAAAAGATGTGATGTATCTACAAGCTTAACTTGCTTAATTCTTTCCTCAATGTGAGCTTTTGTGAACTATACTGTTCTCTTCTTATTGGTTTTCCTTTTGAGCTTTACTTTAATGGATGTAAGCCATCTCACAGTGGTTGTGTGGCAAACTGTGATTCAGGCAGTCTTCAAAGTTAATCAGTCAATCAATCTGGGTATGTATATGCTGTTCCCTTACTATACTGCAGCTTCCATACTACAAACATTTCCAGATTGTCATTGCTTCCACTCCCCAATCCCTCAAAGAGAGTTTGAAGGTGATCTCCAACTGTCTATAAACTGCTTTGAACAAGGAGAGAAAATCCATTGCCCACTTTAACTTGCTGCAGGTTTTGCAATAATAAAAATCTCACCCCATCCAAACAGAGATCCAATTTGGTGTAGTGGGTTAAGGTGCTGGCCTAAAAGCTAAGAGATTGTTGAGTCCTAGTCCTGCCTTAGGCATGAAAGCTGGCTGGGTGACTTTGGACCAGTTACTCTCTGTCAATCCAATTCATTTCCCAGGGTTGTTGTTAGGGGGAAAATAATAATAAGGAGCACTGTTATGTTTTCTCCCTTGAGTTGTATATGAAAAAAGGCAGGATAAAAATCTAAACAAAACAAAACAGTAAGAGAGCCAGTTTGGTGTAGTGCAGGGGTAGGCAACCTTGGCTCTTTTATGACTCGTGGACTTCAACTCCCAGAATTCCTGAGCCAGTCCACAGGTCATAAAAGAGCCAAGATTGCCTACCCCTGGTGTAGTGCTTAGGCAGGGAGTTCCATGTTAGGCATGAAGTCAACTTGGTGACCTTGGGCCAGTCACTCTGTGTCAGTCCTAGGAAGCCAGCATGGCAAACCACTTCTGATAAACTTTGTCAAGAAAATGGCAGGAACCACAAAATTGACTCAAAGACAGGCACACAAACGTACACACTCCAAACAAAGTGGAAATAAGATAAATTGCTTGCACTAGCCCTGTCCAATTGTTGAGCAATATGCAACAGTAGACAAACAAATGAAATCCCAAGGGTTCTTATAAGGAGGATACAGGATCATATAATCTTCCTACTTGAAATTGCTGAAGTCTGAGAGGCAGGATAAAAGAGAAATTTCAACAGGTGGGAAATGGATCACCTGCAGGTTGCACAAAGTTTTACTATTTCAGATAAACAAACTACTTTTACTGTTGTTTCTTATACATTGCAGTTGAGCCAGAAATACATTGGTACAGCCCTTAAACAGAGCCAAAACAACATCAAAGTATCAGAGAGGTTCAGAGGTGCTGATTTTGAATCCTCAGGCAGATGTACCCAGGGCCAAATCATAAAGTCTTTCAACTAAGCTATAAATTATAATACACTTTTCTCATTAAAAATTGGGAACTCCAAATATTGTTACAAGAGATAGTGCTTCATAATGTTTTCATTTAAAAAATAATTGGACCATCCTAGACCATCTATCTTTACTTTGCTTCTTAATTCTGAGGGTTTAGAAAAAAGCCAGGAGAAATGTTTAGCAATGTGGAAAGAATACTTCAGTTTTGCTCATAAACACACTGATTATATAATCATTGTACATGGGATTGTATCTGTCTTTTTTAAAAGAAGGACAACTTTGATAAATGGACATGGTTAAGTGTGCAACCCAAATCTCTGCATGAGATTTTGTTATAGATTCACCTATAGATATATTCAGTTATGTACACCATGTATGCAATACATTACATGGCATCTTTAATGACTTTATGAATATCACTGAACTGAATCTCTGCTATCAGCAAATTGACATATTGCTTATGTGAGATGCATCTCTGCTATGTTATAGAAGATCCTGAATGGATCCTAATCATTAGCATCAGCTTTTGTTTTCTGATGAAGGAAAGAGGTTTAAACACAGACTTAGTACTTCTCAGTATTAAGAGTTGATCACTTTTTTTAAAAACTGGGGATGGGCATTTCAACTGCAGCCCGTTCCCTGAGAATAATTACAGCTATTTAATTGTATTCATAATTTAGGATACACCTGGAAAATATGTTGTAAAATATCAAGGGGTTTTCTTTTTAATACTGCCATGCCATTTGCAAACTGTCACATTTATAATGCATCTTTAATCTTCTATGGTCTGCTAGAATTTTATATTAAAAGTCTGCTCTGTGCTTTAAATATTAAAGAATCTGCAATACTTCAAAAGGTGATAATGCCTGATGGTCTGGTAGTGCTGAAATCTCAACAGCTAAATATATGGAGAAATGTTCAGTGGCCCTAGCTTAATTAAACATGCATGTGTATTTTCCAATGCAATATTTTTCTGCTTGTTAGGTTTTTGACAGACCTCCAAACAGGTCCAGGTGGAACAAAGCTTGTAAACAAGCTTGTGAATGCAGGCTTAAAATGCTCAAATTAACACCTTCCTACAATTAATATGCAAATTGTGGGACTGTGCTATTGATAAAGTCATTTAATGCAATTTATAGTTTGGTGACATACCTTCTCCATGGCTTGTTTTCAATTTTTTTCCTCATTACATTCTGCCCACTTTAATTACAGGGGAGAACAGGACACTGGAGATTTGCCATCTTATGGGAGGCTTTGAACTGTTTACAAATCTGGATGAAAGACAGTACATATTGCAAGACTATGATTATAGTTTCAATATGTCATTAACTTTAGAGGGATGAAATGGTTGCTTTGTTCCAGGCAAACTTGGGACGTGCAAGTTGACTTGAAAAGAAAGTGTGCCTCAAGACCTTAGTCAGGAATTGGATGAATTCACAGGCATTGGATCTGGAAGAGACATTGTTTATTTGCATAGGAAAACCATTTTACTTGTGATATCTGGCCATAAATGTGGCAGTGTGGTAGCCAATACATGGTTCTCTCATTATCAAAACCAATCTGCCTTTAAAATCATATTGAAAATCCCCCCCACAGCTAATCTTTCAATGTGACAAAAAGACTCATCAATTAAAGTAGATCAAGAATCCAGACTAGGGTTGGGGATATTAATGCAGGAAACCCAGGTTCTTTTGAGTCAATATTCATCTTAGTTAGCCACATTATAGACCCTTCATCCATTATAAGGCCTTATGGGCATCCAGGATGAGGGTTTGATATTTTTTCTTTTTTAAAAAATTATGTTCTTCATTCTATGTGTATCTACGGTTGCAATAGAACCTGCCTCTGAATAAGGATGTTTATAATTGGATATCCCTCTTATTAAATAGATAGAAGTCTTGTGACACATTCTGCAATTTTTGAAGTTAATAATTATATTAACCTAGCAAACTAAACATATTTCTATCTACAGAGCAATACAAAGGGTCTTCAGCCCCTTTCTTACTAATCCTGCTTTCATTAATGATTATGTAAGATGCTGCATTTTTGAATTAATGTGTTCAAAAACAAAATACACAACTGCATACGTACTCTAGATAGGGAAAATTATTAATCTCTTTTTTATATCTTTTTTTTTATATTTGACTTGTATTATTCTTCCTAACATGTCAGCTTTCTCTTCTGGGAGAGTCAATGCACTAATAATACTATGAATTTCTCAGGTGAGAATAGCATTTATATCTCTGCTGAATTCAGCCTTTCTCAAGCTGTGGCCACCACGTCTAATTAAAATGTTATCTTAACCTCAGGACTGGGCTACAAGGGAATCAGTCAATTCACCTTGGAAAGGTTTATTAGGCCGACTGAAACCCTCGTAAATGGAAGTTGGTAGAAGCTGCCTCTGTAGCCAGTAATGGGTTTTTAAAGATGACAAGAAATACTATAAGAAACTAAAGCAAACGAAGACCCAAATTCCCAAAGGTGCATTCTGAAGGAAATCAGAGCAGCTGAAAAAGTAAATATGTTGAGCCTTGGGACATCTCTCAGGTTTTTCTATTTTCTGTAGCTGGACATTGATGGCAAGTGGAATCCCTGAACACCTCAGCTGTGGGCACATTTTAACATTGTAAGTCAGAAAAAGATGAACTGTATCACCTGAAGTAATGTTGGACGGTTGGAAATTGCTCCCTTTGCATGCTGCATTGCCTTGGCTGAAAATCTTATGACTTCTTACAACCTTTTGCATACACAAGCACACACACTCACACACAAACACAGAGTGCCATTTATGCATGTTAACTTTTCCAGCTGCAACAAGCACACACATACACACTCCCCTCCTTCTCCTCCCCCCCCTCGACCAACGCAGTTGAAGACAGGAGAGAAGATGCCGTCAGTTTCTATGAAATCAAAGCTTACCTCCGCATCTTTTACTTTTTGGCATCTTTTAAGGCTATGTAGTCAGACTAAATAATGGAACATAAATCATAAATTAGCTCCGTGTGGCATATTTGCCATTGCTTTTGCACTCCTTTGAAATGATTTCTCCAAATTCTAGCGAGTTAAAAAAACACGATGCGAAAAGAATCAGGAATTTATGTGTGTTATGACAGAGAAGAAGCAGTTAGTATATTTCTTTTCTCAAAATGATAAATTGAGCAACACTGCAGAGTTAACTAGTTCACTGCCTAATTACTTTTAAATATCTATGTTATCATTATATTGTCATTCAAACAGAAGATTTCCCCCCCAAAAAAAGATGTGGATTAAAAATAAATTAAATAAGACACTTCTTGCATTGGGTTATTCCTCAGTATAAGAATAATTAATGTGAAGTTTTTGGTAGAGTACGTAAAGATATTGCACAGAATGTTGGGGAATTATCATGGAAATGGCGTCATCTTGCCTATGAGCTATTGTTGACCCATGAGGTGAATGACAAGAGACTGATGAGGGAAAGGGTCTTCACGGGCTCCCCATGTGCTTGGTTTTCACCTGTCCTATGGTTAGTTACACAAGTTTCTGGATTTAAGAGAACCTCCCCCTCCATTTCTCTCAATCTTTATCTTCAAGATGTAGTTTAGATGGGTTTTTAAAATAAATCTAGCTTTTATTTCATATACAATGAACATCAGTTAGCATTATGCAGTAATTATGCCAGGTTCTGATGCCCCATTCAGTATCACTCTATACATGAGCATTTTTAAATAGGATATCTGGCTATTTAATATCCTAGTATTTATTTAAGTCTCCTTATTTTTCAGGAGCACATTTTCTAACAAGGCTCCTATTGAATTCAAATCTCCAACAAATTCACTGTTTTGTACAGATCTCAACATTAAATATTATAGAAAAAAAAGAAAGAATAGATCACTCCTAATCAACAATCATCAGTCTGAATTGGTTCTTACTGTATTTATCCAGATCTACTTAATGTAACAGTCAACTCCAACAATGCAAAGAACAACTCCATGGTGGTGTACCAACTAGTGTGTAAAAGATACTTTGGGATTCCCATGCCCTTTGGTGCGTGCAAACTTGATTTCAGAGTTATCGGCTTTTGAGAATTGCATTGTACATGCTATATGAAAGAAAGTTCAAGTGATTCAGAAGGAAACAATGATCCTATAAATTCTGGCTAGGCTGGACCTATCTATACTTCTCAGTTAGCACCTATACATGCAAGAGTTAAGATGTGTTCCACTGTTTTGAAGTTAATAGATTCATGTTTATTAAATCTCTGCTTGGATACCCCTGACCGGAGCTGCAGAGCAAAGTGTCCAAAACCCTGACAAATCTAAGTCTCCAAGTAAATCCTCACTGGTATACTAATATCAGCTTCTAGTATATTAGTCCCTTGTGCGAATGTATTGCCAAAACATATCCATATGCTAAATCTGTCTCTTTTTTGGAAAATTGAACATGGTGAAGGAAATAAGCAAAAATAAGAAAGTATCAGCTTCTATAATCAGGTCTAATCCAGCCTTTCTCATCCTGGTCTTTTCTAGCCGTGTTGAACAACAGTAGCAATGTTGGATGGTGATAAAGAAACAACAGTATCTGAAAGATGTGGAGCGTGTTGTGCTGGAAAAAAATAATACAAAGATCTGGTTAAAAATCTGCAAATAAGGGGCTGATAAAGTATTACTGATAATGCAAGAGCTTTCAATAATCCCCAAGTGCATTCTACTTTTCATTATAAACAAAAAATGTTTTTATAAAGTCTCCTTGCAATATGTATGTAAAGAAAATATTTTCTTTTCTTTAAGAATTTTTGAAACGGATTACAATACTTTATTCTTTTCTAAAAGTACAAGTGAGGACTAATGGTGTTTCAGCTGAGACATTTTTTACTGGAGGGGAGTTAGGATTGTGTTCAAGAACCATTCACAGAAAAAAAGAAAGAAATGACAACTGTAACCAAACAATTCCAGTTCTGTGCCTCTTTGCATGAGTAAATACACAAGTGAAAAAGAGTATGAGGCTTTGTGTGTGGTCATAATTGCCATCTTGACTTTTTTGCCCTTCCACCATGGATGCTCTACGTTGACTCCTTTCATTGCTTGGCTTATTTTTAGAAGTTTAATCATGTGAGAATAGAGAGAGAAGTAAAAACATTGGTTTGATATGCAGGAAAGGAAAAATAATCTAGAATGCTGGCAATCTGTTAATGTGGCTGAGGAATTCTGGGAGTTGAAGTCCACAAGTCATAAAAGGGCCAAGTTTGAAGACCCCTGTTCTAAGTGGATTGATAAGTGTGACCTTCCTGGTGAAACTGTAAAATGTCTTGCTCTTCCTGGACACTGATGCAAGAGCATCATAAAATTGGGGGACAGGTTGTGTCTGAGGAATCCACCTCTACTGGATTTCACTTCAGTGTAAATGGATTCTTTCACTCCTCTCTCAAAGCTATCTTCTCTATCCAAAATGTGAAAATTATGGTCCTCAAAAGGGTGACCTTTTTCCTTTACATGAAGGTATACTGCTAATTCTAAAAAGAGCCTTGGTGGAGCAGTGGGCTAATGCCTCCTTAAGTAACACCAGCTGCCTGCAATTATTGCAGGTTCGCATCCCACCAGGCTCAAGGTTGACTCAGCCTTCCATCCTTCCGAGGTAGGTAAAATGAGGACCCAGATTGTTGGGGGCAATAAGCTGACTTTGTACTAATGCTGCTTGGGGGGGGGCAAAGCCCTAATAAGCAGGCATATACATAGAATGAAGGCTATTGCTAAGCACATTTGATTTGTGCTTAGATTGTAAGCCGCCCTGAGTCTTCGGAGAAGGGTGGGATATAAATGGGATTAAAATAAATAAATAAATAAATAAAAATAATTCTGGTCCTGTGGTGTTGCTTCTTCCTGTGTAAAGGCTGCTTGGTTTCTCCAGTGTAGACCTCTGAAGACTCCTAACCACACTGGAGTTCACACACTATGTTACTCTTCTTGTGTTTTGATATATGATCTTTAGGATGGACAGACCCACCTAGAAGAAAGGACTTAGGAGCAGCTATTCTTAATTTACCTAATGAGCCTATTCAGATTAGGTGAGAATTGAAGCCACCATGGAGGACATACATGGAGTCCCCCTAACCAACATGCTCAGGCTGAAGAAGCTACTTGGATAAGCAGCCAAATGTTTCAAACCAAAATGAAAAGATCTCCAGTTGTCATGACTCAACTTCCAGACAACTCAACCTGAATGCCTGAGAAACTTCATCAATATTTCTTCACAGAATGTTTTCCACTTGGAACGACAGGATGATTTTTAATTGGAAAATGGTCTTGGAAATATAATTCAAAAGTAAGGGCAGCTGACACAAGGCTTGATAGTTTGCTTTTATTGAGTTTCTTTTGGTTAATATAGCTTCATTCTTTGCTCTGGAAAGCTAGTCCTTTAACAGTTTGCAAGTAACCTACAAGGTATGTTAATACCAGCTGGCCATGAGCACAGAATCAACACCTGGTTACTGTTTGGAGAAATGACCACTTTACTTGGTTATATTGACAGCTCTACTGTGAAATTTACTGGCATTAAAGGTCAAAAAGTCCCACTTTCCCTCTCGTTGCATCTATCCAAGAGAGAATAAATCCTGCAGCGGAATCACTACTCTGACAATAATTTATGAATTATGCACTGACTGTGTTTGAATTGAGAATGGCTTTCATATCCTTTCCATTAGCTCAGATTAAGTTTTCATATAGAGGCTGCGAAGCATGCTAGCAATATCCTCGGCTCATTTTTATGAAAATTTTTATCGAGCCCCCCCTTCTTCCCCCCCCACCCCCCACCCAATTGGGATGTCTCAGAATCTAAAGCTGAGCTTTGGACATGAACTTCCCTCAACCTGCTTGGCTGTTGCTCTAAAGGTTTCAATATTTTATGGGCCCTAGCTAACTCAGCCGTGAGATTCAAGCTGCAGAGATTTAGCTCTAATGTAAAACCATGAAGGGATGAAAACTGGGATGTCATAAGTAATACATCTACAAGGGCAGGAGGCAGTTACCATTTTTAAAAGGGGTTTGGAAAGAAAACAGCCTTCTCTCTTCCTTCTTTGTGTCCCAAAATGAAAAGCCTCTGAGCTATTCTGCTAATACATTGCGGTGATTTCTTGTCTGCTTTTCTTCAATTGCTGCTTAATTGGCCTATGTGTGTGTGCCTGTGCCTGTGTGCGTGTGGCTTGGTCTTTTTCCCCTTGCCTCATTCTGGGAGAGGATGCCATCAACCAGAAAGCCTCTAATGTCAACTTTCTAAAGAAATGGGCATCATGTTGCCTAATGTTTGTAGGGCCCCTCCGTTTCTTAGCGTCTCCTCTCTTTGTCTCAAAATGGATTTAAAACATTTGGAAAATCTGCCTATTCAGCCAGAGTGTTCCAAAGCATTCTTTCCCAGATGCAGTGGGTCAGCTGTGATCTGCTGATGGACTCTTCTGCTACAGTCTAGAGCTAGTTTCCCTAGAGTCGGGTGGAGTGTAGCAAAGCAGAAAAGCCTTATAATGGGCTTGATAACAATATATTCTTTGTGCAAAAGAATCCAGGGGGAAGCGCTGGAAGGTGCATTGGTCAGTTTTTTTTAAAAAAAGCAAACAAAAACCAGCTCCTGGTTTTAGTGCTAGCTGGGGTTTCTCTCTCCCCCCCCCTCCTCCCCCCCTTCCCCTTTATTTATTTGTCTTGCACAAAGTGATGATGGGCTTCACTGGATGCAAAGATGCTTTGCTTATGAGTGTCCTCATAAAATGGTTAACAAGCATGAAGTGCACAAATACACAGGGTCCGCCCTTTAAGTTTTTAAAGGGCTTTAGTTATCAGGCCCTTTCTTAGCACGTTCTCATATAAAGGGCAGGAAGTCAAAAGACTTCAAGGGCATTCCTGATGAAAAGCTGAAGGGCAGAGATTTAAGTACATCCTGTTTTTAAAGCACAATCTCTTGACTGCAATGTGGAATGTAAAGTTAATAATAAAAATTAATCAAATAAAGATCATTGATTATTCTTATGTATACCTATCATTATTCACCTATCAAGTGACCAAGGTGATCTTTTTTTAAAAAGAGCAAATTATATTCAAGAGAGTAGGCCAGGCTGGAAGGGAAGAAATGAAACAAAAATATCCCAGGGAATAAAATTAGAGATGAACAAAACATTTTAATATGGTAATCTGGGGTCTATTTGAAAGATGTTCATCTATTTATATTATTTTTAATCTTGTTGGCAGGACACAAAGATCTATTGATATGCCTTTACACTTGTCATAATCTTGCAACAGAAGGAGCCTTCTATATAGGAAAAACATATATCATTTGTCCATATTAAACACATCTGTTCTCTCTTCTAACGTGAACATGTTTTCATCCAGACCCATTCCTGATCATAACTACAGCTGAATAAGACCCACATTTGGTTGGCAAGCTTTTATCGTGAAATAATTTGGAGCAGTGGTTTTCTACTTGGGGAAGTGCTACAGCTGTAGCTCCCTGAATGCCCAATCAGCAAAACAAGGAATAAGGACGCTATAAGCTGTTTTAGTAAAGAGATATCGTATTCAAAATAGAAATCAACACTAGTGATATTTTCTAACTATGACACATTCTTCCATCCCTTCTTATTTCAGCTTATCAATTTTCTTCTGAAATTGGCTGCTGGGGAATCTAGACAGAAAGAGAGAGGATTGGTTTAATCTCATTTATTCATTTCACTAGCCCAAGGGTAGGCAACCTTGGCTCTTTTATGACTCGTGGACTTCAACTCCCAGAATTCCTGAGCCAGCATGGCTGGCTCAGGAATTCTGGGAGTTGAAATCCACGAGTCATGAAAAGAGCCAAGGTTGCCTACCCCTGCACTAGCCGGTGTTGTCCCCTAATGGAGTCTACAGTAGAACATCAAAGCCCTATTTACAAGGCTTAAAAATAATTTTGCTCTTCCCATGAAGTTAGTCTAATTTAATTAGACTAATATAAAAAGTCTTTTACCTTAAAACTTAGTAAAATTGCAAGATTCACTTGAACATTTAAGAATTTGAAATAATCCACAGAAAAACAATAGAATGAAGATTTGATGACTTTATTACACTATCTTCTTCTAGAGGATGTGCTGTCAAAGATTCATTCTGATGGCCTTGTTAAATTTTGATAGATAATCATACTATAAAAATGAGGAATTAAATACTTTTCTGTGGTTTACTAATAGAAAAAAAGGGGAAAAAAAGAAAGCATGCCTATAATTTTGTGGATATGTATGACAAAGATTTATCTAAAAGACTTCATTGTCAGTAGGTGAAGTAGAACATTCCATTTAGTTCTGGTATGGAGGAGGAGGAGGAGGAGGAGGAAGGATTATGCATACTAACTACAAAGGGCCTTTACATTTCAAACAGACAAGCACCTTCTACATAACACCCCAACTTAACAGTTGTCAATAAGAAAATCAAAAAAGTCAGGATAATGTATATGGCAATATCTGGAGACAACACAATACAAGAGGAAGGACTAATACCAACTGTAGTGTAGTGGGTCTGACGCAAGGAAGAGATGCCAGCCGGTGTGTGAGTTCAGCTCTTTATTGGATGGGGGGTAGCGAACTGGGGGATGAGGGTTACCTGGCCTCCTTAAATACCTAGCCAGGTAAGCGGACAGCCAATGGGGTTGGCCCTAGGTTTCCCACCGAAACTGGGTTTCCCGCCAAAACCGTTCAGGCCAACGCCCCCTGGTGGCTGTTGCTATGCAGGTGCCTGGATATATAACACCCCTCCCCCCTTAGAGAAGAACCATATAACAATGAAACAACTTGCAACTAACTATAACTATATACACTGTGTGTCAATAATAAAAAACAATGCAACTGTGTAAGGGTCATTTGCACACATAGTCCGACAGGTAGGCAGGTGTCCTGTGGGGCTGGGTGGACCGTCTGGGTGTGGCTTGGCCATGGACTTGGACAGCTGGTTCCTGGGGCCTCTCTGCTGGGTTGAAAAGAACTGGGTTCAGGAGGCCCTCCTCCTCTGGTTCCTGCTCTGTGTTGTTTCCGGTTGGGCTGGCCTCTCCTGGGGTGTGGCTCTCCAGTTGGGTGTGTGTTGGGGTGTGGCTCTCCAGTTGGGTGTGTGTTGGGGTGTGGCTCTCCAGTTGGGACCCTTCCTCTGAGCTGGTTGATGTGTCGCCTTATGTGTCTGTCCCCATCCACCCCCACGATGTAGGAGAGGGGTCCAGTTATCTCAACCACTGTTCCTGGAACCCATGGATGCCCTGCTCCGTAGTTCCTCGCCCAGACCAGGTCCCTCACGTTGAGAACTCTGTGTGCTGGTGATGATGGCGATGAAGATGATGATGGTGATGCTGATGGTGGTGGTGACCTAACCGTCTCGGCTGCTACCCGGTCTGGGTGTAAACGGTCCAGCTTGGTGATGAGGCGCCATCCCCATTGCAGTTTTGCTGGGCTCTTCCCGGCAGCAACGCATGGTGTAGTGTGCTGGGTGAGTAGGAATTTCGCCAGTCTGTGGTGCCAGTCCCCGCTAATGATGCGCCGGAGTGCGTCTTTGGTCGTCCTTACCATCCGTTCGGCTTGCCCGTTGGTCGATGGATGGAAGGGCGCAGAGGTGGCGTGCCTAATCCAGTTCGCCTTCAAGAACGCCTGGAAATCAGTAGCGGTAAACTGAGGCCCATTGTCAGACACAATTATGTTGGGGAGGCCGTGTGTGGCAAAGAGAGCTCTGAGCACCTGGATTGTCCTCCCCGAGGTCATGTTGGGCACTGGGACTACCTCCAACCACTTGGAGTGGCTGTCCACCACTACTAAGAGTAGTTGGCCCTGGAATGGCCCTGCATAGTCAATGTGGATGCGGGACCAGGGTGTGAGTGTGGCCTCCCACCTGTGCACGGGTGCATGTGGCACTTCCGGTCTGGATCTCTGGCATGTGTAACAGGCCTTGACCCGTTCCTCAATGTCCTTGTCCAGCCCTGGCCACCAGAGGTAGCTTCTGGCCAGGGCCTTCATCCTAACCACCCCCAGGTGTCCCTCGTGTAAGGAGTCCAATACCCTGCCCCGTACTGCGGTGGGAATGATGACCCTGCTTCCCCAGAGGAGGCAGCCCCTGTGCGTGGAGATCTCGTTGTGCCTGGTGAAATAGGCCTGGAAGTCAGGCCCCGGGGACTTGTCCTGCCACCTTGTGCAAACCCAGGAATGTACCCTGCTCATGATGTTGTCTGTGGCTGTGTGGCTGGCAATGTCCTTGGCATGAACTGGGCACTCTGGTAGCTCCTGCAGTGCTAGGATCCGTGTGGCTGAGGCCGGGTCTGGATCAGGGATGTCTATGGGTAGCCTACTTAGACCGTCTGTGTGGCCCATCTCCTTCCCTGGCTTATGCACCAGCTTGCAATTGTAGGCTGCAAGGAAGATGGACCACCGGAGCATTCTGGGGGACAGGATTTGTGGAGTCTGCCTGTCAGTTGTGAACAGGCCCAGGAGTGGTTTGTGGTCCGTGTAGACAGTGAACTCCCTGCCATACAGATAATCATGGAATTTTTTGATACCTGCCACGATTGCCAGGGCTTCTCTGTCGATTTGGGCATAGTTTCTTTCTGCTCCAGACAGCGTCCTGGAATAGTAGGCTATGGGGATTTGTGCCCCATTGGGCTCAAGGTGGCTGAGTACTGCGCCCACACCATAAGGGGATGCATCGCATGCGATGCAAATGGGCTTGGACTCGATGAAATGGGTTACTGTGGACTTATCCGACAGTAGTGCTTTCAAGGCCCTGAAGCTATGGTCATGGGCGGCAGTCCAGACCCATGCTGCCTGCTTGTCTAGTAGCCTGTGGAGTGGCTCTGCAATGGCTGCCTTGTGTGGGAGGAATGCATGGTAGAAATTCAACAAGCCCAGGAATGCCTGTAGCTCTGTCTTGTTCTTGGGTGTGGGTGCTAGCTTGATGGCCCTCACCTTGGATTCTGTGGGGTGGATTCCCCTGGCATCTACTCTGAACCCCAAGAATTCTGTGGAGGGAACACCTATGCTGCATTTCTCCCTCTTAAGTTTGAGTCCAGCTGTGCATAGCCTGGACAGCACCTCCCTGAGCCTAACCTGCTAGTTCTTCTTCTGACGCTCCTGCAATCAGGATGTCATCGAAATAGGGAGAGACTCCTGGAATGCCCTTGAGTGTCCTCTCCATAACTTCCTGGAAGATGCCAGGAGCAACGCTAACTCCAAACTGCAGCTTGTTCACCCAGAACGCCCCCCTGTGTGTTACTATGGTTTGAATGTCAGCTGTTGCCCTAGTAACCGTGAGTTGCTGGTACGCCTGCGCAATATTGAGCCTTGCAAAGATGGTGCCGCCTTGGAGGGAAGCGAGAACGTGGCTGACCATGGGGACCGGGTAAGCGTGCGGGTTCAGGGCACAGTTCACCGAGCACTTGTAGTCGGCGCAGATCCTTATCTCCCCGTTGGACTTGAGGGGGTGATGATGGGGGTTTCCCACTCCCCCCATCTACGGGCTCTAAGATTCCCTGGACCACCAGCTTATCTAATTCGCACTCTATTTTTTGTTTGAGTGCGAAGGGGACTCGCCGCGGCCGAACCCTAATGGGGGGAACATTCGAGTTAAGCTTGAACGATATGGGGGGCCCTGTGTACCTGCCCAGTGTCCCGTCGAAGACGTCTGTGAACTCCTTGCAGATGGTCTCGACGGGGTCCCCCTGGATCCGATGGATCCCGGTGACTGAGATTCCCAGGGCCTCGAACCAGTCTAGGCCGACTAGGCTGGCTCTCCGGCCCTCTACTACTACAACCCCCAGGTGCTCTTCACGACCTTAAACCCCACCGAGACGGTGGCCTCCCATCTTACCTTGACCGGTGAGTTCTGGAAATCGGTCAGGGTTAAATTTGTAGGCCGTAATTTAATCCGCTGCTTGCTCTGGCTATTTATGTAGTTAAGGGTCTCGTCCGAAATGATCGAGACCACTGATCCGGAGTCAAGCTCCATGCTGCAAGGGATGACTTGCAAACAGATTGTTAGTCTAATTTTAGGTTTGAGCAGCCGGCGGCTACCCGTGTGATTAATGGCCAGCTGGCTCTCAACATAGCCAATTCGCGTTTTGGTCGGGGCCCCAGTACCTTCGAATGGCGATTCCTCCAGCTGCAGCTCATGGATCTCCTCTCAGGGGTGGCGGCTACGACAGACCACGGCTATGTGGCCTGTTTTCTTGCAGGCCCGACATGTGGCTGACTGGATCTTGCAGAGGCTGCGCACGTGGTTCCCACCACACCCTGCGCACTTCTGAGGGTTGGCGGCATTGCTGGGAGGCCTGGGCTTGTCTGGGCGTCTGGCTCGCTGATCGGAGGTCGACTTCCACTGGAGGAGGTCGATGCTCTGGTCATCCTCCTCTGTGGCAAGTTGCCGGTGGATGCTGGCCGCCTGGCTGCCGGTCCGGGTTTCCTGGCATGCTTGGACAGCCCCGCAGGCCGCTTCGTGGGCTAGGATGGCGTCCTCGGCTTCCTGGAGCGAAACCTCCTCCCTCTCAAACAGGCGCTCTTGCAGCCGCGTGTCTTGTAGGCCGCAAATCAGCCGGTCCCATAGCCGCTCCTCCAAGTTCGAGAACCTGCAGGCGATGGCGGCTTCTCGTAGGGCGGCGAGGAATTCGGCACCGGTCTCGTCGGGGCGCTGGTCCCTCTTTTCGAATTGCGACCGCGTGGCCACTTTGGAGCGCCGGGGCTTGAAGTGGGCGTTGAGTCTGGCCACAAGGTCCCAGTACGCGACGGTGTTGATGGCCTCCTGGGTGAACACGTTTGCGGCGATCTCCAGCAGCGCTGGCCCCCCGATGCAGAGCAGGGCGGCCGCCTTCGCGCCGTCCTCTGAGATCTGATTGAACGACATGTACAGTTCGGCGTGAGCCAGGTAACGGGCCCATGTCTTGGGGCGGCGGGTGTCGAATTCGCGGGTTTGTCCGGCCCTTGCCATCGTGGTGCTGGTGTGGTCTCGGTCGCGGTGCGGTGTGTGGTCTCGGTTGCGGATGCGGTGACCGGCGTGGTTCAGTTGGCAGGTCCGGTCGGCTGGCGGTCGTGGGGGAGAAGGAAGGAAAATGCCTTTCCTTTCAGCTCGCGGAGCGCTCCCCGGTGACTTCAGCTCCTTGTTGGCAGCAATCCCACCTTCGTCGCCACTGTAGTGTAGTGGGTCCGACGCAAGGAAGAGACGCCAGCCGGTGTGTGAGTTCAGCTCTTTATCGGATGGGGGGTAGCGAACTGGGGGATGAGGGTTACCTGGCCTCCTTAAATACCTAGCCAGGTAAGCGGACAGCCAATGGGGTTGGCCCTAGGTTTCCCGCCGAAACTGGGTTTCCCGCCAAAACCGTTCAGGCCAACGCCCCCTGGTGGCTGTTGCTATGCAGGTGCCTGCATACATAACACCAACCAACAATCAAGCAATAAACAATACAGTCAAGGAACCACTGAGACAAACAGTAAACAATAGCCTTATCAAAGAACTATCAAGAAGAAAACAACACTCCCACCAACACTGACAAAGTAACCTACTGTATGTAAACAGACAAAAACCCCACTCTCTTCTAGCGCAGAAGATATTATCTGTTTGGTTAATGAAACATCTGCAAGAAAACAACCAAGTTCGAAGAGCATCAAGAACTCCAAAGAAAAGAAAGAACAAAGAAAAATGAAAAGACCTGCAAATAGAAGTAGAACGACTGTGGCAAAAGAAAGCAAAAATAGTACTAATAGTAATAGATGCCCTGGATGAATTCCCAAAACATCTGGACCACCACAGTCAATTGCAAAAGGCAGTTTTACTTGGAACAGCCTTACGTCCTTCAATGGTACCTCTAACACCACCCAACAATATCTACCTACCCCAGGTCTGGATTTGTGGATAAAAATGTCAAATATAGTCTAAACATCTGGCTGATTGTGCAATGAACCACGGTAATAGCTGCCAAAGACTTTGAAATCAAAATCTGCTGCCTGCTTCATTATAGGGCCAGTCACATTATTCTTGCCATTATTGTCTTCAGAATATTTATACTATTTGGAAGATTAGAATGTTAGAATTCTAGCAGTTTAGAATACTTTAGGCTAGGATTTATGAATCCATTCTTACTCAGTGAATCAAAACAATTAAAAACAGAACTGACCAAAGTATTCATATTCAAGATCTGATGAAGGCAAAGGCAGGTTTATTAAATGATTATTCTTGGTTTTCTGTTCAGTTGAAGACCTCAAATAAGTTCATAATTTTCATACATTATATCCACGTAGCCAGCACAGGCTTATTTAAATAATAAGAATTAGCTCATTTGAATAATAAACATTGATATTGGTTTCAATTTATTTATTTTTTTAACAAAATAAAAATCTCGCTTACAGGAGTTTTGTGGTAGGGATATCCTTCCTCAGTTCTTAACTAGTATCTTCACACAATGGAGCAGTCCATATAATATAAATAAATGAAATAAAATATTATGATAACTTCCAAACTAATTTCTAATTTTATGATAATTTCTAATCTATGAGATCCAACCTTATTTGGCAAACCAAACTGAATCTTAAAACGTTAAAATCTTACGTTAAGAGAAATTCAACTCCAATTCTACAGCACAACCCCCCCCCCGAAGAGAATATTGGTCGGTGGCTGTCCTACATATTCCTTTTACTCTGTTTCTGGCAGATGTTGTTCCCATGCTGTCCAGTCATTTAAGAGCCAATAATGATCTCTTGCTAATCTCTCTTCCCATCAATTTGCTTTCCATTTCTATTTTATCCCCCAAACTTGATTCTTTGAATAAATGTTCTATGCCCACTTAGCATAATTGATGTCATTATTCAGTTTGTAGCAAATTCTAGATACAACAATGAAAGATGACTCCAGTAATATCTTGATGACAGCCTTGGTAGTGATCAATTGCAAATGATCTGATTAGCAGTCAGCTGCTGATTCCAGTTTAATTAATCCTGATGGGCTACTGATGTGCTGCAACTGTTTGTCCTAATAATGAATTTTAATATTAGACTGCAGCAAACCATTTAGACAGCTGCCAAAGAAAATAATCATTTTGCTACAGCACCAATGAAGTCAACAGAGGAAGAATGGCTGCTTTTGATAGAAAATTCACATGGCTATGTCACATGCATTTGATTTTTACATTTTGCATTAAAGATACCAGCATTTTGCATTAAAGATACCAGCAATGGCATGCAAGAAGCATAACTAGCATTACAATTAAGATTGTTATTTTGCATCTGTACAGAAAAGCCAAACACGGAACAAGGTGTATTAATGGCAAGATATATGGAGTAGCAGACCACTGCACAATTTAGGTCAATTTTTGCAATATTTAATTAGACTAATATATCTGTTTGCAAATAATAGCAGATGTGACAAGCTAATACGTCCATGTACTGTCAAATTAACCTTTGCCCATCAGCTGCTTGGATCTGTGAGAAAAGTGCCATGTTTTGTCTCTAGTCAAGTGTACCCAACTAAAACTGTAGGATAATTGTAAACAAAATATTAATAGAATGGTTGCTGAACAGGATTCACAATCCAAAGGGAACTACTTTATTATCCTATTGTATGATAGGAGGAGGCAAAAAGATTTTTTTTTTAAAAAAATCTAACCATAGTTTTCCCTGGGAAAAAATAGCATTTGTTAGGGGCAATGGACTGATAATAATCTGGCAGATTAACATCCATTTGCCATTCATGAAAGAAGCCCCACTGAGGAAGCTTTGCTTATCTGGTTAGGATTGCTGAAGGAAAACAAGTATTGTTTTAAATCTCACATCTAGAAATTATTAAAATGCTTAAGTACTTGTTATATGCATAACAACAACAACAACAACAACAACAACAACAACAATAATAATAATAATAATAATAATAATAATAATAATAATAATAATAATAATAATAATAATAATAAAGTTGGAAGGGACCTTGGAGGTCATCTAGTCCAACCCCCTGCTCAGGCAGGAAACCCTATACCAGGGGTAGGCAACCTCGGCTCTTTTATGACTCATGGACTTCAACTCCCAGAATTCCTGAGCCAGCCATGAGTCATAAAAGAGCCGAGGTTGCCTACCCCTGCCCTATACCATTTCAGACAGATGGCTGTACAGTCTCTTCTTAAAAACTTCCAGTGTTGGAGCATTCACAGCTTCTGGAGGCAGGTTGTTCCACTGATTAATTGTTCTGACTGTCAGAAAATTTTTCCTTAGTTCCTGGTTGCTTCTCTCTTTAATTAGTTCCCATCAGTTGCTTCTTGTCCTGCCTTCTGGTGCTTTGGAGAATAACTTAAGTTATGAAACCTTAGAACATTGAGTATAATTTTATTATAGCTTTATAAATATTTTAAAATTTAATTTTAGAGCCAGTTTGGTCTCCTGGTTAAGGCACCATGGTAGAAACCAGGAGACCACGAGTTCTAGTCCTGCCTTAGGCATGAAAGCCAGTTGGGTAACTTTTGGGCCAGTCACTCTCTCTCTTTCAGCCTAATTCGCTTCACAGGGTTTTGTTGTCAGGAAAATAGGAGATGGAAGGTGTGTTAGGTATGCTTGCTGCCACAGGAAACAAACAAACGAACAAATCAATCAATAGTTACGCAATTGCCATTGTACTCCAGGATGGCAAACTCTTGGTGATGATAAACCTCCAAATGCAGTTGGCATTAAATAGCATCTGACATGTAACCTGCAACATTTTTACATTGTTCGTGTGATTTAAATTCCTGCTTGATATGGAGCATTCTGGGTCATAGTAAAATAAAGAAGCGTGGAGCCAGAAACAGAACTAAGGATGACCTTGAACGTATTTTTAGTGTTAAAACTATGTTCCTCATCCTTTCACAGAAAAATCCACTCCTGCTTTCCCTCCTTCCCTGTTCTTGGTTTCAGCAGCCTATTTGGGATAACACTAAAAGTCTCTTTACTGTTGCAACCGTTAAATTATTTGGATTTTTTTTAAAAAAGAACAACCTCAATTTGATCCAGTGCAAGTCACTTAGATATTCACCAAAAAAAATCTTGAATCTACCCTTTGCTTTCCACCCCTATTCTACAGAGAATCAAAGCACACGCTCCGTACATTAAATATGTAACATGTGGCAGACATGCTCTTCTGATTTTAATTAGAGAAAGGGCACCTCCACACTAGGACTTTGCACATGTTAAAAATTGGCTCCCAATCTGTCTGATCAGATCTCTTTGTGAGAGCTGAGTCAGCTTCTTTCTGGCTCTAAACTGCCTCATTTGAAGCTGAAACTACATTTGATTTTTTTTTCTTTTGCAACGCTGGAGACATTGCCCTGTCTCTAGACTCCTGGGCCCAAGTGAGCTGTTCCATTTCAAGGTAATCTTTTGAAAATAAAAATACAAGAAAAGCAAGCAACTGGGTGCTTTGAGGGTTAGATGATCTAGCCAAAGAGAAGAAAAAGCGTTGGGGCTGGGGGTGGGAAACTCTTGTCAATTTCACCTCTGTTCATCTGGCTATAGGAAGAGCTGCAAGGATCTGTAGACTAAGTAAACATCATAAATATAGACTTACTTAATATAATCAATGCCAACCTAAGGAAAGGGAATTGCTTCCTTGGAATAACTAGACCAAAGAAGCAATATAAGATCAGAAGATGTGGAGAGACTTGGCCCATAGAATCACCAAGAGTTGGACATGACTGCATGGATAATATCATTATTATCATCAACAACAAAATTAGACAGCTTCTAAGGAAGCTCATGTGGTTTTAACCAGTATGACTGGGGAAGGCACGATTATCTCGATCTAGCAAACTGGTTTAAGAACAAAGTTGAAATGGTCTTCATCAGTTCCCCCCTTCAGCAGAAGAGTGAGATTCTGTTAATTCTTGTTAAACTCCAAGTGCCTCAAGATATCTGAAAACAGAAGGGACTGCTTTTTGTTGGAATTCTGTTGTGATTTCTCAGATAGGTTCAGTTGCTATTACTGGGAGATATTTCTCCTAGAAAATGGAGGCATTGTATATTGTGTCTCGAGGGTCCAATCTTTCTCCAATGCCTTTCAAAATTTACATAAAACTTCTGAAAAAATATAATTGAAGGATTTGAATCTATCAATATTCAGATAGTCCCCAAATTCTTTTCTCTGTCATATCTTCAGCTAGTAGTGTGACTCCTCTGAATACTCCCCAGCTTATTTGAGAGACCATAAATTGAACACTATCCAGGCAAGATGGAGTTGTTTATTGTGAGGGGACATAATTCCAAAGAGGCAGGAGTTTCTACTTTCTGAATGGAATTACATTTTCTCTGAAGGAGTAGGTTCATATGTCAACTTTAACCTTAGAGTAACTTTACTAACCTTATGGTAATTGGTAACTTTAGGCTGGACTATTGTAACACGTTCAACATAGGGCACCTTTGTATCTAATTCAGAAAGTTTGATTTTTATAGAACTCAGCAGGCAGGTTGGTTTTTGGAAGAACCCAAGGAGGCCATATCCCATCTTGCTAAAAGCAATTCAGAGGGCCAGTTTGGATGCAGGAGATCTGAAAAAGCACAACTTTCTAGATCAGGGGTCTTCAAACTTTGCCCTTTTATTACTTGTGGACTTCAACTCCCAGAATTCCTCAGCCAGGCACACGCCTGGCTGAAGAATTCTGGAAGTTGAAGTCCACAAATCATAAAAGGGCCAAGTTTGAAGATCCCTGGTCTAGATGATACTCTCTAATCAGTGAGATCATTTGAGGAGGTTCACATTTTTTTCAGGATTGGATCTTCTCTGTACCTACTTCCAGTTCTTTGAAATGCCTCCCTGTTGAGAGGTCTACCCACTTTACTGGCTTTCACAAAGGCCTTATAATTCACCCAAACCCACACATATTATTTAAAAGTCTTTCAAGGATACAACGGCTTATGACCCTCTTTTACCGGTCTACTATAGAAAGCGTCCTCTCGTATGGTATTGTGGTTTGGTATGCTGGTCTGACAGCCGCAGATAGGAAAGCATTACAGAGGGTGGTGAGCACAGCACAATACATTGTGGGCTATCCCCTGACACCACTGGATGACATCGCCAGGGCTCGCTGCCTTGGAAGAGTGAGGAAAATTCTCAGGGATGACTCACACCCTGGACGGTATCTCTTTATTCTCCTACCATCAGGTAGGAGATATAGGAGTATAGCCAGCCATACTAACAGGCTGAAGAACAGCTTTTATCCATGGGCTGTTAGGCTTTTGAACGGGAAATAATTTTATAAACTTTATGCATGATTGACTTGTGAGGCCGGTGCATTGTGCAATTAGCTCACATGGTGTAATAAGATGGAGGGTTTGTGTCACTGTAAGTTGCGGGTGGGGGCACGAAGGGAGGCTCAGCCAATCTCAATGTATACATGGTTGTACTTAGACAATAAAGGTTCATTCAAATAAGGTTGACTGAATCTACTCAATAATTTCTAGATAAAGTCCCTATGATCTTTCTCTGCAACAGTTATATATATATATATATATATATATATATATATATATATATATATATATATATATATATATATATATATATATATATATATATATATATATATATTAACAAAGGGACAATTTACCATATAGTATCAAACACCTAACTCTGGGAGACAGTGAAGGACAGGGAAGCCGGGTGTGCTACAGTGCATGGGGTCGCAAAAGGTTAGACACAACTAAGTGACCAAACAACAACAAATCAAACACCCACAGCTTAAAAATGAATTGTAAAACAGATAAGATTAAGTACAGTTTAAAAGGTTTACTTAGAAAAGTGAAGTCTAAAAGGAAATTCCTTTGAAGAACCTAACAGCTGTTTAGTCCTACCCTTATGAATAACATTATCCAAGTTGGTAACTAAGAATGAATCTATCCCTGGCAATCTTGGACATGTTTCCTCAAAAGTAAATTCCACTGTGCTCAAGGTGGCTTATTTTGAGAGTGTATATAGATTAGTTACTTGACTTATACCAATTTAGGTTATTGGTTCATTCCACTTTAAAATGGTGGCTTTCAGATGAACTAGATTCCATTCCTACGATTGTCAGGAATCTGTTGAAATCTCATGTATTGAAAGGCATCAGGTTTGAATTCAGAGTCTGATTTACAGTCAGTCAGTCAGGGGAACTCCCAGAAGAAGGTAGGTTTCCATGTCTGACTTCCAGAAGATAGATTTCTGTGTCTGACTTACCCCCCACCTTAACTATTTATCATTTTCTATGGAAACTCAATCAAACCAAATGCAAGAAGGCTGGTAATTTTCCAACTCTTTGTTTTGGGTCATTAAAAAAAATGATGCAGAGTATTCCCTTTCAAAAGGTCTCAGTAAAATAAGCAGATGAAAGGAGGTTCTTGTTCTTGAACAAATAGCAGATAATATCATTCATGTGAAGAGGAGTTATTTCGGCCTTTTGGTATCTTGAAACAGTACAAATGGACATTAATTTGCTGCAAGTAGCCTGATACTAGCTAGGTTGACATGTAGATAGAAGGGTTTATTTCAGCCTGCTATATGAAATTTTCCTCTATTAAAAAAAAGCCCCAAACAAATTTTAAGTGGGGCCAAATTATGATTCCATATGTGGATTTTTTTTGTCATAATAAGGTACAAAATTGATGAAACTTGCAAGCAAAATTGCCTTGTTTGATCTTCACAGTCCTGGAATAACATTGCCTAAAGCTATAGTTTCTGTAAACTTTGTACAAAGGACTTAGCTGGTACTGATATAGTCATAATGTGGCCAAGAATGGCATTAGAGCTATTTAGAAAAGTCACCAAACAACAGCAAAAGAACATGGCAGTTGATTCTGAAATTATTTTTCTCCAGTGAACCTTTCTGGAAAAAAATATCTTTTTTCTGCTGAATCTCCTTCCAAAATTACTTTCTCCAACTATAGCTTTTTCAAAGTGCCTTGATGTTAAGCAATATAGTTTTAAGTTGAAAATGTCACAGGGCTGTGAAAAGGAATTGATAGGAAATTTCAGGGTTCCTTGTTGATCTTTGAAGCAGCTTGTGGATTTTTGTTCTTTAACACAGATCTTCAGCGCTGTGCTACCACTTTGATTTCTTTATTGCCAAAACCAGCATGTCTCTCAACTTAATGGCTTCACAGACAAGAACGTGAAGGTGATTTTAGTTATTGCTGTGGCTGAGAAGCTGCCACTGCTATAAAATCAGTAAACACACTTCTTGAATTTTTTCCCATTTACTGGCAGGGAGGTTTTCATGTAAAAAAAGGACAGAAAACGAACTTTAGTTTTGAGTCAATTTTATTGCATAGTAGTGCAGCAAAGCAGTACAGAGGACCTGAATTTCCTGAGCAACACTAAGGTTCCAGCAATGGTCAAATGAAAAGGATGCTTTATTGCAAAATTACAACAGAATTCCACTGGACATGATAATCTTTTGGTCTCCCAAAGAGAAACAGTCCCTTTGTTCAATTCTTTCTTGTTTTCAGAAAAAGACTAAATATAAGCTTTTAAGGCACCTTTTGTGTATCATGCATAATGATTTGTTCACATTGTATGTTAATTCAATGACCACAAGATGGGCAAAATCCAAAGGTCAACTTGAAGACCCAATTTCTCTTGAGTTGATGGCTCCTGTGGAAATAGTAAATGGAGTTCATGATGAATTCAGAGAATAGCACCTGTTGTTGTTGTTTTTGTTAGCTGAGAAGTCATGTCCAATCCATCGCGACCCCATGGACAATGTTCCTCCAGGCCTTCCTGTCCTCTACCATCTTCTGAGGTCCATTTAAGCTCATGCCTACTGCTTCAGTGACTCCAGCCAGTCACCTCATACTCTGTCGTCCCCTTCTTCTCTTGCCCTCAATCTTTCCCAGCATTAGGCTCTTCTCCAATGAGTCCTTCCTTCTCATTAGGTGGCCAAAGTATTTGAGTTTCAACTTCAGGATCTGGCCTTCTAAAGAGCAGTCAGGGTTGATCTCCTCTAGAACTGACTGGTTTGATCGCCTTTCAGTCCAAGGGACTCGTAGGAGTCTTCTCCAGCACCATAGTTCAAAGGCCTCAATTCTTTGGCACTCAGCCTTTCTTATGGTTCAACTTTCCCAGCCATACATTGCAACTGGGAAGACCATAGCCTTGACTATACGCACTTTTGTTGGCAGGGTGATGTCTCTGCTTTTTAGTGTGCTGTCTAGATTTGCCATGGCTTTCCTCCACAGGAGCAAGCGTCTTTTAATTTCTTGGCTGCAGTCCCCATCTGCAGTGATCTTGGAGCCCAGGAAAATAAAATCTGTCACTACCTCCATTTCTTCCCCATCTATTTGCCAGGAATTGAGAGGGCCGGATGCCATGATCTTGGTTTTCTTAATGTTAAGTTTCAACCCAAGTTTTGCACTCTCCTTCTTTACCCGCAACAAGAGGCTCTTTAGTTCCTCTTCACTTTCTGCCATTAGAGTGGTATCATCTGCATATCTTAGGTTGTTGATATTTCTCCCGGCAATCTTGATTCATCTAGCCCTGCCTTTCTCATGATGTGCTCTGCATATAAGTTAAATAGGAGGGCAACAGTATACAGCCTTGCCGGACTCCTTTCCTAATTTTGAACCAATCAGAGGTTCCGTGTCCAGTTCTCACTGTTGCTTCTTGACCCGCATATAGGTTTCTCAAGAGACAAATGAGATGGTCTGGTACACCCATCTCTTTAAGAACTTGCCACAATTTGTTGTGATCCACACAATCAAAGGCTTTAGCATAATCAATGAAGCAGAAGTAGATGTACAGTATTTCTGGAACTCCCTAGCTTTCTCCATGATACAGCGTATGTTGGCAATTTGATCTAGTTCCTCTGCTTCTTTGAAATCCTGCCTGTACTTCTGGTAGTTCTCGATCCACATACTGCTGGAGTCTAGTTTGTAGGATTTTAAGCATAACTTTACTAGCATGTGAAATGAGTGCAATGGTGCGATAGTTTGAACATTCTTTGGCACTGCCTTTCCTTGGAATTGGAATGTAAACTGATCTTTTCCAATCCTGTGGCCACTGTTGAGTTTTCCAAATTTGCTGGCAAATTGAGTGTAGCACTTTTACTGCATCGTCTTTTAAGATTTTGAATAGCTCAGCTGGAATACTGTCACCTCCACTAGCTTTGTTGTTGTTCAGCTTTCCTAAGGCCCACTTCACTTCACATTCTAGGATGTCTGGCTTGAGGTCAGTGACCACCTCATCATGGTTATCAGGGATTTTAAGCTCATTCTTGTATAGTTCTTCTCTGCGTTCCCACAGAGAGGGCCTCCTCAGGGTGCCTCCGGTCAGAGAATGCCGGCTGGTGGCCCCCAGGGGGAGGGCCTTCTCTGTGGGTGCCCCGGCTTTGTGGAATCAACTGCCAGTTGAGCTCCGGATGGCACCGGATCTCCGCTCCTTCCGGCGCGGGTTAAAGACCCATTTATTCGAACAAGCTGGCCTGGCCTGTTGGGGAGTTAACTCAGGGTTTTAATATTTGTATATTTTTACTGTTTTACTTTGGGCAATAATTTAATTCTTTTTTAACTTTTGTACTTGTGTATTTTTATTTATGCCCTGTTCACCGCCCTGAGTCCTTCGGGAGAAGGGCGGTATAAAAATTTAATAAACTTAAACTTAAACTTAAACTTAATTTTGCCAACTCTTCTTAATCTCTTCTGCCTCTGTTAGGTCCCTGTCATTTTGGTCCTTTATCATGCCCATTTTTGCATGAAATGTTCTCTTCATCTCTCTAATTTTCCTGAAGAGATCTCTGGTCCTCCCTATTCTATTGTTTTCTTCTATTTCTTTGCACTGTTCATTTAAGAAGGCATTCTTATCTCTTCCCAGGTATTCTCTGGAATTCTGCATTCAGTTAGGTGTATCTTTCTTTTTCTCCCTTGCCTTTCGCTTCCCTCCTTTCCTCAGCTATTTGCAAAGCTTCCTCAGACAGCCATTTTACTTTCTTGCATTTCTTTTTCTTTGGGATGGTTTTAGTTGCTAACTCTTGTACAATGTTGCGAACCTCCATCCATAGTTCTTCAGGCACTCTGTCTATCAGATCTAATTCCTTAAATCTATTTGTCACCTCTACTGTATATTCATCAGGGATATGATTTAGTTCATACCTGAGTGGCCTAGTGCTTTTCCCTACTTTCTTCAGTTTAAGGCTAAACTTTGCAACGAGAAGCTCATGGTCTGAGCCACAGTCAGCTCCTGGTCTTGTTTTTACTGACTGTATAGAGCTTCTCCATCTTTGGCTGCAGAGCACATAGTCAATCTGATTTCTGTGTTGACCGTCTGGTGATGTCCATGTGTAGAGCTGTCTCTTGGGTTGTTGGAAAAGAGTGTTTGCTATGACCATCATATTCTCTTGAGAAAATTCTGTCAGCCTGTGCCCTGCTTCATTTTGTACTCCAAGGCCAAACTTGCCTGTTATTCTGGTTATCTTTTGGCTTCCTACTTTAGCATTCCAATCCCCCATGATGTTAAGGACATCATTTTTTGGTGTTAGTTCTATAAGGTGCTGTAGGGCTTCATAGAACCAGTCAATTTCATCCTCTTCTGCACTTGTGGTTGGGGCATAGACTTGGACTACTGTGATATTGAATGGTTTGCCTTGGATTTGAACTGAGATCATTCTGTCATTTTGGGGACTGTATCCCAGTATTGCTTTTCCTACTGTTTTATTGACTATGAAGGCTACTCCATTTCTTCTGAGGGATTCTTGCCCGCAGTAGTATACCTGATGGTCATCTGAATTAAATTCATCCATTCCTGTCCATTTTAGTTCACTGAATCCTAAGATGTCGACTTTCAGTCTTGTCACCTTTTGTTTGACCATGTCCAGCTTGCCTTGATTCGTGGATTTTACATTCCAGGTTCCTATGGAGAAAAAATCTTTACAGCATTGGACTTTCCTTTCACTACCAGATACATCCACAGCTGAGCATTCTTTCGGCTTTGGCCCAGTCACTTCATTCTTTCTGGCACTACTAGTACTAGCCCTCTGCTCTTCCCCAGTATCATATTGGATGCCTTTTGACCTGAGGGGCTCATCTTCCAGAGTCATATCTTTTTGCCTTTTGGTATTGTCCATGGGATTTTCATGGCAAAGATACTGGAGTGGGTTGCCATTTCCTTCTCTAGTGGATCACATTTTGTCAGTAAATTCACGGGTTTTTGTTAAAATTCCAGGCACAATTCAAGGTGGTACTGGTAATCTATAAAACCCTATATGTTTGGGCCATCACTACTCTCAGAACTGTCTGTTCCAATGGAATCGGTCTACACTCCATGATCTAATAGGGAAGCTGGGAATCCACAGAATGGCCTTCTCAGTAGCAGCCTTTTACTGAAGAACAACTTGCGCAAAGATCGGGTTAACATGTTTCTATCGTATTGAAAGTAGTAAAAGTAGTTCTTCCACAAGGGTTTTTAAACTATGGGATTCTTAATAAGCCACACCAATGGTTTGGGCTTCGGTACTGGTTTTACTCTGGATTTTGTTTCAATATTTAATACTGTATACCTTCTTGAGTCTGGTGGGTAGCTGGAACAAACAAACAAACAAACAAACAAACAAACAAACAATAAATGCCAGGAAAGTGAAGCTACCATAATAGAGATGGGGTATTTAGCCAAGGTAAATGTATATTTCTGTTTCTGCCATTCCATATTGGCTCTATACCTCTCTCTATCAACCAACCATCTTCATTACTGGGCAGCTCAGCTGATATATGTCTGGTTCTGTTGTAGTACATCCAAAAATGCTGCAAATCCAACTTTTCATTTTGTAATGTTGAATATTCAAGGTAACTATGAGCAGCTCCATTTTATTACTGGTAGGAATACCTGACGTTCTATTCCTTTGAATTGGTAAGCTGTTCTATCTTTATGCCAAGTCTGGGAGCAGCATTGTGCAGCGGTACTTTCAAAACTCCTCATAGTCACTACAATCAAAGTCTAATGAAAAAGCGCTGATTGTACGCTGTTTTTGTGCTAGCTGGAGGAGGTACAACTTGAGTCATATTAGTTGTCAACATTTCATGGTTGTCTATAGGAAGGTCAAATGCAGATGAGGTTTAAACTGTTTCTGAAGGTTGGGGAACAAAACCACGGTGGTGAGGAAGGACCATACAGCTGGGTGAGGTCTTTTACTCTTACTACCAAAGTAGATACAGCTAAGGCAGGGGTCTTCAAACTCGGCCCTTTTATGACTCATGGACTTCAACTCCCAAAATTCCTCAGCCAGCATGGCTGAAGAATTCTGGGAGTTGAAGTCCATGAGTCATAAAAGGGCCGAGTTTGAAGACCCCTGAGCTAAGGCATGGAAGAAGTCTATATTCCAAATCATACTAACTATCCAAATCAAGTATGGCAGTTTTGTTCCTTATTTAAGTAAGAATTTTGGCCTCCAAGGAAGGAAGAAAATGGAAATGAGTAAACAGGAACTCCGTCTACATTTGCCAAATGTGAACTTTACTTCTTCATTATTTCATATTTTAGCAAATGTTAAATGTAATACAAACCGTGTCTTATTCTACCATCCTTTTTTGAGTGATAATGAAATATTTGGGAAAACAAACGGTTGACTTCCTAAGTACCATTTTATTTGGACTCCGAGAAAAGGAACAAAGTTTTAAAGTGAGGATACTTTACCCTGAGCAACTCTAAGTTTATGAACTTTGCAAGATAAGTTCAAGGTTTATATGAGCTAATATAACAAGCAATTTTTTTTAACCACAAGGCTTTGGAGATGAGTGTGAAAGTCTTAAAGGGCATCATATTCTGTCTTTCACGGTAATGTACTCTTGAGTGAAAAAAACCCACATAATAAATGTCAGGTTTCTGAACACGTCAAGGATTGTATACATTTTAATGCCAGGCAGCATAAACTATGCAGAACTAAGGGAACAAATTGTCTGATTCAGTGCAAAATTTCTTTTTAATGTTAAAGATATCACCAGAGATATAGCATGTCATTCTGGTGTTCCACAAACAACATGAAGGTGGGTGGGGGGGAGGGAAAGAATACTACACATAAATCTTATCTTCTTAGAGAAAAAGAAATCCCTATAACTTTCTGGTTTTTTGATCCTGACTATAATAATAATAAAGGCACAAATCAGAAGAGTAAACATAGGAAACATCCATTTAAAACTAGTAGATTTTAAGGCAACCCCAAATGTATTTCTTAAAAACAATATTTAAAAATATGAAAAGTCAGAGACACTGTATTGACAAGAAAAGTATGTATTATCAAGAGAAGGAATTTTCCCAGTTATAACATGACTGTGAAAATAGTATCATCAAGAAAGAAGTGCCATTGACCGACAGCATGACTGAGAATATCTTGGAGCACAATCAGAAGTGTGCCCGAATGATTAAACAACAGATTTTAAGAGTTTAACTAAAATTGTTAACATTCAGAGCTCTGCATTCAATTTTCATTAAAGAATATGGCACGAAGTACTCTGTGTAAAGAATATGTACAAAGTACTCTGATGCCATAAGTACTGTGGCATCAGAGCATAACTATTGATTTTCTTGCCCTTCATCTTATATTCTTGACTTGGAATACAATTTTTTTTATGGAATACAGGTTTTATCAAATATGGATGTCCTAAAGGGCTATTATGTTCATGGACATTTCCTTGATGATTACCAGGCCCCACATAATACATTAATTAATTAGTTTATTTATTATTTCAATGTGCAAGCCACCCATCTCAAATATATTTTGTTACAGTATCTATTTTATTATGTTTCCTCTGTGCCCGTATGTCATTGTGTGCATGTACATATGTACGTCTCTGTGTGATGGGAATCTAGCATAATGAAAAGCAAAGATTAGATGTGGTTCTCGTCTTTATATTTTAAAAAAAACTTTTGGGGCTCTATCTATATCTAAGAAGCATGTTTAAAAAATGGATAGGGACTTGTGGCCCAGAACTCTCTTCTAAATCAAGCTGATCTACCTGGAGAAAAAAGTCAGCTGAGATTATACAGAACACCTGAACAGACTAAAGGAATGGTGGCCATACACAATATACAGTAGCTGCAATTTTGTATTACTCTCTTTGGAGGAAGAACAGTATAATTATGATGGCTTTCAATTGTTGATATTATGATAATGCTCTCAACACCTCATGAATCAAGCTCACTGTTGCAATTAATATTTTGGCGGGGCTTCCACATATCCGATAACCCTTTTTCTTTGTGAATTTCAGTCATCAGTGAGCCCAGATTGCCTATTAATCCTATAGTGGGTTGAAGTATAAAAGTGGGTAATAGTAATCTACTTGGAGTATCAAAGGTCTGATAGGCTGCAATTAACAACACTTCATATATATTTGTATCCACATTATTGTGCTTTCTACTATATTACTGTTAATTTGTAGTGTATTTCTCTATCTGTTCCTTTCAAAATGGCAGTTATATTGGGCATTGTTGAACTTCTATAAGAAATTGAGAGATGTTGAAAGGTGCTTTACTCAGTTCTACTTTCCCAGAAGTATGAAAAACAAGGACAAGTCCTGAAGGATCTGGACTGTAAGTTTCTTGGCTTCCTTTATGCTGTTCCCAAAATGTTTTCAAACCAGCCCATTTCCATGACAATAGCTCATTTGGAAGACAGAGTGTAAGGCTGGACAGGAATTCATTCCCATGGCACCTCCTTAAACCAAGTGACTCTTTTGCCAGATCAAGGGACAGCTGTGCAATCCCAGAGAAAGATGCAGCTGTTTTCCAAAATCACCAACTGAGGCTATTGAGCAGCTTTTCTCATTAGAAATTAGAAACTTCTTGCAGAGACCTTATTCCTTTGACTCCATGTTTGCTTCTTGGAAATTAGAACAAAACTCTTTTTCTTTTTTTCTTTTTCTTTCTTCTTTTTTTTTCAGTGCTAGAGGCTAAGGGCCATCTGGGAAGGTACATTTGACACGGAGAGAGCATTTGTTACTTTAGAATTTGTGGCAGCTAAGAAGTGTCATCCTGTTTGAGTTCTATTTTTTGAACTTTCCCATGGAACATTGAAGGAGTAGTGATTGCCTCCTGTATCGGGCTGGCAGAAATGAAGAACATTGAAAATTGCCTTCAAACTGGTTTATGAGGGATTGGAGGGATGGCTGGAAACTAAGTGAAACTTATGCTGTGAGAAAATGTCCAATATCTCATCCTCTTCTTTTCCTCCCCCTTGCCAAGAAGACATTTAGCTTTATTTATAACTGTTAATTATCAACATACTTGCCATGTTGCTATTTAAAGTGCAGAGTAAGTTGATGGCACTAGAAAAACATAAACTCCTTTCACAGGAAAAAAAAAGGCAGAGCACAAATATTATTAATAGTAGCTTGGAGGAAGAAGCAAGGGGATGTCCTTTGTGTTTTGTAGTGTTCTGGGCAGCCATGAGGCTTCCACTACAACATGAATGGAAAACACTGGATAAACATTGAGTTTGACCCATTATCTGACACATAGATCACACATCTAACAGCCTTCCTTAGAATCATACAGATGACAAGGGCCATCCTCAGTGCAGGAACCTAATTAAACTGTCCCAGAGAGATGGCAATTTAGCCACTCCACTCGAAGGAAGCCCACTACTTCTCTTGGTACTTGACACCACCATCAAATTATTTTCACTAACAGGAACGTATTTCCAACATTCAATTTAAATCTTTTTCCTGAAACTTAAATGCATTATGAAAGAAGTTCTTGGCATTATTCTATCTTATATTATTTCAAATATGTGAAGAATGCTGTTACATCCCACTTCTCCTTTAGAATTTTTCCATGCATCAGTGTCAACCACTGTATTGTTTCCTCCTTTTTGAACTTATGAACGTTTGCCATCCTCCATTCATCTGGCACTTCATCATTTCTCAAAATTTCTCAGGCATAAGGCTTTCCCACTAGCTAGTTTCTTTAATACTCAGAATACTGATCCTGGAAACTTAAATTCATTGAAAGCAAATAAGTATTTTTTGATCATATTTCAATCAATTTCAAGCTTCAATCATGTCCCTTTGCCCCTTTCCTGGTAGAATATGAGGAGGAGAGGGCTGGAAAATGGAAGATTAGTAACCTTGCCTTTGTTCTGTTTATAATTCCATCTTATTCACTGAACAATTAGTATCCTGATTATAGTCTTTTTTTGCTGAACATATCAGAATAAGCCCTTTTTTATTTTTCTTAACATCAGGGCTTTTTTTCTCATAGAACGCTCAGAACGGAGTTCCGGCACCTTTTTTTGGATGGAACCTTGTATGGTAGGCAAGGAGGGTTGTATGACATGTGTGAGTTCTGGCACCTTTTTCTGTTACAAAAAAAGCACTGCTTAACATCCTTCGCTAAACTGAGTGTTTATTTTGCTCTACAATTCTGGCTGTCAGTTTTTTTTCTTTTGTGAACAGTCTCTCTTTCCATTTCCTGTATGAGTTTTTTGGTTTCTAGATTTTCGCTAACTTTTTTTGCATAGCCATTAATGAACACTTTTTACCATTAGCTTCTCCCGTCATGAGATCTTACTAAGGTATGTTCTGAGTTTATGAAAACCAGGGCTTTTGTTCTTTGATATCCAAGTGTTGTGTTTGACTACAATCAGGTTTAATTTCCCTTGAATCAAGAATTCCACCATTACAGTAATTCCTTATTGCAGTCTTCAAACCAGAACACACAACCAGTGATAACTGGGGTCCGGAGGATTGTTGAAGACACATAGGAGTGTGCCCAAGAGCAAGATCCCCATTCTCTTACACACTCTTACAAAATAGAAAGTATCAATCACACAAGAAAGGATTCTTGAAATTGTCTTAGGAATGTTTAAATCAAACTTTAGAGTGTTTATTGACTCACATTGTCTGCACAATTTAATGAAGGCTTTGTGCAGATTTCGTTTTCCTAATTTGTGTGGACAGTCTACTCAAACCAACATTCCCAAATCTGTTCTTGGAGTATTGTTAATGTAGAGGAACGGATGAGTGCTTCTCAGCAGTAATTAATAAGGAGAGCCCATGTAATCTGGCATGTGAAGATTTCCTCTTAACACTCAACTTCATTTCATGCTGAAGTAAATCCTATTGCACTAAGTCTGTGATAACCTATGGCATCCCTCTCATTATTACCTAGTTAATGTGATAACATAGCCATCAATAGACTCATGGCTATAATTACTTCAGATATATCATTTTAAAAAGAAGGAATGTGGACATGATTAAAAGTGGCCTTTTCTGAGAAATACTTTTAAAAAGAGAAAGAGAGAGAGACTAGTCTTTGCCTCAATTTTAATTTACTATAGAAAGAGCATGTGCCTGCCAAATCATGAAATAACTATTTTAAAATGTTGGGTAGGAGACTAATAGTATTCACTCATCTATGCATGTACACTGAGAAGCAAAGTTACAAAACAGAAACTTTTAATAATACATTTTTAAAAAGCCATTTAAAACTTGATCATGAGTGATTCATTTCTTCCTAATAAGCACTGATTTATTTTTGGTTTTTTTGTTTCTGCATTTCTCTAATATGTTTAGTAAAATGAAGTGCTTCTCATCAAGGCGAATTAAGGCCTAACTCCAGCCTATAAGTGAAGTGTGTGGAATAAAATGAAATATATGGAAAATGGAGATCATTTAGAAGAAAGCTAAGGAGAAGAGATACGTTTAAACACATTCTAGGGAAGAGCCAGACAGACATCAAAAAATTATTAACTTCAAAGGATGGTTAGAACAAGGAAGAATGAAATTAATTTAGAAATGGAAATGGTGGTCTTCAATTTATGGAGAACAGAGGGACAGAAGTGAAAGTGAAATGACTGCCAATGATCCAAGAAACTGTCAGAATCTAGCTTTTCAAGGTTTCTTTTTAAGAAAACAGCAACAAATGCTGGTGGCTAATCAGAACTGGTACTACAGCTGATAGAACCAGGGGATATTATAAATACGCACGAGGAATGAAAAGTAAAAAAGAAAAGAAAAAAAGAAAGAGATGAATTTTCTAGGGGGGGGGAGAAATAGGGCATCTGTGGGTTTTTATTCCTGTTCATTTTGCATGACCCAGTTGTTTGATGAGGGTTTTGGAAATTGGATTAGCTGCAAGGTTATTTCTTGCCAAAGCCAAACCCCTGGGTTTGCTGACTGAGTTATGGTGTTTGTATAATAATGTCATGCCTCCTTGACTCAGTTAAGTACAGTATGTCTCCAGAAAGAGACCCACAAACAGTTGAGATGATGTGTTTATACATTCAAAGAAAGTCTCAGTGTTTCTTGACTACTGGGTATATCTATGGCCATGCTCTCCACTAACTATACACCTGTAAGAAGAGGTTCCTAATGGAAAACCCCCTTAAATTAAGGCTTCATCACATTTTGATTATATAGAAATGATGCACATTTCTTGGTTGTGTGCATTGTATACCCTCACTACATGAGTGTAGTGGGTATTTGATGACAGAGGTGTTAGCAATAGTAGTAGCAATAGTCTGAATTAACAGCTAAGGGCCATGCAGTTCATAATATTACGATAGAAGGGACTTGAATGAGCAATTACTTGAAAGAGAAAAAGAGAAAAATAAAAGGTAGTTTTGAAGTTATAACTCTGACAGGTAATAACCTGACACAAGAGAAAATGAGACAAAAGAAGAATGGTACAGAGAAGACAAACGACTGGAATTCATTCGTTTTCAAGAATGGAGTCATCCAAAGTAGCAGACTAAATATTGAAACATACTAGCTAAAAAAGAAGTGATACCAAGAAAAGAATGATAAAAATAATTTACCTCCCAACGATTTTAATACGTTTCAGTATGATTAGGTCTGGGTAGAATTCCATAAGTAAAAAACCTTGGATAGTGCTTAGAGAAAGAACAATAACAACAGCCACAGCCACAAACTATTAATATGTCTAGAACAGGTGCTCCGAATATATACAAATAGACTGAACTGTGCTCCCTATATTCCCAAGACACTTTACATCTTGCAAAGAAGCTCTTTGTTCTGCTCCTATTATAGAGAATAAAATATTTTTAATAAATTTTTGTAGGCGGGAGTGGGGAGAGGCTTACCTGTCTTTAGTGGTAAATTTAAATATTCCTTTACTGTCTATAATGATATGTGGAAGTTTATGTTTTATGTTTATGTTTTATTTAATTTATATACCGCCCTTCTCCCTAGGGACTCAGGGCGGTTCACAGGGCATATAAATAAAATACAATACTATACAAAAGTTAAAACAAAGATTAAATCAGTGCCCAATTAAAAAAACAATAATGCAATCTAAAATGACAATTTAAAACACAGCTCCCCCATCAGGCCAGACCGGCCAATTCAAACAAATGGGTCTTCAGACCACGACGGAAAGTTCGGAGGTCCGATGCCGTCCGGAGCTCCACCGGCAGTTGGTTCCACAAAGCCGGGGCACCCACAGAGAAGGCTCTCCCCCTGGGGGCCGCCAGTCGACATTCCCTGACCGGAGGCACCCTGAGGAGGCCCTCTCTGTGGGAACGCACAGGGCGGAGGGGAGTTGAAGCCGGAAGTGACCTTGGGAGATGGTAGAAAGATACTCAGACTGGGCAATGGTCAGATAAGAGGCTGCTGAGCCCCTAGAAGAAATGGGAGAGTGGTAAATATCTCACAAGGGACCCACCCTAGTTTCTTGGGCTGTAAAGGCAAGAGGGAGAGATATACACTTTCAGACTTGAAAGATTCTGTTAATGTTACCTTATAATAAAAGTAAAGCTAATAGTTCTGTATATGCCTCTTGGATCTGATATCCATCTTGCAAGTCTCAAGAAAAAAAAGCATTTTAAAAAATGGATGGAGAATTAGATATTTACTCTTTATCAGTTTATAACCAATAATACTCTTCAGTCTTTTGTATAATTATATTTTACCAAAACACATTAATAAAATTGTAATGGAATATCCTATATTATATAACCAGATATCTGGGATTTTAGACAATATTGGGTATGCTTCTTATGATTTGAAAACTATATTAGTGCAACAACAGTAACAAACTTTTTTCTAAAAAATACCATTTATATCCCGCCCGTCTCCGAAGACTCAGGGCGGCTTACAATCTAAGCACAAATCAAATGCGCTTAGCAATAGCCTTCATTCTATGTATATGCCTGCTTATTAGGGCTTTCGCCCCACCCCCCCAAGCGGCATTATTACAAAGTCAGCTTATTGCCCCCAACAATCTGGGTCCTCATTTTACCTACCTCGGAAGGATGGAAGGCTGAGTCAACCTTGAGCCTGGTGGGACTTGAACCTGCACTAATTACAGGCAGCTGGTGTTACTTAAGGAGGCATTAGCCCACTGCTCCACCAAGGCTCTTTTGCATTTATTGGACTTCCTAACATTTTTTTAAAAAAATAGTTATTGGTGCATTTATTTGGTCAAGGCCCACATGAACCAGGTTCATGGGAAGAAATTAAAGTCTAACCATGATAAGATGTAGTTAAATTGTTCCCCAAAGTTTGAAGTTGTTCATTTACAAAGAGCTTTGAATAACATCAACCTTGGATGAATAAAAGAAAGGTGATTGTGCAATCCTTAAAACTTGTGTGTGTGTGTGTGTGTGTGTGTGCCAGAGTCTAAAAACTGGAAAATTTGGGCAAAATGATTCTACTTGTTGCTTAAATGCTCTATTTGGGGCTTAAAAATTGAGGTAGAGTAATTAGCATAAAGAAATGGCTACTTTTCTTGCATTGTAGACAAAATTGTAATTTCTTGTAAATTTTTAATTTTATTGTATACTTTTTATTCTTTTATTAGTTATTAGTTTGTATCATTTAATTTTATATGTGTATGTGTGTCTAAATTTTATTAGCAAGTTCTGTAGCTTTAATAAATAAAATAAAATTAGCTTTAAAAAACTCTGAAACCCCACTTTGCATGCTATTCTCATAAATCTCCAAAATGGGAGCAGTGCCTTATCTGAGAGTCTCCAGCCTTGGATGCAGCTCTCAGAATCCTTCCACAATTTGACTGCAAATTGTATGTCTTTTAATGCACCAGAAGGGAAAGGTTGACTTAATATTAATTTGTTTTACATTTAAGTGTAAATTAATTCCATTCAAATGCAACTTTGTTCTAGCCCTATCCTTTTGCTACAATGGCTCCTCCTTTTTTTGAAGGAGGCAGAGGTAATAACCTCTGGTATGCCCATTAAAGCTCACATGGGCCTCCGATCATGTTGCTTGTCCCTTTCATGGCTAAATCAAAGATACAGTGGATTCAGCAAGGCCACTGAAATAAGCAGGAAAAATAAGCAACAACTAAGTAATCACAACTTTGTGCCCAATAACTCTGCTCTCTCTTCTTTGTTTCTCTGTCCATTTCTCTAAAACAACTAAAAAGGTCACTGAGGAAAATGTATTATGTTAGACAAATTACTTTTCTCAGCAGCCCAACTATAATGATCTTTATTCTTGCAAGTATAATTATCTATATGCTGCATGCACAATTTAGATTGGATGAAAAGGCAGGCCAGGATGGTAAGACTATTTTTTTTAAAATCCCATTTACGGTATATCCCGCCCTTCTCCGAAGACTCAGGGCGGCTTACAATTTAAAGCACAAATCAATTTAAAGCACAAATCAAGACTATTTGTGTATTAATTCTCAGAATTTACTCTATTTTATTACTGAATATCAAAGCCTCTTGACGGCTTTCATTAAAATAACAAGTTAAAAATAGAGATACTAAAAATTGATGGTGAACTGATGGAGCAGTAGTTTGGATAATGAATCATCTGCAAGAAAACAAGCAGGCTCAGAGAGTGCCAAGGACCCCTCATATTAAAACTGTTTTAAAGAACTATTAAAAATAATCAAATAAAAGTGTGTTTGTTTAAAAAGGCTATCTGGAAAGCTGTTTTAAAAAAATCAAACAAAGGAATTAAACTCTCTACCTTAACTGGAATGCATTTTGATGAATGGGTACAAAAGAGATTTCTAATTCTCTGTGAGTTGGGCCTGTGACAAGTGTTAATAAACCTCCTCAGTTGCTGGTTTAGATTAAAAAGAGGTGTTGTTCAAAGAACCCTCAACCCAGGTATATAAGGCCTTAAAGGCAAAAACCAGCAATTGAAAGCTAATAACAAGAAGTGCATGTGTGTACCAATCACAGTAAGATAAGCCAAAACTCTTTGTATCTCTTCGGCACATCTTGCTTATGCAGAAAACCTGATTGGAGAAATCTGTAATAAGAATACTTGCACAAAGGTTTTGCCCAATAATGCAGTGACTAGAAAATTAAAGCACCCAACAAGCTACTTTTACTCTTATAGCCCGATCTTATCACTTATTTAAATGGAAATGCTAGGATTTAAACTGATTTAAATGTAAATAATTTGAATTCAGAGCAGATTGTCAAACACCACGGACAGGCAGTGCAATTAGAAACTTCACCACTAGATGTCCTGTGGAGTAAACTAAAAAAACTTTGTTGCATTAATTTGCACTTGAGCTTTAGAGGAGAAATGTTTTTTTTCCAGTTGCACTATTCAGGTTCATATTTATGAAGCTATTGGTGTGAAATATTAGGGCAGATTCCACATTAGCATAGATAAAGGCACATAGTAAGCAAACATATCTGTATATTAAGATTAAATAAGTAGCTATTATTCTGGGTGCCTCAAAATGAAATACTCTAATATACTGGTGTATTCATGAATTTTATATCATCAGTGATTGGGGGAATAATTATTGTTTGTTCTTCGTTGCAGCAACTTCAGGGGCAAACCTGCATACACTCTCATTTCATAGACTCGCATTAAACCCAGTGTATCTTTTCCCATATTCCCTTGGCCTTTCAGGCGTCATAATTATACCATCAAGATGGTTTTTGCTTGCCTCTAAACCAAAACTGATTTTTGAAACATACAGTCTACTGAATACATCTAAAGATCTTGAAGAGTTGCATATTTGGGGTACTCAGCTAATATATTTGGCTTTTTTCTCTGCTGCTCAGTTATTGAACAGTATACCTATTTTACTATCACACTGAGAAATCAAGCTCTGAAGTCTGAGCTAGATATTATTGGGACCATCAAATGAACTTTGTTTATAGGGCATGACTTCAAACTGGGTTTAATTTCAATGAATTTTTCAAACATATAAGGAGAAAGGCATTTTACCTCTTGGCTGGACTAACTTTTGCAATGTGTGTGTTCAGTTATGCATCTGCTGATATGTTCGGTGTGGGCAGACTGTCTCTCCTAAGGACTATCTGATGTGTGAATTCATATCTAAAGATAAGGAGAGGCTCTGGCTGGATTTTTCATGGGCATTTACTTTCTGTCGTTGTGATCCCATTTTAAGCTCAAAGTAAATGACACATGCTCTAATCTGCCTTCTTGAAAGCATTTCCCCCTCTATATGCCATTTTCCCCCCACTGCTACTTCTGTGAAATGCTAAGTTGTTTCTTCTTCAATCTTGCCGTGTTATTCTTAGGTGGAAGTTTGGGTGTCCGAAGCTGAACAGACATTGCGGTTTGCTTATGTAGGTGTACGAATTATTTCACGGAGAAGCAAATTTTCAGATGTCACAAAAGGAAGGAAATAAAAGCAGAGAAAGACCATATCTAGGGTTTATTATATATATATATATATATATATATATATATATATATATATATATATATATATATATATATATATATATATATATATATATATATATATATATATATATATATATATATATATATATATATATATTAAAAAAGCATTATTTTGTAATATAAAATTGCCATTGGTTGTTAAGTGCTTTGTGGAGGGCAAGACATATTTAGGATTTATTTATATTTACTATTTTCTATAACAATGATGATCCTAAGATTCTGATAATTATCTTGCACCATTCCTTTGCAGAAAAAAAATATGTGCAGTTAACAGGCACATATAACAGCATGATGGGCTTTGCAGCAAATGAAAAAAACTGCCAGATGGATATATTTTATAGAACAAAGTAGGAGGGTAATATATACACTTGAAGACTCTTTTATGTTACTTGTTAAGACTGCATGATTTAGTGACTCCTGAAACTCTGGTATCAGCTATTTCAAAAATTGCCAAAATAAATTTGGATAACATGCAAGAAATATGAAATGTGTAACTGGAGTATCCTATATAGGCTCACCTTATAGGGAGATGAGTATAATACAAATATATTGCAAAGTGAATGCTTAGGTTTTCAGAAATGTTAAATATGTTTTTTTTACTACCAATAATTCAGGCTAAATTTTTTATAAATAAATAAATCCCACTTTTTAGACTCCTCGGTGGAAATTTCAAAAAGATGGGTTACTGTTTTTATATTGAATATGCAGCAAAGATGAAGATATATTAGTGCAGATGATTGTTCAAGTCTGTTAATAGCTTGCTTTTTGTTAGATATAATTACTGTAGTGAATGCTAAGGTTTAAATATGTCAGTGTATTATTAAATTAGAACTTTGTAAATCCTGTGATTGGACTGTAGAAAAAAAATGTGACAATGTATTCTTGGAAGGATGTGTGTGTGAACCAGATTCTGTGGTCTGACGAACCAAATTTTCAACAGTCTTTGAACTGGCTGGTTATCAATGAAAAAGAAAGATCAGACAGCCTGATTCTGTTTGACCAAGGCTCAATGTGTTATTAAAAAAAACTGAACTGTGATGATTTTAAAGATGTAGTCATTAAGTCTGTATTGAAATAAATATACATCTTTATAGCTTTTTTGTTGACTTGTTTTGTATTATTTTGAATAACCCCATTACAATATTTCAGTTTAGAGGAAGGTTCACTGGATATCTTTTCATAATTAGAAAGTTCTTTCCTGATCTTTGTATAAGTGAAAATAATCAGAAAAGCATAGGCCCTTGTTTTCTTTTTAATTGTTTTATTGAAGTTGTTTTTCATTTTTCCCCCCTATCATCCTGGGCTATTTTGAGAGAAACAGCAACAAAAATAATAAGCACTATGATTTTCATTGTCCTCCTCTTCCTCCTCTGTACAATCATCATAAGAAGTTGATAGCTTTAGTTAGTTCTTAATGTAGATCCACTGAAATTGCTATAACACTTTCAGGAAAATAGCTCTTTAACATCTGTTATTGCAGTAACAAATCTCATTTGACTTTTATTTACGTATGCTATGATGCTGAACATTGCAATAATTCTGTATTTTTAAAACAAAAACAACAAAATATTTTGTCTCCTATTTGTTTGTTTGGCCTTTCAAAAAAAAAAATAGAAGCTTGGGACTTCTGAATTAATTTTTCAACAGTGATGTTCCTAAACAGAAACAAAAACTTACATTTTGAAAATACTTCTTCCCCTGAACTGTCTCAAAATGATTTTTCAAAAAGTCAGAGGGAGAAGAAAAAACAAGAAAACACTTAACATCTGTTGATACAAAAACATTCAGTGCTACAGGCATTCTTGGTAGCACTAAACGGTGGTTTATGCTTGCTGAAATTCAAGAGTGAATTGAAGTCCTGGTATATGACGGTAGGTACAATATTTATCTAATAATTTGTTGCCCATCTTAACACAAGTGAGTCTTAATGCCATTACTGAAACTTGGTGGGATGGAACTCATGATTGGAACATAAGGGTATAAATTGTTTTAAAAAAACAACACCCAACAAAAAAAGGAATGGGAATTGCATTGTATATAAGAATGTAGCTTTAATATTATAAATAAACTTAGCATGAGAAAACTGTTTATAAAACACTAGTAAGATAAACATACTTTCTTTTTTTGAGTTCCAGGATTCAGCAGTTCCAATACTGTAAATCAGCATGAGGTGAGTGCTTGGTTAGGACCACAGCTGGGCATTTCAAATATACACACATGTATATAGGCATGCACCCACATGAAATATCACCCTTTCAGTAATTTCAGCGCTACCGAGTATAATCCTATGCATAGAGAAAAATTGCATGGCCACAGAGTCTTGCGGGAAACATTGGATTTCCTAAGAGAAAGTTTCTGCAAAGCTAAGTGAGTAAGCAGAGAAGCCAGAACTTTTGGTTGTCTAATTATCTCAATGGCAGCATTTGCATTTTATATAAAGGGTTTTTCTTTTTAGTTTTGTATGATCATTTTTTTTTTGTCCATTTCTGTTGCATGCTGCCCCAGTTTTGTGACTGGGGTGGACTTATAAATTCCTTCAATCAATAAATCAAAATAAAATGTCTGTGGTTGCTGTCCCTAGCAGAAATAAGGTGTTTGAAGAAGTTGCCAATGTTATTAATTCAGAAATGATCAGATAAAAATGAAGAGGGTCATAGGCACCCACTGAGTAGCAACAACAAAAACCCTTAAAAACTGCTTGCTCAGTCTGACTTAAGGAGCTGGGCTTTGTCTGTTTTACAATACTCCTTGAGTTCCATTACAGTGAAGTTTGCCCATCACGGTCATAACTCATGACAGTCTTAATCAGGCCAACCAAGTGACCAATTAGATATTATTATTATTATTATTATTATTATTATTATTATTAATTATTATTATTATTATTATTATTATATTATCATTATTATTATTATTATTATTATTATTATTATTATTATTATTATTATTATTATTATTATTATTATTATTATTATTATTATTATTATTATTATTTTGCAGTGGTTGCTAAGACAATCAAAATGGTTGCTAAGCAAATCCACAGTAATCAAGGGAGCATCATGGTTATTAAATAAACTAATAGTTTGCTATGGGCTCACTTTTGGAAAAACTGTCATAAAATGTGGTCATCTGACTGCAAGATGCTGCAAATGACTGTAAATATGGCTGGATGCCAAGCAGCTTAAGTGGAATCACATGCGTGGAAGTGAGGACAACCGTTGGCACTTTGAAACTGTGTTGTAAGCAGGGCTTTTCAACCAGTGGTACGGATACCACTTGTGGTCCATTGGCACCTGGCAGGTGGTACGCGACCATCCTAGAAAAGTGGTAGTGGGGGAGGGGAATGAGCTTTTTTTAAAAATTCCATTTATATCCCGCCCTTCTCCGAAGACTCAGGGCAGCTTACAAGCTTAGCAGTAGCCTTCATTCTATGTATATGCCTGCTTATTAGGGCTTTCACACACACCCCCAAGCGGCATTATTACAAAGTCAGCTTAATTGCCCCCAACAATCTGGGTCCTCATTTTACCTACCTCGGAAGGATGGAAGGCTGAGTCAACCTTGAGCCTGGTGGGACTCGAACCTGCACTAATTGCAGGCAGCTGGTGTTACTTAAGGAGGCATTAGCCCACTGCTCCACCAAGGCTCCTTGCTGAACCGGTGGCAGCACCGCACAAGCCTGAGCGAGAGATGGCTGGAGCTGCAGGGCTCTCAGGGCTCAGTGGAAGAGCCAGGATCAGCACCAGGCCCCAGCTGGAGCTCAGCACTGATCCTGGCACTTCTGCTGAGCCCAGAAGAAGTGCCGATCAGCTGGAATGTTGCAGCACCTCCAGGGTCTTGTGATTTACATTCAGATGCTTGGCAACTGATTCATATTTATGACAGTCACAGTGTCCCAGGGTCATGTGAAATGACCAAAGCCTGCTGCAACCACCCAGCAGAGGGGGGCTGAAATAAAAACCAAACACTCCCCCCACCCCACCCCTGCTGCCAATCCTCAACATCAATGCTCACAACAATGAAAACCTCGGACAGGAGGAAGAGAGCCACTGGGCAGGCAGGCAGGTGTCTTGCTCGGCTGTGGCTTAGGGGGCACTTTTTTCAGTGCCATTGTAACTTCGAACAGTCACTAAGCGAACTGTTGTAAGTCGAGGACTACCTGTACTCCATCACTTTTTTCCTTTTTTTTTGGTCATCAATTTTTTGACACCTTGCTAGGCAAATGTTGGTACTTGGATGTTGCCATATTCTAAAAGTGGTACAATGGGTGAAAAGGTTGAAAAGCCCTGTGTTGTAAGTACCCTCAGGGAAGTCTGTTGTAACTTTGAACTTTTGCCAAGCGACTGGTTGTTACTCCTATACGTGAACAGAGAGATCCTTACCTAAAATAAAAACAGCATGCTTATTATGTTTAGGTTTATTTTTTTTAATACTACATTTAGAGCTGGAAATTAAGTTAAGAGTTCAAGCAGCATCCATAATCTACAAATGCGTGACCAGACCCCATCAGTCAGTGGCCAAAGTAAAACATTAGTGTAATAATGAGGACCCAGATTGTTGGGGGCAATTAAGCTGACTTTGTAATAATGCCGCTGGGGTGTGTGTGAAAGCCCTAATAAGCAGGCATATACATAGAATGAAGGCTACTGCTAAGCTTGTAAGCTGCCCTGAGTCTTCGGAGAAGGGCGGGATATAAATGGAATTAAAAAAAAATAAGGGAAGGAGAAGTGTAATGAGGGAAAAGGCACTCTCAGAGTCAAATCAACTCTTTCTCTGAAGTAACCCAGAATAATGTGGTGAACAATGATTGGAAACTGAAGTCTCCTTGCTGCCTTCCACACCAGTCCTCTGGGGAACCATGAGAGGATTCTAGAGGAAATCCTCACCCACCCTGGGTCTTTCTAAATACAGAAAAGAAACTAAAGAAAACTTCGCCAATCAATAGTTCAGTCAAGCCCAAGATATTGATCAAAGATACTCAGTGCAAATAAGTTTCCAGGCACCAGTTTAAATAAAAACAAAGCAAACCTTAACACACTTCTAAATAAATAAATATAAATAATAAATAAAAGCTAAATAACTTCCAACCTTGTCTGAGGTAACTCCCTCATCCAGGACTCCAGCCTGCTCTCTTACTTTTCCACAGTTTTCCTTTCTTTTTATTGGCTCTCAGGGATCAGGTGACTTCTAGCTGACTTAAGGACCAGCTGCTCCCAACACCATTAGTAATTCCTTAGTAGGCTGTTTCAGGATATACTAAGTTTAAAGAAACAAGAGGCAGGAAGAGTGGAATTAAACTAGATCCATAAAACCAAGGAAAGATGACATGCACTGAGAGGTTTTTTTTAAAAAAATTATAGACTTTTGGTCCTGTGCAGCAGCGCAGCAGTTGAGGGGTTCAGGACTCTGTGCACTTTGGCTGAGTTTCTTCCTGTTAGGGGACCCTAAATGGGCCAGAAGCTGCCCTGAAGAGGTGGCAAAAAAGGAAGGAAGTCCCAGGGACCTCAGAGAGATGACAGTTGACCCGATCAGTCCAGGAGAAGCCTTCCAGAAACCAACAGGAGAAAGGCTAGCCTAATTTCAGAGTCTAGCTCAAGCTGCAAGCAACCAAAGTCAAAAGCACTATTTTAAGATGATTGTAAGCAGCGCATTTGAATCTGGGTAAGAACTTTGATTTTCTCTATCCTATTTATCAACTTTCCTGAAGAAAAAAAATCCCAAGAAGCAAAATAACCTCCGAAAGTGAAGGAGGGGGATTTTTGCCCCACTCTTTTACTAATGGAAGCAGTGAATTAAACCTTTTATGGAGAACCAAAACATATTGAAATGAAATGACTATAAAACCTAAATTTGGACAAGTTTGAAATTACTGAATGGTTAAGATTCTCATTTTAAAGGCAATTTATTCATTTTGAAAAGTTGAAAAATAAACCAGTGCTGACATCTAGTGGTGGATGAAGACTATGACAGCTATGGCTTTCATGCAGGACTTGGCAAAATCTGGGAAAAACTAATCTCTACTTGTGACCTTCAAAGCTCTAACAATAGAGAACAGCTGTGACAAAAAAGAAAACAATCTGGGCTGCAGACAAGTGAGACTTACAAACTTCAGGGAACAAAAAAAACTTTTTTGAAATTTCTGGATTTCAAGTATCTATTTAACTCTGACCCCAAAGCTATTTGCAGAGAAAAGAAAATTTGGATTCTAGGTCATCATGGAAAATCAGAGTTTTATAGAAAGAAGCTATCAAGAAAAAATAAATACTTTTCAAGAGGAGACATATGATATGTTGCAAGTAATTCAAATAACAATGATTTCAAACTACAAAGAAATCCAAAATAAGTTTAAAAACATAAACCAATTCATCTCCAATTTAACTTTACAACAACAACAAAAAACATCCCAGGTAACAACAACAGAGAAGGAACAGATAAAACAGGCAACGGAATACAAATTTGAGGATAGAGACTTAAAGATGGAACCTAACAAAACAAAGAAGTATGCTTTAACCCAAGTGGAAAAAAAACTTACAAGAAATACTGGATTTGGAAAAGACAACTTATACTTTAACACCACAAAACAAATTTGAGGATAAGAAAAAAGATTGGACAAAATGGACTGCAGAGATGCCAAGAAAAACACTAGAAATGGAGAGACAAAAAATGATAAGAGAAGCTGAGAGAAAAAAAAGAAAAAGATTTTCAGCAAAAATGAATGGGCAAATGCCTCTCACAAAGATATTGTACTTGACTTACCTTTCATATTTACAGTAACACCTACAAGAATATGGAAAGATTCTTTGATTCAGCAGAACATATTGATTAAGAAAGATACTGGGCAAAAGAAAAAGGCTAAAGTGAAAATAAAGAAAATAGACGTTGGGGCCTATCAGAGATAATATTGAAAAAAGAAACACCTGTTCGAATATGGTTAAAGAAATATAAAAATTTTGGATATGAATTTGATTTTAAGAGCGAAGAGCCCCTCAAGTAACATAGTACTTTCTTTTTCTTCTTTCTTTTTATTTTATTTCTTGATATGAGTAATATAAAAGAGTTGGAATGGCTTATATAAAGGAAATGTTTTAGATATTTAAAAGTGATTGACTTTAAGAAAATTACAATGGATTAAAAATGTTTTGAATAAGAGTTAAAAGACTAGACTAGAGGACTAGATTTATTAAATGGAATATTTAAAGATTAAATATATTTTTAATTATGGTAAAAAAGACTGAATTTTTTTGGAAATAAATATGTATTAGTTTATAGGTAACAGGGACTTTAAGTAGCATACTATCTTTTTATTTTTTTTATTCTTATTCTTCTTTTTTCTTTTTTTTAGTCTTTTTTATTCCTTAAGAAAGGTAAAAGTATTGGGTTGTCTTAAATGAAAAAAAATAGACTTAAATATTTAAATGTAATTAACTTTGAGAAAATCTTAACCAGTAAGAATGTTTTGAACATTGTGGGGAAAACAAATGTAAACAAGAACTGTAAACAGGATCTATGATGAGACAACCAGAATGACTAGATAGAAAAGGAATATTATATTGATGTGATTATTATCTCTAGAAATATTAGAAAACTTTTATATTCAATCATCATTCACTAAAATAACAAGAATTGTATTAACTTAAGGTTGGTAAAAGAGAACATGGGAAAAAGAGGAAATCAAGTAAAGTTATCATGTGGATTATACATTATAGAAATCAACTGTTAGTGATTATTTCTTAAATATAAACCCAGACAACACACTATTTATCGAATATTAAAGTGATTATGTTAAAAAATTAATAAAACATATTTTTTTTAAAAAAAGGAAGTACCTAAAAAAATTATAACACTAAAAAGTGGAAATTGAAAATGGAAGACTTTAAAACAAGATAAAGTATGTCCAACAAAACTATTTGGGTTAATTGTAATTATTCTAGAGAGTATAAATGAAAAGTATAACAAATTAATGCAATGGTTAAGGTACTATCTAGGAACCAGGAGATTGTGAGTTCAAGTCCCACCTTAGGCATGCAAGCCCGCTGGGTAACTTTGGGCCAGTCACTCTCTCGACCCTACCAACTTCACAGGGTTGTTGTTGTGGGGAAAAGGAGGAAGAGGAAAGAGTATTATATATGTTCACTGCCTTGAATTATTTATAAAAACAATAAAAGTAGAATAAAAAACAAACTGACATAAGCATGTATTAGTTTGGCACAATATGGATAAGAGAAACTTTGCTGGTAATACATGTTTGCAAGACCAGTGCTGGAAAATATGCCACAATATAGAAACTGATTGTATATATTCACAACAGAAGTCTAACCAAATTTAAGCAGGAATGGTTCCCTTACATACAAGAGATTGCATAGCAAGGCAAGCTAAGATATTTAAACTAGATGGTTTGTGAAGAAAAGGAAAAAAAATAAAATAGTTGAAAAAATTGACATAAATAGATATAAACCATAACTGTAAAAATTTAAAGCATTTATATAACTATTCCCTCTGAATTCTATGAGGCACCCACCCATTTGATGCTCTGTAAAGCCTGGAAACCATTGGATGAGATATATGAGACCCCATTTGAGTGTGTTTTTGTTATTTTTATTTCTGTGTATCTTAACCAGATCCCATCTTGTTTAAATTTGTAATGTTTTTATGGTAATATATTGCCTGTCCAGTATCAGTTGGAATCGGAATAATAACAGAATAACAGACTTGGAAAGGACTTTGGAGATCTTTTAGTCCAGACATGTCAAACACAAGGCCCGGGGGCCAGATCCGGCCCGCGAAGTTGTTTCATGTGGCCCCCAAGGCCATCCTGGAAACAGTGAGGGAACAGCCCCCACTACCTTGGCCCTGGCCCAGAGACCCTCCTTCTGCCAGAGACCCTCAGATCTGTCCCACTCCTGCCCAGGCCCCCATAGGCACCCTTGATGCGAACGATGTAGAGCTGGCCACGCCCACCCAGTAGGCCATATGCACTCTAGCCACGCCCATCCAGTAGGCCATGCCCACCCAGGCCATACTCACCCGGCTCCCTGAGGGCAACCGCAAAGCTGATACGGCCCTCAATGAAATTGAGTTTGACACCCCTGTTCTAGTCCAACCTCCTACTCGAGCACGAAACCTTAAGTAGCAGTTAGTGATTGAGGAAAAAGTATTAAAAGGAAGTTGGGGGTGGGGAATTATTCTTTTTACAATTACCCAATGTTTTTCTTTTGTTCAGTGTTATGCAATAATAAACCTAATTAGATACTTAAAAATGGGGTGTTTAAGCATAAGGATCTGCACTGGGAGAGGGAAACAAATGATGAAAAATATATCTATCAGGGTGCCCTAATTCAAACTCCACCTTTTTATCATCCTACCATATGGAAGGATGGCACCTGTACTGAAACACCATGATGCATCTTTTATTATTTGGATGAAATCTTGGTTAGTTATGAATGTTCCTGGTTGCCAGGTGGCATAGTTACAAGAACCAAATATCAGCCCAGAGTAAACGACTACCTAATCAAGGAAGTATGAAGAACACTCCCAACAACACTGATGGGGCAAGCTACTAGTACAGGGGTCTTCAAACTTGGCCCTTTTATGACTTGTGGACTTCAACTCCCAGAATTCCTCAGCCAGGCACGCTGGCTGAGGAATTCTGGGAGTTGAAGTCCACAAGTCATAAAAAGGCCAAGTTTGAAGACCTCTGCACTAGCATATAAAATGAGAGCGAATCCTACTCCCTTCTGGTACTCATGATGTAGCCTAGTTTGGTAATGAAATGTCTGCAAGAAAGCAACCAAGCTCAGACAGTACCAAGGACATCACAGGTCAACCCTCAGCTACAAATATTCTCTTCTATTGGGACAAAACATTAGTTTGTTACTAGAATGACCTCTTCCCCTTCATGGATTACTGCCTTGTCGTGGCGAAGGGGCTTGCGTAATTCAATGAAGCTATGAGCTATGCCGTGCAGGGCCACCCAAGACGGACAGGTCATAGCAGAGAGTTCTGACAAAACGTGATCCACTGGAGAAGGAAATGGCAACCCACTCCAGTATCTTTGCCATGAAAACCCTATGGACAGTACCAAAAGGCAAAACGATATGACGCTGGAAGATGAGCCCCTCAGGTCGGAAGGCGTCCAATATGCTACTGGGGAAGAGCAGAGGGCTAGTACTAGTAGCGCCAGAAAGAATGAAGCGACTGGGCCAAAGCCGAAAGGACGCTCAGCTGTGGATGTGTCTGGTGGTGAAAGGAAAGTCCGATGCTGTAAAGATTTTTTCTCCATAGGAACCTGGAATGTAAGATCCATGAATCAAGGAAAGCTGGACGTGGTCAAACAAGAGATGACAAGACTGAACATCGACATCTTAGGTATCAGCGAACTAAAATGGACAGGAATGGGTGAATTTAATTCAGATGACCATCAGGTATACTACTGCGGGCAAGAATCCCTCAGAAGAAATGGAGTAGCCTTCATAGTCAATAAAAGAGTAGGAAAAGCAATACTGGGATACAATCCTCAAAATGACAGAATGATCTCAGTTCGAATCCAAGGCAAACCATTCAATATCACAGTAGTCCAAGTCTATGCCCCAACCACCGGTGCTGAAGAGGATGAAATTGACCGGTTCTATGAAGCCCTACAGCACCTTATAGAACTAACACCCAGAAATGATGTCCTTATCATCATGGGGGATTGGAATGCTAAAGTAGGAAGCCAAAAGATAACAGGAATAACAGGCAAGTTTGGCCTTGGAGTACAAAATGAAGCAGGGCACAGGCTGATAGAATTTTGTCAAGAGAATACGATGGTCATAGCAAACACTCTTTTCCAACAACCCAGGAGACGGCTCTACACATGGACATCACCAGACGGTCAACACAGAAATCAGATTGACTATATGCTCTGCAGCCAAAGATGGAGAAGCTCTATACAGTCAGTAAAAACAAGACCAGGAGCTCAGTGGCGTAGCGTGGGGGGTGCAGGGGGGGCCGGACGCACCGGGCGCAACATCTGGGGGGGCGCGACCGGCGGGCTAGGGCAAGGCTGCTCGCGAGCGAGGGGTATCTGTGCCTGCGCCGACACTGAAACGCTTCTCTCTCCGGGTGGGTGAAGGCTCGGCGGCTCCCTGGGTCTATATACGCCTCTGTATGCGCACGCCGCCGCGCGCTCCCGCGAACGAGAAAGAAAGAACGGCAGCGGCGGCGTCTGCGAGCCTCGCCAGCGGCGGCATTCCTCGGTGTGGGCATGCCTGCGTCTTTGGGTGTGAGGCTTTCGGAGAGGCTGCCTTTGGCTCCTGGTACTTGCAGCCGGTGTAAAAGAACAAGTCTGTGAAAGCGGGCGAGAATTTCAGGGGTGTGGGGGGGGGACGGGAGATCGCGGGAGGCTCGATTCTTCTTACGCCAGGGGGGTGCCAGGCGTGCGGTGCGAGAGCGAGGGGGCGCAAATTACTTGCCTTGCCCCGGGTGCTGACAACCCACGCTACGCCACTGCAGGAGCTGACTGTGGCTCAGACCATGAGCTTCTTGTTGCAAAGTTTAGGCTTAAACTGAAGAAAGTAGGGAAAAGCACCAGGCCAGTCAGGTATGAATTAAATCATATCCCCGTTGAATATACAGTAGAGGTGACAAATAGATTTAAGGAATTAGATCTGATAGACAGGGTGCCTGAAGAACTATGGACAGAGGTTCGCAACATTGTACAAGAGGTAGCAACCAAAACCATCCCAAAGAAAAAGAAATGCAAGAAAGCAAAATGGCTGTCTGAGGAAGCTTTGCAAATAGCTGAGGAAAGGAGGGAAGCAAAAGGCAAGGGAGAAAAAGAAAGATACGCCCAATTGAATGCAGAATTCCAGAGAATAGCTAGAAGAGATAAGAATGCCTTCTTAAATGAACAGTGCAAAGAAATAGAAGAAAACAATAGAATAGGGAGGACCAGAGATCTTTTCAAGAAAATTGGAGAGATGAAGGGAACGTTCAATGCAAAAATGGGCATGATAAAGGACCAAAATGGCAGGGACCTAACAGAGGCAGAAGAGATTAAGAAGAGATGGCAAATTTACACAGAAGAACTATACAAGAATGAGCTTAATGTCCCTGATAATCACAATGAGGTGGTCACTGACCTCAAGCCAGACATCCTAGAATGTGAAGTGAAGTGGGCCTTAGAAAAGCTGAGCAACAACAAAGCTAGTGGATGTGACAGTATTCCAGCTGAGCTATTCAAAATCTTAAAAGACGATGCAGTAAAAGTGCTACACTCAATTTGCCAGCAAATTTGGAAAACTCAACAGTGGCCACAGGATTGGAAAAGATCAGTTTACATTCCAATTCCAAAGAAAGGCAGTGCCAAAGAATGTTCAAACTATCGCACCATTGCACTCATTTCTCATGCTAGTAAAGTTATGCTTAAAATCCTACAAGCTAGACTCCAGCAGTATGTGGATCGAGAACTACCAGAAGTACAGGCAGGATTTCGAAGAGGCAGAGGAACTAGAGATCAAATAGCCAACATACGCTGGATCATGGAGAAAGCTAGAGAGTTCCAGAAAAACATCTACTTCTGCTTCATTGACTATGCTAAAGCCTTTGATTGTGTGGATCACAACAAACTGTGGCAAGTTCTTAAAGAGATGGGAGTACCAGAACATCTTATTTGTCTCTTGAGAAACCTATATGCGGGCCAAGAAGCAACAGTGAGAACTGGACACGGAACCACTGATTGGTTCAAAATTAGGAAAGGAGTCCGGCAAGGCTGTATACTGTCGCCTTGCCTATTTAACTTATATGCAGAGCACATCATGAGAAAGGCAGGGCTAGATGAATCAAAAGTTGGAATTAAGATTGCTGGAAGAAATATCAACAACCTAAGATATGCAGATGATACCACTCTAATGGCAGAAAGTGAAGAGGAACTGAAGAGTCTCTTGTTGCGAGTGAAGAAGGAGAGTGCAAAAGTTGGGTTGAAACTAAACATTAAGAAAACCAAGATCATGGCATCCGGCCCTCTCAATTCCTGGCAAATAGATGGGGAAGAAATGGAGGTAGTGACAGATTTTATTTTCCTGGGCTCCAAGATCACTGCAGATGGGGACTGTAGCCAAGAAATTAAAAGACGCTTGCTCCTTGGGAGGAAAGCCATGGCAAATCTAGACAGCACACTAAAAAGCAGAGACATCACCCTGTCAACAAAAGTGCGTATAGTCAAGGCTATGGTCTTCCCAGTTGCAATGTATGGCAGTGAAAGTTGGACCATAAGAAAGGCTGAGTGCAAAAGAATTGAAGCCTTTGAACTATGGTGCTGGAGAAGACTCCTGCGAGTCCCTTGGACTGCAAGGCGATCAAACCGGTCAGTCCTAGAGGAGATCAACCCTGACTGCTCTTTAGAAGGCCAGATCCTGAAGCTAAAACTCAAATACTTTGGCCACCTAATGAGGAGGAAGGACTCACTGGAGAAGAGCCTAATGCTGGGAAAGATTGAGGGCAATAGAAGAAGGGGACGACAGAGAATGAGGTGGCTGGATGGAGTCACTGAAGCAGTAGGCGTGAGCTTAAATGGACTCCAGAAGATGGCAGAGGACAGGAAAGCCTGGAGGAACATTGTCCATAGGGTCGCGATGGGTCGGACACGACTTCGCAACTAACAACAACAACAGAATGACCTCTTATTGTGACTCTTTTTGTCTTTCTGCTGAGCCAATACCTAGAGTTGTATTGTCAAGGAAAGGACATTGCAAACCCAAGATTAATCAGGTTTAATAGGCAGACAGTAGAAAAATGATTTACAATGAGGATATTTTCTTAATAGATACGAGCTACTTTGACCTCTGAAAAGAAGAAGAAGGGGTAAATGCAGAGTGCTCTTTATAAGAAAATTATCTATTGTATAGTAACCAAAGAGTTAGGGGGAAAAAAAAGAAAATGAACTATTTTTAAGTCCCCACAAATAGAATTCTTGAATCTCCAGGCATAACTGAGTATATTCAAGCTGTTTGAGACAGCAGGCTTCATATGTGAATCATTGTTCTGAGAGGAAAAGAGCAAAAATCATCCTGTTCAATTAACTATTACTTTAGATGAGGTCAAGGATTAAGGGTATCTTCAGTCTCATCTGCTATCTTAGTTTGTTGAGTTAAGAAACTCTTTAATATCTCTGCAATAGCTACAAGCAGTGTCATGTATCAAGGAGGGCAGAACTGATGAACTGCAAGTTGTCCCCCACTGATTTTAAAGTTAATTTGTAAGTATCTTGAGAAAAATACTTCCCTAGCCGAAAGAATGAGGACTTGTATGCAATCTCCTGCCAACAATAACCAATACAGCAGAAGAAAAAGGCAGGGTAATATCTGAAGAATTAACTTTTTTGCCCCCAAATGTAGCTTTATTAATATACTGATACTTTTAATCAAAGTTAAATCTTCCATACACTTATGCAACACATACACAATAGATACAAACATAAAATATCCTTAAGGAGAGCTAAATAGGGCTAAAAATTGGATATCTTCAAAAAGCATCTTTGTTAACAGAATAAAAGCAAAAAGGAATGGCTTAAAGATATGACTTCGTGACAGAATGGAATAAGGAGATTGCATTATAATCTCAAGATCTGAAGAAATCTACCCACATGTAACTATTTAAACACCTTTACATAATATAGTACATAATAAGGCAAGGCAAGATTTTTGAGAATTTGCTTCATGTTCATGGAGGCACAACAAAGCCCTCCTTCAGGGTGGTTTTGCAAAACAATTCTGTGCCTCTACTCTCACTGCAAAGTGAAGGGGCCATGTTGTTCTACTTTACCACTTCTGGTTACAGATAGTCCTCAACTTACGGGCGCAAATGAGACCACGATTTCCCTTGCTAAGCAAGGTGGTTGCTAAATGAGTCGTTGCCCAATTTTATGACGTTGTCTGCCATGACACTGGTAAAGTGGGCACAGCAGCACCTGCATTTTCTGCATTGCATGAGAAAAGGACATCTTCCTTCCCCTGTCCTTACCACTTTCTACAGGGGGACGATCGAGAGCATCCTGTCATACAACATCACAGTCTGGTTTGGAAGCATCACTGCTTCAGACAGGAAGGCGATGCAGAGAGTGGTGAGGATGGCCAAAAAGATCATTGGCAGTTCCCTCCCTCCCATCCAGGACATAGGACAGAAGCGTTGCTTGAGCAGGGTCCATAAGATTATCTGGGACACTACACATCCTCTTCATGACCTGTTTTCCTCTTACCTTCTGTAGGAGGCTTCGTGGTATCCACAGCAGAACATCCAGATTCAACCATAGTTTCATTCCATACAGCATTAACCTTGTGAACTCTCAAGCTTCCTCCTTCTGTTATATATTCAAGATGGACAGTGTTTAATGTTTATTTGATATGTATATGTAGGGGTGTGAGTCTATACATATGCTATATATAGTATGTTTAGGTGTGTGTCATATATGTGTTCACTTTGAGAGTGGGCAACTAAATTTCATTTTTGATGTGTGCCATTGTGCCCACAGTAAAAAATGATGATAAAGGTTACCTTATCTTAAGTGAATTATAAGGGAATTAAGCAAATTCAGTTTCCACCATGGACTTTGCTTGTCAGAATCCAGCTGCGAAGGACCCAAATGGTGATCACATGATCCCAAGATGCTGAAACTGTTGTAAATACATACTTGTTGCCAAGTGACTGATCCTGTGGTGATGGGGATGCTGTGGTGGCAGTAAGTGTGAGATCTCGGCATAAGTCACCCTTTTCAGTGCCATGGTAACAGTGGCTAAATGAATGGTTCTAAATTGAGGACTACATGTACTTCTTGGCAGCTCCAGAATGATTAGAAACAGCTTCTATGCATTGGCAGCTCACATGGAGAAACGTCTCCCACAATTTACATGTGTCACTCAAGATTGCAGAGCATCTTGTTGAGGTAAAAAGGGGGGCTTTTTAGCCATGATGAGGAGCATCATTTTGCTGCCATAGCACCGAGTAACTTCTCAAAGCAAGTCAAAGTTGCCAAAGCCAAGTACATGATTGTCTCTGGCAAAAATGGGCTCTGTTTGAGTTACATAGTCTTTAATGGGGTCTTTAAGTCTTTAAGCTGGCAGTAAATATTGCACAAGGAAGCAAATTTTGTGTTTGTGTTTGGTTGTCAAATGACAACGTGTGTTCAATCAGCACTTGCTATGAGAAGAAATGTAAATTCAGTGGAATCATTTTCCCCCCTTCCTAGTATTTTACTGTAAGTGCAAGCTCCACAACTAAGGGTTGATCCATTGGTTATGACAGGAATTGACCAAGTGATTTATCACCTGAGCCTGAGGTCAGAATGAGAGATTGATTGGCCCAAAGTCACCCTGACTTTCACGCCTAAAGTGAGACCAGAACTCACAGTCTTCTGGTTTCTAGCCTGGTGCCTCTAACTACTAGACCAGACTAGTTCTCTCAATAGGAGCAATATAATACCTAGTATTATAATGTATTTTTTCAACTCTAAAATGCAACCACAAGCCACATTTTCCCCTCAGCTTCCTTCTTTGTCATAACTGACCCTTTCCCTTGTATTCAGGAGTACTATTTCCTTCTTCCTCATATTCCCTTTCCCCACACACACTATTTCTGGTTGTTTGTACCCTCAAAGCCCATTTTGAGGTCCACCCGGAGACTCCAGCTGGTGCAGAATGCAGCCGCGCGAGTCGTCTTGGGAGTTTCCCGATACTCCCATGTTACACCTTTGCTCCGCGAGCTGCATTGGCTACCGGTTGCTCTCCGGGTGAGGTTCAAGGTGTTAGTTATGACTTACAAAGCCCTTCATGGCATGGGTCCGGATTACCTACGGCAACACCTGCGACCGGCGTCAACTTCCCTCCGTCCAGTGCGCTCCCACAGAGAGGGCCTCCTCAGGGTGCCGCCGATCAAAGAATGCCAATTGGTGACCCCCAGGGGGAGAGCGTTCTCTGTGGGCGCGCCAGACCTCTGGAACCGCTTACCGGTTGAGCTCCGGACGGCCCCCGACCTTCGCTCCTTCCGGCGCGATCTTAAAACATTATTTTTCGAACAAGCTGGCCTGGTCTGACGGGATGGGGTTGGGTTTTTAAAACTAGTTTTAACTTTAATATGTATTGATTTTATGGGCATGATGTTTAATGGTTTTTTAATTTTTGTATTCGATTTTTATTGTGTATTGCCCTGTTCACCGCCCTGAGTCCTTCGGGAGAAGGGCGGTATAGAAATCAAATTATTAAATTAAATTAAATTTTAAGCCACAGCACATGCTGCTCTAGAGCTCATCACTTTGCAATACTTCAAGTTATTGGTATCTATGTCCCACACAGACTTACTTGGATATTTTACAGCCTGAATAGGTAACATGATATCTGTGGGCCTGAATATCTTAGCAACATCTCCCTCTGATGCCTGTCAAACTTTCTGTTCCACCACTTTTTTCAAAAGATAATAATAATAATAATAATAATAATAATAATAATAATAATAATAATAATAATAATAATAATAATAATAATAATAATAATAATAATAATAATAATAATCCCAAAACAACTGGAGCACTACTTGAACACCATTGGCATTGACAAATTCCCCATTAGTCAATTGCAAAAGGCAGCCTTACTAGGAACTGCTTCCATCCTGCGACGATATCTGTAATACCATCAGTTCAAACATCCACACCTGCCTATCCCAGGTCCTTGGTAAGGACTCGATAGGTAGACAGAAATGTCAAATCCAATCTGAACATCTGGTTGACTGTGCGATGATCAAAATAATCATAATAAATGAAACAGTAAGCTAGTTTACTAAGTCAGTCATTCTGTGAAAAGACAGACTTCTCATGACAACTGTTTGGTGAGTATGCACACCAAACATTCCAAAATATTTAGATATGCTGTGACCCTTTTCAGAACATATGCATTACTTCTTTGCCAGCTGTTATTCAATGTGTACATTGCTAATGTTTATTGCAAGTATCAAAGCCTGTTTTGAACCAAAAGTGAAGATGTGTTGGATATTGCATACCATCTACTGGTGGATCAATAGCAAAGCAGTAAAGACTTTGGCCGAGCAACAGAACTCTGCATTTTGATTTTGCTCTTTGCTGATCGGATTTCCAGGGTAAAAGAGAAGCTCCAGAGGAAGATCATAGAAAAGATGCCTATTTCAATTTCTTGTGATCTCTTTTCATGCACTCCAGTGGAAGAGAGGATTTCTTATTCAAAAGCTACTAAGAGGTTTCTGGTGCCTTGAGACAGAAGCTTATGACTTGAAGGCCAATAGATCAGCCAAGGCGTTTCAGGAAGGAAGAAGGACCAAAATAATGAAAGTTCCTTTGAGCTATGGGTACCCTGTTATGGTTCTATCGTATTTGAATTTTTAACCTCAATAAATGTTGACTTTAATTCAAATAGATTTCTGCTGCTGAACCTTTCCTATGCACAGGTTGTTAAGAAAAATGTGGGTGTGGGTATGTAGCCATATCGTTATTTTCTAAGATGTTCTCCTTTCAGAATGATACTGATTTCTCCCACATTTTCTTTCTTTTTGCTCTCTTTTGTCTTTCTTTTATAAGTTTTCTCAATAAGGTTGAACGCCTTCTCATATTTTTCAAATCCTAGCGTCATTCTATCCTTCATTTTATAGCACATAGATCCATTTACAATTTTGGCTTCTTAACGGACCTCAGAGTTCTTCCCGCATCAGCCAGGGCAAAAACCCATTTGGCAACAGTGCAGAGGTCAAAGAGGTATACATGTTGGTTCTTAGACTGGTAAAGATTCAAGAAACAGTTGTGTCAACAGCCAGCTGCAAGCTTCTTTGTGGAAGAAACCTACCTGGATCATAGGAAGTTTCAGAAAATCTCTATCCTAATGTACACAGCGATACAGTGATTCTAAACTGATACTAGTTGAGTCGATGGAATTCTTGTAATGTATCCTCAACAATTTTGCTGAAGAAAAACCCTGAGATTCATGCTTACAAAAAAAATCACTTTGAGTTTGGCTGACTGGAGGTCCCAGCAATCTTATTTCTATAATGAACCCTTACTGATGGTTTAAGGGACGCGGTGGCTCAGTGGGTTAGGACGCTGAGCTTGTCGATCAGATGGTCGGCAGTTTGGCAGGTCAAATCCCGAGTGCCGCGTAACAGAGTGAGCGCCTGTTACTCGTCCCAGCTTCTGCCAACCTAGCAGTTTGAAAGCACGTAGAAATGCAAGCAGAAAAATAGGGACCACTACGGTGGGAAGGTAACAGCGTTCCGTGCGCCTTTGGCATCTAGTCATGCCGGCCACATGACCACGGAGATGTCCTCGGACAAGCGCTGGCTCTTCGGCTTTGAAACGGAGATGAGCACCGGCCCCTAGAGTTGGAAACGACTAGCACGCATGTGCACGGGAACCTTTACCTTTACCTTTACTGATGGTTTGAAAGAGCATGATTTGGCTACAGTTTTGAGAAGTCAAGCACAAGCCTTTTCATTACCTCTTTCCCCATTCTTGTCTGAGAGAATTATTTCTTTTGTCTTTCATATTTATTGTTCATCTCACTCATGGTTCAAGCATGCAACAGAAGAGTATGGGAGATGCCTAATTTTTACACGTAAAGGTTTACACAAACGATGGGGAGATAAATCTTTTCCCCTCAACTTTTAGCTTTGAGAAGTGAGCCAAACAAGAAAGAAAATTGAAATAAAGCAAGCAAATTGAAGTGGAAGGATTCAATCTCCTTTTCTATATCTGTTTGTTTCCTTGGATTTGAATGTGGGAGATAGTTGAATAAATATCAGTGATTGCTCATCACCACATCCAGGTTTTTCTCTAAGGTTCTCCTTTTATTATTACTTTTAATAATGTTGTTGTTGTTGTTAGTTGCAAAGTCATGTCCGACCCATCGCGACCCTATGGACAACGTTCCTCCAGGCCTTCTTGTTTTCATGGCAAAGATACTGGAGTGAGTTGCCATTTCCTTCTCCAGTGGATCACGTTTTGTCAGAAATCTCTGCTATGACCTGTCCGTCTTGGGTGGCCCTGCACAGCATAGCTCATAGCTTCATTGAATTACGCAAGCCCCTTCGCCACAACAAGGCAGTAATCCATGAAGGGGACTTTTAATAATAGTAGGTAACAATAACAGTAGCGTAAGTGCTAAATTTGTTGGTTCTGCCTTTTCCGTTCCTATCCTTTTTCTAAAGGTGCTGCCCAGACATGTTGTGACATGGTTACTGGGAATTTTGGAGGTGCCATACACTCCCCAAGAATGCCAGGATGGGAACAGTTGTTATAGTGTCTTTGCTTCATCATTTTTATTCTATTAATAATCAGTGAACATCTTGGAATATGCTGGGCAGAAATATAATAATCAGTGTTGGGATTCAAATATGTGAACAACCGGTTCTCTGTGTGGATGCTGCTTCCAGAAGTCCATTCTGGGCCTGGGCAACAAAAAATTAGCTACCGGTTCTGCTGAAGTGGTGCGAACCAGCTGAATCCCACCACTGATAATGATTCACCCAAAGTTACCCAGTAAATGTCATCCAGGTAACAATTTGAAAGGAAACCTTTGACGTCCAAAGATAGCACTTTTCTCTCAGTTACATATATTTTCTGACCAGGTGCAACACTTAATTTTTCTCTATAGCTACTCATTGCTGATGTGACTAAATTTGTGAAATAAAATATCATTTCCAGGGGTTCACTTTGACTCCTAAAACGCTAGCAAACTTGCAAGGATACCAACTGAACAGCTTTCTTAATGAAAATCAGGCTTCTTCATAACATTGATGTGAACTATCCCTGACCCAAAGGTGTTGTGCGATCTGACCATGCATATAGATGAATGAGATTTTGTGAATGGCAAAAAGTATCACTTTGCTGAGCGAGCATTCATTCAAGAGCCTTGGTGGAGCAGTGGGCTAATGCCTCCTTAAGTAACACCAGCTGCCTGCAATTAGTGCAGGTTCGCATCCCACCAGGCTCAAGGTTGACTCAGCCTTCCATCCTTCCGAGGTAGGTAAAATGAGGACCCAGATTGTTGGGGGCAATTAAGCTGACTTTGTAATAATGCCGCTTGGGGTGTGTGTGAAAGCCCTAATAAGCAGGCATATACATAGAATGAAGGCTACTGCTAAGCTTGTAAGCCGCCCTGAGTCTTCGGAGAAGGGCGGGATATAAATGGAATTTTTTTAAAAAAGAGTAGGATAGAACATATGTATTGTACAAACTGCAGTGATTGGACTTGGTACATGAAGATTTATCCATGTCATAAGCAGAAGATAAAGGAGACTTTTTGAATTTAAACCAAATGACTGACCTTTCCATGGTTGCTGAGGAAGATATTTGCTCGTTCTCTTCATTTATGATTTCATCATTTTTCAGTAATTAAGCTGGAGTACTCTTCTTTCAAAACTCATGTTCTGGGTATTTCACTCCTTTCTTGTGATCTACTTTGGTTGTACCCTGAGGTTAATGTGCTGTGTTTAGAGACCAGTTTATGAAGTAAAATATTTGCACATAATTTAAGTGAAATATTAAGACATACGTTTCTGGAAAGTGGGTGAAAAATAAAATTTGAATAGCAAGGGCATTTTCCAGGATTCCCAGCAGATATGAGTGCGGTATTTTAAAAGTCCATAGAGAGTAAGTACCAATATGTAAAAGATGAAGAGAATTTTATTGGATATTCAAAAAACAAGGCATTGCCTAATCCAGGGGTCTTCAAACTTGGCCCTTTTATGACTTGTGGACTTCAACTCCCAGAATTCCTCAACCAGCGTGCCTGGCTAAGGAATTCTGGGGGTTGAAGTCCACAAGTCATAAAAGGACCAAGTTTGAAGACCCCCGGAATGCCAGCTGGTTTTTAAGAGGGAGAAGTGATGAGTTTAGAAACAGTATGTTAATGGATAAGGAGAATTCCACTATGAAAACTCCAATAAACAAACAAACAAACAAATTAGAGAACAAAATAAAAAGCAGACTTTTATAGCAAACAAAATCTGCAGTACTAACTTACTGCCAATGTACCATAGCCACAAATTATTTTTAGCAAAGTAGCCCCACTAGCTTCAGAATGATTACTTTATAACCAGCTATCTGTGAACATAAAATTATCCTGTACAAAATGTACACCTGCACAAGAAACCTAATATACTATGCATACATATATAGAGATGATTCAGAGCCAAGACTTCTGTAAGCATTTTATGCATAGAACTGTTTGCCAAAACATTTTGCTGCACAACCATCTCTCTTTCTTAAATCTTTTCACAATGCTGGAATTAACCATTTAATTCCAATGTTTTTATAAATAAGGTGAGCTATGAGCAATTAAAACAATAATGTAGTGTTTGCCTGTTTATTTCTGCCTCTTATTTTTCTTCTGCTTATTCCCTTTTGCTAATGTTTTCACTGTAAACTGTTGGTTGGTATTTGCCAAATTAGTGTTCCCCCCACCAGCATCATTTATTTATTTATTTATTTATTTAGTTATATTTATATACCATGTACCCATAGATACTTTTTGGGGGTGAAGTGGGGGAGTCCCTTGAAGTCAACTTTGGCTTCTGGAAAGTGGACTAGCCCTTGCATTTTTGGGGGCAAAATTTTCTGAATTGGTTTGCCACTGTTTACTTTCTAGGGCTGAGAGAGAGTGAGTGGCCCCAAACTCACCCAGTTGGTTTCGTGATAAGGCAGGACTAGAATTCAGAGCCTCCCAGTTGCTAACCTGGTCCTTTAACCACTACACCAAACTGACTCATGCATAGGGATCGTTTGCAATAGAAATGGATCTGATTTATCTGATTGATTGCTGAATTTAATAGAGGCAGCTTATGATAAGACAATGCTTTCTGAACCTCTACAGTTTTTAACACCGACACATTTCATATCTTCCATTTAGAAGCTGAAGTTATAGAACTCCTGTAGTCTTGTTTGCACTAGGATGACTAATATCAGAGGGGAATGCCAAAGGGATGAAGCTCAGCCCTTTGGGGTTTATACTGTAGATTTCTGAAAAAAATTCCATCTCATTGCCTTATATTGATTTCCATAAAATTGCTAAAAAAGAAATCTTCAGAGAATTTTAGATGACTTGTCCTCATACACTGAAAATATTTAACTATATTTTTTTATTTGCATTAAATGAGGTATTGAAAATACTGAACTTGTTCTTCATGTTAAAAATGATGTATGTCAGTAAACCCCCCAAAAATGTACTTTGGAGTCCCTTTCATTTCTGAGGCACTACTGTGACATTCTTATCCAGCCTAGCATTTATATATTACTAAAACTCTCATAGTCATATGAAAACAGTGCAATAATTTTTAAAGGTCCCTCAAAGGTCCCTCAAATGGGCTGTGTGTGTCCAAAATTTGGGACCCATGACTCCCAAGGGAATGAAGTTTCAGAATGTTGTAGCTGCTTCAGTGCTACTGGTTGCTGCTGCACTGCTGCATCGTTGGGCTGCTGCTGCAGTCACAAAATCTTCATTTTTCAATGTTCTGTGACAGCTTCCCAGCCAGTCTCGCAATCCCTCACTCCTACCTGCTGAAAAGGGAAGGGGAGACAGGAAAATTTCTGATGTTTCCTGCTTGACTCCCACAACGAAATGGGGAAGCCAGCAGGAAATCAAAAGTCACTCCTGCTTCCATTGCTTTGTTGCCCACCCTTGGTCATTCTCTCTATTTAGGTAATAAATACCTCTGAAATGACCCAATGTGGCATAGGCTGTCTAATTTTTATCTAATTTCAACCCAGAGGTCATGAGTTAATCAATAAAGCCAGCTTGTTTAATAACACGATTAAGCATCATGTACTGATGCATAGTGGAAATTGATGCATGTTTAGTATGCCACTCTCCTAAACAAGAAATTATGTATACTTTCCAGTAAGAAGCATGGAGAATCCTGGCAGCTGTTATCATACGCGAAATCAACTTTGTATTCTTTATAAGAATGTAACATTTAATGATACTTATCAGGAAACACCTGGCAGGGAAAAAAAGCCAATAAGTAAGATTTGTTTCATTCTACAGTTATTCCAGAATTCTAGAGTTTTACAACATTACCTCCAAATATGAATAAAAATAAAATCCATTATCATTGTGTTTCCAGCCATTTATCTATTTTGGCAATCAGCACTGGAGTAACATACCAATGGAAAAAATTGTACTGATTTTCTCTAAGTGTAAATTTAACATCTGTCTCCTAATGACATTCCCATTGTTGCATATAAATTATCTTGTTTAAAATTGACATTTATTCAACCTTATAATCACTGGCTAGTTTGATTTCTGAATGAAATCATCTGTCTATTATCATTTACATTTAAAATAGGAAAGTAGACCACAAACAAATGTAGAAAAAGTGGTATGTCACTTGAGCTATTTTAAACTCATTTTAAAAAAACCTCTCAAAACTACCTAATACATGCTATAGATCTATGCATCAGTTCTGATCTGTCCAAACTCATTCCACAGTTGATTTAAGAATCAAATTATTCCAGAACCAACCTGAAGCAGAAGTAATCATTTATTGAACACTTAATTCAATCCTCAAAATGGACTTTAATAAATATTGTGGGTGGTTTCTGCACGCTTTATAACATCAGCACAGCTTTACAGAAATGTAGATTTAATTTAATTTAATTTCCCCCCCCCGTACAATATTTCAAAGCTTTACATGGTTAGACTTCCATTAAACAAATGCCTTATATCACATTCTACTGCTTATGAATTTTTATTGGTAAACAGGGCCCTTCACCAATAGATTTACCCTTTCATGTGAACTGCCTTAAAAATAAAGAGGAAGTTTTCTTAGTGGTGGCTCCCTGTTTATAGAACTCTATCCCCAATTTTAGAATTCAAAAAATCCTATCTGAAACAGTATTAACCAAAACACATTACCGTAGGTTTTTACCAAATTAGAGTATCAGAGATTTGTAAAATAAGATTAATGAAAAAATAGGGTAACAAGCAAAATAAGGCAAATAAAAAATATAATGAAATCAAACATCTGCTGAGAAGTTTCTGATAGAACTTGCTAACTATTAAACAAAACTTGATGACATTTTAAGAGAATTCATCACTCTGCTCAGATAGGAAAAGGAAAAAAGAGTCAGCACAAACTGAAACTTGTGGTAATAAAGGTGTAATAGGTTGGTGTGCAGACTGTGGTAGGACTGACAATAAAAAAGTATGTGAGCTCTTGTTTCAATAGCTCCTGATGTACAATAACGTAAGATTCATAGTGTGGAATTTTTTTGGAACCTCTCTTCCGAACTGCGGTTCACAAAGTGTTAAAAGTTCTTCAAAATTTTGTTATAGCAATTTGACTGAGCTGTTTGGCAGGCTTATATCTGATGACTTGATTGCCTAAGTCCCTGACATCAGCAGGGATTAGCCTGTCCTCAATTTGTTGTTCCATATCAGACACTCGTTGATTGATGTTCTTCCTAACTGAGTTGTACCACATTGTGATCAAAGCATGAGGAGAGAATCACAATAATAGAAGCCTCTTCTCCAGTTCCATTTTTCATTTTGTTATGAAGGGAAATCATGTAACATGGGTGGGATTAAGCCTACAGAAAAGATTATGAATTTTAGCCAGCATTCAAAGATATTGATTGGCTTCAACTTTAGGGAGAATGGCACTGGGCACACACTGAGGCACTTGGAGCACTTTTTTTAGGAACTAAAAACCTCATCTTTGAGAAGTTCGTATATATGCCAAGTTGCACCCCAAAAAGGAACTCCATTCAAATTTTGCCTGAGAAGATTTTTATTGCAGCAGGGATAAACTGGGCCCTGTGAGAACTCCCCCCCCCAAAAAAAAGAGTCTGGATGGCCAATAGTGAATTGGATGTATCTTATAACAAGTACTTCTGCTTGCACATTTCCTCCTTGACACCAATAATATTACTTCAAGATTTGAAATGGGTTACTTGTTTCAAGCTGGGTTTATTTAGTGTCTAATTTTGCATCCTTAATCTTTTTTCAAATATAATTATCTTAGTTTTATCATAGGTAAAAAGTTAAAGATTCCCCCGCACATGTGTGCTAGTCGTTTCCGACTCTAGGGGCTGGTGCTCATCTCCGTTGCAAAGCCGAAGAGCCAGCGCTTGTCCGAGGACATCTCCGTGGTCATGTGGCCAGCATGACTAGACGCCAAAGGCGCACGGAACGCTGTTACCTTCCCACTGTAGTGGTCCCTATTTTTCTACTTGCATTTTTACGTGCTTTCGAACTGCTGGGTTGGCAGAAGCTGGGATGAGTAACAGGCGCTCACTGTGTTACGTGGCACTCGGGATTCTACCTGCCAAACTGCCAACCTTCTGATCAACAAGCTCAGCGTCCTAACCCACTGAGCCACCGCGTCCCTTAGTTTTTTATCATAGTTGATCTGAAAAAGTTGTTTGTCACATTAAGAAATAAAAGTGTGTGATGTTCTTTTCAGACCTACTGTACTTAAGTTTGAGAGAGAATTACCACATTGTCGGTATATATGAGTGTTCCAAGATGTTTACTTTTATGTTTTGGGTAATGGTAATGTCTAGGTGAGCAATCAGTGTGTTAGTGTAGAAATTAAATAATTATGGATCCAGGATCCAGTCCTGCCTAACATCTTTGAAACTATTTCTTTAATTAGGTGCTCTTAGGAAAGAATAGGGACCCTTTGGATTGAAATAATAATATTTTAGTGTATGTAAAATATATTCAAAATTTTAAAAGTGGTTGTTGTTTTTCTTTGTGTTGTCTCTTTCAGTTGGACAGGTTTACACTTCCCTATTCCAGTTGTAGAGATCTGATTTATTCTTGTTCCAGAATAAAAAGAAAGAAAAAGATGCAGATACATCTTTAAAGTAATATCGTGTATTTTTAATCTTAAGTTTCTATTGCAAGGGATAAAATATTCTGAAGTGAGTGATTTTCAGTAATGAAGAGATAATAGCCAATGTAGCTGAGTTTTGCTGTATATAATGTAACCTACTGGAGGTTTTTCAAAGGCATCTTCTTTTAGGAAATTGAGATTCTTTATAGATTTTTATCTTTTCTTCTTTTCCTCACCATTGTTTTATGAGAGGAGTGGGAAAAGGCAACTAAAATATTAAAAAAATGAATAGTCTCTCTTAGAATGATGTACCAATCCTATCATCTTTTGATATTCTCTTGATTTCTAATTGTGTTTCTGGTATCTTTAGGAAAAGAAATACAAAACAATAAAAATAAAATAATAGATGTGTAACCTATATTATACTTTAATGTGATGTTCTACTTTTCTGTTTGTAGTTCTTTAAGTTTTTGTCTTCCTTCATTAAACATTTAATAAATCACTGCCAGTTTATGACAGATTTTAACCATAACACAAACAGCAGGAGGTGTAAACTCCACTCAGTTTGGATAGGCATATAATATCCATGTTGACATCATCTTCCCCTCCAGGCATATTGGCAAAACGACCAATGGAAGCTAAGCTTTTTCCGACAAAGCTTCAAAAATAAAGTTTTCTTCTTTTATCTTACTACAAATCAATTGGAGCCCTCACAGCAAAATCCTATAAAATAACTTCAAACACCACTTCTTAGTCTAAAAATTTGTATTATGGCTAAATCTCTTTGAACTTTTTTATGACTGAAGTTTGGAGAAAAATGATTTAAGTGCTATCTGCTAGACATCAGAGTGTCAAAATTTCACTTAGTTTTTCTTGACACTTAAACTGCTACCTACTGTATGTTTTGGGAGGGGTTACTTGCTTTTAACCATATAACTCAGTTCATCTGATAAAAGTGACTTAACTTCAGCTTAGGCTACTGAATTAATCCCCTTTTAAAAAGTTCAGTAGCTATAACTGATTATTGTACTTGAAAAAAACCTCACCTCACACAATTCAGGTAGTTCAGAAAATCCTGATATATTAATTTTAAAGGAATAAAGAAGGGGCAGGTAGAGTTGTAATGGAACATGAGAAAAGGATGGTTCTAGATTCTTACAGAAAATAAAAACTGTCATCCGAAATAGGTCCTCAAGGAGCTTGAGACACTCCTCAGGATATTTTCTTACAATAAAGGACTCTTTGGAAAAAAGCAGACATGCTGGCAGTAAATTTAGGTCACAAAGGTTTCATACTGCTGCTTTTGAAACAAGCAGATGAAATGCATGCAATTTGCATATCTTTCAACTTCCTAAAGAATGTCTGAAGAATGGTCTAAAATTAATCAGCTTCGCTGACATTTTAGTAGCATTGTGTTATCTGATATGGGCAATACTTCTCACACTTAGGATCTTTTGAATTGAATTAGTCACCTTCACTAGCCACAGATTATCCTTTGATAGAGTTATAAGGCATTCCAGATTATTATGTTGTTGGATTTTACCTCAGTGAAATTGAAGAATTTGTTCTTTTAGAGATGATAATGAGGATAAAGCCATCTTACCAGCCAAAACTGTCCTTAGATAATTGTTGTAAGATTTTTTTTCCAGACAAACATAAAAAAATGAGTAACTATGGAACCAGCCCTATGGAACCAGCTCCCCCCTAAGCTTCGGATGGCCCCAGATCTCCAGTTCTTTCGCCGCGGCCTCAAAACACTCCTTTTCCACCTGGCTGACCTGGACTGACAGGGATTTTAATTATGTTTTTAATTTTTAACTCTAATTTTTAATTTATTTTTATTTTTATATATTCTACAGGGGCCTTTAATTTTAATTTTTATTTTAACTTCTGTATTTATTGTACATTATTGTTGTTAGCCGCCCTGAGTCCTTCGGGAGATAGGGCGGCATATAAGTCCCAATAATAAATAAATAAATAAATAAATAAATAAATAAATAAATAAATAAATAAATAAACTGCCTGAAAAGCTTGGTATTAAATATTGTCAAGTCATAAAGTTTTATTTATTAGGTAGAATTTCTATATTTAGTGACTTTAATTCCTTATTGGAAGACACAATGTGTTCTATTGTACAGCAGTGTTTCCTAACCTTGGGAAATTCCAGGTGCGAGGACTTCAACTCCCATAACTCTCATCAAAGAGCCTGCTGGTTGGAGAATTTGCAATTTGGAGTCAACGTATCTGGAAATTTCCAAGATTGGAAAACACCAATGTAGAGGTGTGGTTCTAGTACCATTGGTTTCTGCAAATTTCTACCTCTTACACTCATGTTTAACTTCTTGAAAATCATCACGATTTTGTCAGCTATGCAGCATTCCATCATAATGTACAACAGGAAGTACAAATGAAATTTAAGAGTACATTCCAAGTTAGTTAAAAGTGCAAAGACCCGTCTATCATGGCTCTGGACCAAAGAATGAAGAACCAACATCCCACCCCGAGATCTTGCAACCCTCAAAAGTCTCATACTTTATCAGATCCCTTGCTAAAACACTCCTTTGTCCTCAGATCCTAAGTATGAAATCAGTTCCAAAACAATCCAAGCATAATTATAACAGGAAAAACCTGGCTGTATTATTTCAATGGCAAAAAATGAAGCAGGAACACACAACCAAGGCTCCATTCCTTGCATGTCTTTTGCCGTAATATTCTGAATTCATCACATCTCCAGGAAGTCATTAAAAAAATCCTGTTCTGTGAAACATTTTGAATTCACTTGTTTTCCCTTTCTGTTGCTCTAAAACCTATCCCCCTTTTCCTAGAAAAAGTGCAGATGGTGGCAGTAAAAAATGGAAGTTCAGTTATCCATGTAAGCATTCTTTCCAGTGTGCTTGGAAAGTTCCTCTCTGGCAGAATTTTAAACTTGCCATTTGGCTTCATGAACTTCTTTTCTCTTGAGAGAAAGCAACATCGTGTTTAAAATATAATTGCAATGTTCTCTTTCTAACCTTAGGGAAATTTACAAAGTGATCAACAGCGCGAAGAACAAATGGACTGGGCACTGTGCATCACTACACAAAAGAGAACGTCCGACTCTTTGCGTGTGATGAGCACATGATTCAAAAGACTACTGTTGTGTCAGTCCTGAACATCATCTTCTTGGTGTAATATCCATCTGGCATACCGACTGCATAAAATAAAACAGAAGCTTGAGATGCTAAAACTCATCTGACAACACAAATTAGACTTCACACCACCAGTCACAGATATCAACATTTTAACTAATGTCAAAGTCTGACTGTTGCTAATGAGCTGCGACACTGAGAAATATTCCTGTTATAAGTCACACAGTCACAATGAAAGGTAGAATGGATACAGAAACACCTGTTCAGAAATTTCATCTTCAGTCTCAGCACAGGAGTGTTATTGTTCACTTTGTGCAGCCCAATATTTCTAACTCCTGAGCTCCAGTGGAAAAATTGGGGGTATTACAGAAGACAAAATATATCTCATGAGGAATGCTAGTATTAGGGAAGAATCTCAAAAAGGATGCCTGGGATGTGGGCAATTTCCTAATCTATCCCAAACAGAGTTGCCCCAAACACTGCATCTCATTGAAATGCCAAGCCATGAAAGAAGATGAACACAAGCACACCCTTGTGAACCAATATTGTTTGTCCAAGAAACACCAGATTTTCCAAAGGAAATGTCTAGGAACACTCTGATATTTTAGGATTTATTTAAGCCAAACTTTATAAAGCTAATTGTCAGACCTGCCCCAATCTGAGGCCTGAGGAAAGAAAGACTCTTGACTCCTTTTGGTTAAAGCAAAGGGTTCTTTTACTAGAGGTGTTGGTTGCAGTAAAGTAAAGCCAATTCTGAATTTGGAAAGAGACAAAAAGGATAGCCCGCAGCCCATTTCTTCCCCTGTGAACAGTCCTTTCCCAGCCAAATGGAGCTTGCCAAAATGTTTTGAGAATGTTGAGATTGTTGTAGCGTGAGCAGTCGTGTGGACACGATAACGAGTCAGCATCATTGTGATGTCTTTATTGATTACAAGATGGACTGCCCACCCAAACCCCAGTCCCCCCTTTTATACTACTGATGCCCCTGGTAGTCAGCCAACCTGGTTGCTCTTTTTCCCGCCGGCCAGGTAACACCCAACCCAGTGTTATATATTTCCCGCCAGACAAGTTGACCAATCCGGCCAGCTGACCGATGCCACCTGGTGTTAAGGTGGCTACACCAACCTGGCATCTCTACATACATAACAGAGATGTTTGGGGGTTGTCCACATATTTTCTTGGGGTGCTTGCCCTTGGGAATCTAGTACAAACTGGATCTGGCTGTTCTGGTCTTTATCACCGGTCATTCCCACCTCCCAATTTCCCACCATGTACACACACAGCCTTATTTCCCTTCCATGCTTCCTCCCCCTTCCAGCCTTTGACAGCAGGATACCTGTAAGGTGCCAAGCCAAACCAGGCAGAACTGACACTAATGTCATTGATACCTCTGCGTTCACAGGGAAGCAGAATTCACTATTGCCTTCTTTACTGGTAATTATGTCAGTGGTGATGTCAAAATCTTTCCAGGTAACAAAGTCCCGGCACACAGACTGAAGGATGAGAACCAGTGAGGAAGAATGGGAGCTTTGGGGAAAACAAAAGGTAGGTCTTCAACAGGTCAGACAACACAGCCTGGTGAAATTTTGAATGCCTCTATAGTAAATTCCTACAGGGATTTATCCAATATCCTGGCACAGCTTTGTAAATCAGAATATGGGATCATCTGAAGAAGGTAAAAACCTTTCCTGTTTCAAGGCTGGTGTAGCATAATTGTTGGACTTTGGACTACTGATTCATGTTCAAGGCCTCATTCAACCATTGATCTTCCCAGGTGGCCATTCATTATCTCTCAATCTACCTTATCATTCTTCAACTGGGGATGAAATAATAATAATAATAATAATAATAATAATAATAATAATAATAATAATAATAATAATAATAATAATAATAATAATAATAATAATAATAATAATAAGTTGGAAGGGACCTTGGAGGTCATCTAGTCCAACCCCCTGCTCGGGCAGGAAACCCTATACCATTTCAGACAAATGGCTGGCCAGTCTCTTCTTAAAAACTTCCAGTGTTGGAGCATTCAACACTTCTGGAGGCAGGTTGTTCCACTGGTTAGTTATTCTAACTGTCAGGAAGTTTCTCCTTAGTTCTAGGTTGCTTCTCTCCTTGACTAGTTTCCATCCGTTGCTTCTTGTCCTGCTTTCAGGTGCTTTGGAGAATAGCTTGACTCCCTCTTCTTTGTGGCAGCCCCTGAGATATTGGAACACTGCTATCATGTCACCCCTCACCCTTCTCTTCATTAAACTACACATAGCCAATTCCAGCAACCGTTCCCTATATGTTTTAGCCTCCAGTCCCCCAATCATCTTTGTTGCTCTTCTCTGTACTCTTTCTAGAGTCTCGACATCTTTTTTACATCGTGGTGACCAAAACTGGATGCAGTATTCCAGGTGTAGCCTTACCAAGGCATTGTAAAGTGGTATTAGTACTTCACGTGATCTTGATTCTATCCCTCTGTTAATCCCTCTGTTAACCTCTTGCGTATAACCTTGGGCTGCAGGAGAAAAATTGGATGCAAAAGTTTTAGTAACTAAGTAAAATTTCAACCAATGCCTAAGATCAATCTAGAAGAAAAATATTATGTCACTGCTAAAATAATCATTAGCAAATTTTAGGAAGAGTTAGATACAGGTAGACCTCGAGTTATGACTACAGTTGCACCAGAGTTTCTGTTGCTAAACAAGGCATTTGTTAAGTGAGTTGTGTCCAATTTTACAACCTTTTGTTTTGCCACTGTTGTTAAGCAAATCACTGCAATTGTTAAGTGACTCATGCAGTTTTAAGCAAATCTGGCTTTCCCTATTGACTTTGCTGCTGGAAGCTGGCTGGAAAGGTTGCAAATGGCAATGACATGATCACGGCATGCTGCAAATACATGCTGGTTGCCAAGGACTGGTCCTAACCAGTGGTGGGATTCAGCCGGTTCGCACCAGTTTGGCAGAATTGGTAGCTAATTTTTTGTTGCCCAGGCCCAGAATGCACTTCCAGAAGTGGAATCCACATTTGTTGTTCACATATTTGAATCCCACCACTGGTCATAGCTCACTTTTTTTAGTGCTGTTGTAAGTTCAAATGGTGGCTAAACAAATGGATGTAAGGCCTACTTGTGCATTAGGGGATAAAAGGCAAAAAGTAGCCCCATTGTGGAAGATTTTGGTTTCTCAAGCTTATGCTAAAGAGCTCGACTCATTCATCATAATAGAAGCTTCCCTTCCGTGGATAATCTTGCCATTTATTTGTGTATTTTAATTTGTCTTGCATAGGCTCATAAAGATGCAACTAATGCTTCAGGGGTTATGGTAGGAGTTCTCCTACCATTCATTATGAGAAGATATGCTGAATTGTTCTCACCATTTCCTATGTTGAATGCTGTTCCTTATGCTAAGGAAGTAAATGCTGCACTGATCACACCTGTGTAACACTCCTAAGCAGATTTGCTTAGAGTTTATTGCAATCTATTAAATGGGTAAAACCTATTATGCGATGTGCTCAGAAACAGGTCTCTATAAAGCTTTTGTGCCAATATGTATAAAAGAAGTCTTGGAATTGTGCTTGATTATACAAAGGTCTGATCCAACAAGCACAAAACATTCTTCACAGTATTTGCTGTCATATTCTGCAAATGGGTTACCTTAGATCAGGTCAAGTTAGAATAGAATAGAATAGAATAGAATAGAATAGAATAGAATAGAATAGAATAGAATAGAATAGAATAGAATAGAATAGAATAGAATAGAATAGAACAGAACAGAATACAATACAATACAATACAATACAATACAATACAATACAATACAATACAATACAATACAATACAATACAATACAATACAATACAATACAATACAATACAATACAATACAATAGAGCTGGAAGGGACCTTGGAGGTCTTCTAGTCCAGCCCCCTGCTTGAGCAGGAGAACCTATACCATCTCAGACAAGTGACTGCCTAGTCTCTTCTTAAAAATTTCCGGTGATGGAGCACCCACTATTTCTGGAGGCAAGTTGTAGTGAGATGTGATCCTAATTAGCAAATAGGGGAAGAACCCATACTACATATAGAAAGAAAGAACTCAGGAGGAAAAGAAACAAGAACAGAAGCAAGAAAATGTTTTGTCAGATTAGGGTTTTTAAAAAGGAAAAGCAAGGGGGGGGGAAGGAAAGATTATGAAGAAGCAGCTTCCAATTGCCTTCACAAAAGTTATAAATATATTCATAATTTACCCTCTCTCTCTAAGGTTACATTATTATGTCCTTCTTTTCATAAGCTACCCTTTCTAATCTACAATCCGATAAAGCAATCTTTTTTTAGCAAAACGTCCATAAGAAGTTTCCAGTCACTAATAAATCTAATTGTTTCTCTAATCAAACAAGATAATTTTGCTATTTCTGCTAATTCTATCACCTTCACCAACCATTTCTCTATGTAGATATTTCAGTCTTTCCATTTTTGCGTATAAACTAGTCTTGTAGCAATAATCTTCCATGGATCTTTTTAAATTAACTATCCATTATAATTGACCATCCATTGAAGTGTCTTGTCCATCATTTTACATTTTCAGTCTATGAAGTTAACAGCAAACTTTAAAAAATATTCTTTGAGATATCCAATGTACTTGAGAAAAAAAGTATTCTATTGGATGAGTCTTGTTTTATGATCATAAGAAACATCATTAAGATCTCAAATGACCTTATTTGTTCTGAATTAATTATAACACTTTATTCTACTGTAAGGTTTGTGCAGAAAATTCATCTAGTGCAATAACAATTCATAAAATGTTATTAATGCAAATAAGATATTGTTGAAGCTAAAGTCTCAGGCCAGTTTATAGAGAACAAACTCAAGGAACTCCCAGGATTGAGGAACTGCATGGTAATAGTAGAAAGTTCTAGCTTCAGCATCAGTGCAATGGTAACAGCAGACTTACACAACTCTTGTATGACTCTTCTTATTCCTGGCATTCTGAGTCTGCTTTAGGCAGGGCTTTTTTTGTCATAGAACGCTCAGAACGGAGTTCCAGTACATTTTTTGGATGGAACCTTGTAGGATAGGCCAGGGAGGTTGTATGACAGGTGTGAGTTCCGGCACCTTTTTCTTTTTGTAGTGTATGCGACTAAAAGCATACACAGAATGTCAGCACAGCAGGGGGCTGGACAACTCCAGGCTATAACCACTTTTGGCGGGAAAGCCTGGTTTGAACTAGCCTGACAGCCCAGGGGCATGGTCAGCTCTGGCGGGAAGCCAGGGTTTAAATCTATTGGCCACCTGCACTGGCGGGAAGCCCAGGTTTGAATCCATTGGATGGTATTCACCTGGGCAGGTATAAAGATACGCCAGGTAAACCCTTTCCCCAGCTTCGTTCCTGACCTCAATAAAGAAGTTACTACCCAGCTGAGTGTCCGTCTCTGTGTGCGACCACGCGACTTTACACTGGCGATGAGGATGGGATCCTGCACTGGACATTGCTAGCCGCGGACGAGACCCCATCGGCAGCACCGGATCGGGACGCAGGACGACCTGAGACAGCAGAATGGCACAGCTGGGTCAGTATCCCCTTTTTAATAGCAACCATCCTGAAGAGTGGGAAGCCTTCGTGGGACAGCTAGAGTGCTATCTAAGGGCGAACAGGGTTAAGGAGGACCGGCAGAGAGCGGCGGTGCTGCTCTGCAGCTGCGGAACGGAAACATACCAGCTGGCGGTTGGTCTCTGCTCACCCGATGATGCCCACACCATCGGGTACAATGAACTGCTGGCAAAACTGACCGAACACTTCAGACCAGACACGTCTGAGATCGCGTGGAGGTATCGTTTCGAAAAACGGGACCAATGCCTGGGTGAGTCTGCTAAACAATATATGGCCGCCCTAAGGCAAGTAGCCCGTCTCTGCAATTTTGAGAATTTAGAAATCAGGCTACGGGATCGTATCGTCTGTGGGTTGCGGGATTGGAAGCTGCGGCAGAAGTTGTTCGCAAAGCAAAAGCTAACCCCGAGAGACGTTCAGGAGGAGTTCCTAGCCTGGGATGTGGCCGAGGAGTCTGACATGAGGGAAAGTGGATCCATCCACCAGCTGAGCGGCTGCAGCGAAGCAGAAAAGGCAGCATCCGAAGTGGACGCCATACACCGAAACCCTCGACCCGTCACCTCCACCCGAGACAACTTGAGGGAGCCAAGACCAGCCGCAATGGACCTGAGGTACCAGGAGTGCAGGTGCGGAGCAAACACACCCCGGTCTAACCAACTCCCTGGCTACAGTGCGAACCGGCCCCGGTCTACCCAGCATTGCGGTTGTGGCCCCCGGTCTACCCAGCACGGCGGCTGTGGGCAAAACCAGTCTACCCAGTGTTCCGGCTGCAGCACATACAGCTCCCGATCTACCCGTTGTGCAAGCTGCGGAGGACAGCACCCCCGGTCTACCTGCCAGTTCAAATCGGCGAAGTGCCGGGCGTGTGGAAAGACCGGGCACATCGCGTCGGTCTGCAGGAGCAAGCAACGGAACAGCCTGCACGAAGTGGAAGCGGAGTTCCAGTCTGCTACAGGTACTGGGGAACAGTTGCAGAGACTGACGGTCAGCCACACGGAGGGATGGGCATCTGAAACTGCAAGGGATCCCCTGCACGATGGAACTGGACTCAGGGTCAGCCGTGTCAATCATCTCTGCCAGAACGTTTAAAGAAATTTGCAAGCAGAGCGGCCAGCGGGTTCCCTTGAGGCCATCCAGACTGACCCTCTCTGACTTTCAAAATTCAGCAAATAACGTTCGGGGGGAGGCGTCGGTGATGGTACAGTACAGGGGGTTCGTGGGCAAATTGAATGTATTGGTCGTAGAAGGGCAGCGAACCAGCCTCGTGGGGTTAGGGTGGTTCAAAGCGCTGGGCATTGGAATCACGGGGATTCACCAGATGCGGGGCTGCCATTCACTTGAATCTGTCTGCAAAGATTTTGCAGACGTGTTTGATGAGCAGTTAAGAAGATACACTGCCCCCCCAATTTCATTTAAATTAAACCCCCAGGTTCAGCCCATCAGAATGAAGGCTAGGAGAGTCCCGTTTGCGTTAAAGCACAAAATAGAGCAGGAATTGGATAAGCTGGTAGACCAGGGGGTGTTAACGCCAGTCGATGGAGCGGAATGGGAAACCCCCATCGTAACGCCTCTCAAGGCAAATGGCGAGGTCCGTATTTGCGCCGACTATAAGGGGACCATTAACCGAGCTCTGAGCGCCCATTCCTACCTGGTCCCCGCAGTTAGCAGCATCCTCCTGTCCCTGCAAGGCGGGTCGGTGTTTGCAAAGCTGGATCTTGCTCAAGCTTACCAGCAGCTACCGGTCGACCCGGAGGCTGCTAAAGCGCAAATGATAGTCACACACAAGGGGGCGTTCCGGGTAGACCGGCTGCAGTTCGGGGTAAGCGTGGCTCCTGGAATTTTTCAAGAGGTTATGGAAAAGACCCTCAAGGGGATACCAGGGGTTTGCCCATACTTTGATGACGTCCTAATTGCAGGTAGCTCTGAGGACGTTTTGGCAAACTGCCTAAAAGCTGTGTTAGAAAGGTTTAGGGCTGCAGGACTGAAACTCAAGAGGGACAAGTGCAAGATTGGGGTGAAGGAGACAGAGTTCCTAGGGTTCAGGTTCGATGCTCAAGGCATCCATGCAGCTGCATCCAAGGTCAGGGCAATCAAAGAAGCCCCAATTCCACAGAATAAGTCAGAGTTGCAGGCATTCCTGGGCCTGCTCAACTTTTATCACACCTTCCTGCCACACAAAGCAACTATAGCAGAGCCCTTACACAGGTTGCTTGACAAACAATCACCCTGGGTCTGGTCTGCCACACACACAAACGCATTCAACACACTAAAAAACCTTTTAGCAGGCAATGCCTCGGTTACGCACTTCAGGGAAAACAAGCCAATATGTATTGCGTGTGATGCATCCCCTTATGGGATTGGGGCAGTCCTCAGCCATTTAGAGGAGGATGGAACTCAAGCCCCCATCGCATACTATTCCAGGACCCTGTCAGCTGCAGAAAGGAACTACGCAAAGATCGATAAGGAGGCACTGGCAGTGGTCGCAGGAGTAAAGAAGTTCCATGATTACCTGTATGGTAGGGACTTCCTAATATACATGGACCATAAGCCACTGTTAGGGTTGTTCACAACTGAAAAGCAGACACCACAAATTCTGTCACCCAGGATGCTACGCTGGTCCATTTTTCTGTCAGCATATTCATGCAAGCTGGTACACAGGCCAGGCAAAGAGATGGGGCACACAGATGGCCTCAGCAGACTTCCCCTAAGGGATACTGAGCCAGACCCCGCACCTGCTGTCCAAATATTGGCAATACAGGAGCTGCCAGAATGCCCCCTCAACACTAAGGACGTAGCCACAGAGACCCCCCAAGTACAAAGTCCTGAGCAGGGTACAATCGTGGGTGAGCAGTGGGTGGCAGGACAAATCACCAGGGCAAGAGTTCATTGCATACTTTTCCAGAAGACATGAACTATCAACACACAAGGGATGTCTTTTGTGGGGGAGTAGAGTCATAATTCCCAAAGGGCTAAGAGAAAGAGTCCTTCAGTCACTGCACGAGGGCCACCCAGTAGTAGTAAAGATGAAGGCTCTGGCAAGGAGCTACCTGTGGTGGCCAGGGTTAGACAAGGAGATAGAAGGGTTAGTAGCTGGGTGCTACACGTGCCAGAGGTCACGGCCCGAACAGCCACATGCACCAGTACACAAGTGGGAGGAAACACACACCCCATGGTCCAGGGTGCACATAGACTATGAGGGCCCATTCCAAGGACACACATTCCTGGTAGTGGTAGACAGCCATTCTAAATGGCTGGAGGTGGTGCCTGTGGGCAACATGACCTCAGCAGGAACCATTCAGGCATTAAGGGGGCTGTTTGCAACCCATGGTCTTCCAGATGTAATCGTGTCAGATAATGGAACACAATTTACTTCATCGGATTTTCAGGTGTTCCTGAGGACCTTGGGGATTAGACACGCCACCTCAGCCCCCTTCCACCCAGCCAGTAATGGGTTGGCAGAAAGATTCATGCGCACAACCAAGGACGCCCTCAAGCGCATTGTTCAGGGGGAATGGAAGCAACGGCTGGCCACCTTTCTTCTTCACCAACACTCAACACCCTGCTCTGCAACTGGTAAAAGCCCAGCTGAACTCAGATGGGGCAGACGTCTGATAACAACACTGGACAGGCTACACCCAGACAGAGTAGCAGCAGATGTCGGGACCCCTAATATCAGGAAAGTTTTCAACACTGGGGATTCCATCTCGGCAAGGAACTATAGCTCAGGTCACCCATGGGTGCCAGGGGAAATACTAGACTAAACAGGGCCCCTATCCTACAAGGTAAGGGTGGAGGGGGGACTCCTGTGGAAAAGGCACCTAGACCAGCTAAGGAAAAGGGTCCCTGAAAGGGTTTTTGAGGACACACTGGGGTCTGATGCGGAAGAGGAATCACTAACACAAGCATACAGGGGCGCTACCAGAGGGTCACAAGGGCAACTCTACGCCAGGCAGGAAACCAGCAGTGGAGACAGGGAAACACTGAACCCAAACGAAGAAAGGGAACAGCATTACTATCAAAGCAGCCAGCTAAACCCCAGCAACACACAATTCCCTGGAACGACAACACACGCACACACACACCACAATCCACCACCTCTACAGCAACCAGGAGAAACAGGAGACAGCACCACACCATCGAGTGAACCAGTCCTAAGATGGTCAAGCAGGGCCCACAAGGCTCCAAGCTATCTCTCTGACTATGTCCGTTCCTAAGGGGGGAGGAAGTTGGAAATGTCAAAATAATAATCGAATGTAACAAAATTGTACATAGTTAATAAATTGTATATAGTTAGTGAGAAGGAATGGAAAGGGGATAAACCCTCACTATGGGGGAAGGGGTGTAGTGTATGGTTGGGCAGGGACAGGGACCTCCGATATAAATCCAATAAGAGATCCCTGGTTTATTTTTTAGCTAATTTTTTGTGGGGTTAGGGAGAGGGGAGGGATTACAGGTTCGGCTGGATACTGGGGGGTGTCCACCAACCGCTATTCAGGCCAGGCGTGAGATTGATCACGCTAAGATGGAGCTTGGACTAGCTACCCCCGGGGCCCCGAAGCGGGGTGTGGGATTACCTATTCCCACAACGTTAGGGAATGGCAGTAGGTGTACGAACAGAGGGCCGCATCAACATCCGGGAGTGCGTCCCCGCTATCTTCAAGCGGTGATGTGCTCCGACCCTCTGGTTTCGGCCCGTGGTTCTGGGAGCGAAGATAAGCAACCACCTGAGCTCAGGCTTGTATATCTTAACGCCAGATCCGTAGTTAATAAAGCTCCTCTCATCCGGGATTTGGTTGAGGGAGAAAATGCAGATCTGGCTTGCATTACGGAGACCTGGTTAGGACCAGAGGGTGGTGTCACTTTGGTGGATCTTTGCCCACCAGGTTTCTGGGTGCTACACAGGCCTCGGGCTCAGGGAAGAGGCGGGGGAGTGGCGGTAGCGGTGAGGGAGAACCTATATCCACGGGAGGCCACTGTTGTCCAAATAGCCGGGTGTGAGTCTCTCCTCCTAAGATGTGGCCCTAAGGCTCAGTTGGGCTTGCTGCTGGTGTACCTTTCACCTAGTCACATAGCGGCAGCCCTGCCTGAGCTTCTTGCCATCCTCTCGGGACTGGTGGTTGAGTTTCCCAAATTTATGATCTTGGGTGACTTCAACCTACCATCCCTGGGGGGATCATCTGAGTTAGCTTGGGAGTTCATGGCTTCCATGACGGCCATGGACCTGACGCAGGTAATCCAGGGCCCGACTCATGTGGGGGGTCACACGCTCGATTTGATTTTCCTATCTGGACAGTGGTTAGATGATTTGGGTGGGGGTTCCCCAATTGTTACACCCCTGTCATGGACTGATCATCATCTCCTGCGGCTGACCTTCCGTTTTGCCACTCCCCGTCGTGGGGTTACTGAACCAATGAGATGGTACCACCCCAGACGGCTAATGGACCCTGAGCGGTTCCAAACAGCGCTTGGGTCCTGTTAAGGAATTTGTTGTGCAGAGGTCTCCTTGTGCTACCAAAGAGTTGCACAGACAAGGAAGGGCACTGAGAGCAGTAAAAGTCACACAAGAATACACTGAGTTATAAAAGCAAAAAGTATTTTACTTTAAGGTGGTGTAAGAACAAAAATGCACAGTCAAAAATAAACAGTCCAAGTCATACACAATAGCAGCAGTCCAAGGAGTAATCCAAACTACAAAGTCTTCTTACCGGTCCAGAGGTCAATACACAGTTCAGGTTACAACAGTAGTAAACCAACAGCAGAGCAATAAACAGTAATAGTAGAGATCAGTGAATTCAGAGAGAGAGAGAAGCTACGTTCCTAGCTTCCTCTTATGGCCATGAGAACACTTACACACCCATTGGCCAATTAACAACTTAAAGACATAGCATTATGGTTAATATATTTTCAACCCAACATTGTAGGCTAACACCATATGCCTAACATTCTCCCCTTTGGGTAGAATAATATATAACTCTTACAATCTTATGCACATTCTTTCACAATTAGCATTGTGTTTCACAGCACTTTGTACCTTCGTAAAATGGTCTGCAATATTTACATCAGATGGACAATACTCTAACTGTATTAATTTATCTTTGACACATTGTCTGACATTTAAATAACGAAGATCAGTATGTTTAGATCTTGTTCTTACTGCAGCATTATTAGCCATCTTTATCGCAGCTTGATTGTCCTCATACACAATAAATGGATCATTTACATTTAAACCCATATCTAACAATAATTGTTTGTACACTAGCAGTTCTGTACATAACACTGATAGACATGAAAATTCAGCCTCCATTGTAGATAAGCTTATGTGTTTTTGTCTAATAGACTTCCATCCAATCAAAGAATCACCCAACATTACAGCCAACCCTGAGGTAGATTTACGACTGTTTGTATCAGAGGCAAAACTCGCATCTGCATATGCAGTAAGGATTAACTCACGATTTGGCTCTAGATATAACGAGTAGTGAATAGTCTGCTTCAAATACCTTAATACTCGTTTAGCTGATTGCCAGTGTCTAACAGTTGGATTATTGTTGTACCTAGCTAATTGATTTACACAGTAAGAAATATCAGGTCTAGTCCAATTACTCAGATACATAAGACTTCCTATCAAAGATTGGTACATAGTCTTATCAAATACAGGACTCTCAACATTAGTGTCCTTAAAATCCATAGCCATCGGAGTTTTAGCTGGTTTACACATTTCCATATTGTATCTCTTTAATAACTGAGATATTTTACTGGCTTGTGACACCTTAAAACCCCTATTTGTTTTCACAATATCTAACCCCAAATAGTGGCTAATTTCTCCAAGATTTCTAATTGTGAATTTATTTTGCAATCTTGAAATGATAGTTTGTGCTTCTAACTCAGTTTTTGTTATTATTGCAATATCATCTGTGAATAATAAGAGAAAAGATAATGCTCCATTGTGTTCTCTTCTAAACAAACAAGGATCAGCATTACTGGCTACAAAACCTATTGCACTTAACTCATTTACTATACATTTGTTCCACTCATAGCCTGATTGTTTCAATCCATAGAGGCTTTTCTTTAATTCCCAACAATCATGGTCTCTATCACTGGTCAATCCTGGTGGTATTCTTAAATAAATAGTATGTTGCAATGGAGCATGTAGATATGCAGTTTCAACATCTACATGATTAACCATATATTGGTTTTTAGCCGCCCATACTAAAGCTGCTCTTAAAGTAGTTGCCCTTAGACTGGGTGCAAACACTTCGTCATAATCCTCAGTAGTTTGGGCAAAACCTTGTGCAACCAAACGTGCCTTATGGGTTATAGTTCCATCTACACCCTTCTTTATCTTATATATCCATTTACAACCTATAGCTTGCTCACCAGGTGGCAGTTTTGCTTTCTGATAAACCTTAAGATTCTGCAAAGACTTCAACTCCCTGTTCATTGCAGCTTTCCATGATGCCTGTTCCTTTTCAGGATACATCCTGATCTCATCATAGTTAGATGGCTCTACACTAACTTGACATACTATACTAGCTTCATAGCGGTCAGGTGGATGTCTGATACGCATTGAACGCCAAGGAATTACAGGGCTTTGAATTTCAGACTCCTTTCCTTCCTCTGATTCCTCTATTATCTCCCCTATCTCCTCTTCATCTTTTATATTTACAGGAGATGTATTATCATTACTAGTTACGTTATCAGAGGAGTCCTCAAACACTAGAGGATCAGTATTAACAGCTTCTTGCTCTAACCTATCCCAACCAACGTGCTCAAGGAATTTTGCACTAGCACTGTTATATACATTAGTTGTGCCTCGTTCCCAGAAACGATAGGATCTGTGATTAGCTTCATAACCTACGAAGTATAATTGCCTAGCCCTATGTTGGCCTTTACTCCTGAGTTGTGCAGGAATGTGGACCCAAGCTGGGGTGCCAAACGTGTGCAGGTAATCAAGGTTTGGTCTTCTACCATGCCATATAGTATATGGTATTTTACCAGTAGAAGTATTAACAACTATATTCAGAACATGGTTTGCACATTTTGCTGCCTCCCCCCACAGTCTATCTGTTAAGCCTGAATCTTGTAACATGGTTCTCATCATGGCTTGTAACGTTTGCCCACGTCTCTCAACAAAAGCATTATGTTGAGGTCTATAAGGGGCTGAACGTTTATGCTCAATGCCAGCTGATTGTAGCATATCAACAAAACACTTATTTGTAAATTCAGTACCATTATCAGTAATTATGCACTGAACCTTTCTCTTTGTTTTTCTCTCCACGAACTTCAGCCAGTTTGCAAATTGTTGGAAAGTGTCTGCCTTTGACTTAAGCAGATAACAAAAACCATATCTAGAGTAGTGGTCCAATATACTTAAAATATAACATGACCCTCCTAAACTTGGTTTCATGGGTCCAATTAAATCAGCAAACACAACTTCCAAAGGAACAGTTGTTTTGAAGCCGTTTATCCTGTTTGCAGGAGTTGCCTTGCTCTTTTCCTGATTACAGGCATTGCAATTCAAATACTTACTACATGGCTTCAGTTTAACTCCTTCTACTAACTCAACTGTTTTACGTAGTGAGTTAAAGTTTACATGCCCTAACCGCCTATGCAATAAATGTATACATTCATCATGTGGCTTCTTGTTCTCACATATTGAGTTAGCTTTAACTGTACTAACCTGGTTACTTGTGAGAATGAATAAACCATCTTTCAAATTAGCAGTTACACAGGTTCCATTCCTCTCAATAGTGCATTGCTCCCCTCTGAATGTTACCACAAACCCAACCTTAACCAATTCCCTTACAGATAACAGGTTGAATCTTAGTTTAGGTATATATAACATAGGTAACTGTTCATCAATGCATGGACAATAGGAATTACCTTCACCAGAGGCCTTCATCCTCCAACCATTGGCCAGTGAAACATATTGGTTGCTGTTTTTCATATTAATAAACCTCTTTTTCTCTTTAGTAATGCATTGTGAAGCCCCACTATCAACAACCCACAATTCATTATTTCTGGATGTTGATTCACCAGAAATAGCCAAACCAATGCCCTTCTTAGCCTTCCCACTGCTATTCACATTCTGTTTTCTACCCTTTCTACAGAATTTGGCTATATGCCCTCTAGCCCCACAAGAATAACATTTCTTGACGTTGTAAGCAGTGGTGAATTGCTGCTTCTCTCGTGGCTGTGTCTCTCTCAGCTGGTCTCTGTCACGCCTCCTTCTGGACTCTTCCAACAGTCTCCCAGTAATGTTAGTCAATGTCAGTTCCTCTCTGGTCAGGACTTCCAAAGAAGAAACATACTCATCATAACTCTCATCCAAAGATGACAGAATAATGTAGACCTGATGCAACTCTGAAAAAATCAGCTCCTTTTCATGAAGCTCTTGAAAAGTTGCCTTCATGTAATTTAAATGGGTCAGCATATCTCCATTCTTCTGCAGACGAGCCCTAAACAGCTTACGTGTAAGGTGTATATGTGCACCCACACTGTCACGAACATAAAGCCTTCGCAAAACATCCCAACACCTAGCAGCAGACTCCTCACCACGAATATGGACAAGCTGCTGGTCATTCAGTGTTAGTCCAATAATGCAAAGAGCTTTCTCGTTGCTTCGTTTAAAGTCGTCTAACTTCTTTGCATCCTCTTCGTCATCTGGATCCCAAGCAGTAGTATCTGGTGGGTTATTTACAACAGCCCATAGTCCTTCCTTGCGCAAAAGCAAGCAGCATTTTGTGGACCAGGAAACATAGTTTGTCCCATCCAACCGGGTTATCCAGGAGATGCCTGACAACAGTTCCTGTGCCATTTTACACCAAATACAAACTCAGCTAGGAATACTGTGTGTACTTACTCTCAGTACAGGCCTGGGCCCATAACCAGTGTTAAGGAATTTGTTGTGCAGAGGTCTCCTTGTGCTACCAAAGAGTTGCACAGACAAGGAAGGGCACTGAGAGCAGTAAAAGTCACACAAGAATACACTGAGTTATAAAAGCAAAAAGTATTTTACTTTAAGGTGGTGTAAGAACAAAAATGCACAGTCAAAAATAAACAGTCCAAGTCATACACAATAGCAGCAGTCCAAGGAGTAATCCAAACTACAAAGTCTTCTTACCGGTCCAGAGGTCAATACACAGTTCAGGTTACAACAGTAGTAAACCAACAGCAGAGCAATAAACAGTAATAGTAGAGATCAGTGAATTCAGAGAGAGAGAGAAGCTACGTTCCTAGCTTCCTCTTATGGCCATGAGAACACTTACACACCCATTGGCCAATTAACAACTTAAAGACATAGCATTATGGTTAATATATTTTCAACCCAACATTGTAGGCTAACACCATATGCCTAACAGGTCCCCACCTGCCTCCTTTGCTCATAGCTCGGCCGATGCCATGGTGGAAGCCTGGGAAAAAGCAGCCACGGAAGCACTCGACCGAGTTGTACCCATGCGGCCCCTGACCCGGTGCAGATCCCAGTGGGCTCCATGGTTTTCTACGGAGCTCCGGGAGATGAAACGTCGGAAACGGGGCCTAGAGAGCTGTTGGAGATCCAGCCGATCCGAATCCGACCGATCGCGACTAAGGTCCTTTACGAGGTCTTATGTCGCTTGAGGAGGGCAAGGTCTAATTACTTTGCTACCCTTATCGCATCCGCAGATAATCGCCCGACCGCCCTGTTTAGGGTGACCCGCTCCCTCCTTAATCAAGAGGTGAAGGAGGATCCCTTACAGGGTCGTGCCGAGGAATTTAGCCAACATCTGCTGGACAAAATCGCTCGGATACGGACCGGTTTGGATTCCGACTGGGCAGAACCTGACAATGAGAACATGGACAATCTTGTTGATATTATCTGGGAAGAGTTCGATCCTGTGACTCTGGATGAGGTAGACAAGATCATGAGGAAACTGAGCTCCACTACGTCCTTATTGGACCCGTGCCCCTCCTGGCTGGTTTATGCGGCTCGGGATGGGACACGAGGCTGGGTCCATGCAGTGATAACTGCTTCATTGAAAGAGGGCAGTTTTCCCGCCGCCTTGAAAGAAGCGGTGGTGAGACCCCTCCTCAAAAAGCCTGTCCTGGACCCAGCTGTTTTAAACAACTTTTGCCCGGTCTCCAACCTTCGCTTTCTTGCGAAGGTTGTTGAGAGCGTAGTGGCGCATCAACTTCCTCTGTTCTTGGAAGATGCTGATTATCTAAGACCCGTACCAATCGGGTTTCAGGCCTGGACACAGCACGGAGACGGCATTGGTTGCTCTGATGAATGATCTCTGGCGAGCTCGGAACAGGGGTTGTTCCTCTGTCCTAGTCCTATTAGACCTCTCAGCGGCTTTTGATACCATCGACCATGGTATCTTACTGCGGTGTCTCAGGAGGTTGGGAGTGGGAGGCACTGTTTTTCAGTGGTTCTCCTCCTACCTTCTGGAATGTTCACAGTCGGTGTTGGCGGGTGGACATAGATCGACCCTGAGACCTCTCGTTTATGGAGTTCCTCAGGGGTCGGTCCTCTCACCTCTCCTGTTTAACATCTATATGAAGCCGCTAGGTGAGATCATCCGTGGTTTTGGAGTGGGATATCATCAGTATGCTGATGATACCCAACTTTTCATCTCTACCCCAAACCACCCCAGTGATGCCCTCAACGTGATGTCCCGTTGCCTGGAAGCGGTCTGGGTCTGGATGGGGAGGAACAGGCTTCAACTCAACCCGAACAAGACTGAATGGCTGTACATACCGGCATCTCAGGAAATTCAGATTATTCCATCTCTTACTATTGGGGGTGAGTTACTACCCCCCGTAGATAAGGCTCACAATTTGGGTGTCCTCTTAGATTCACAGCTCTCCTTAGAAGATCATATAGGAGCAGTGACTAGAGGGGCCTTCGCCCAGGTTCGTCTGGTGCACCAGTTGCGACCCTATCTGGACCTGGATGCCTTGCGTACAGTCACTCATGCACTTGTGACCTCTCATTTAGACTACTGCAATGCTCTCTACATGGGGCTGCCCTTGAGGACCACTCAGAAGCTTCAGCTGGTACAGAATGCAGCTGTGCGAGTTCTTTTGGGGGTCTCCCGATACTCCCATGTTACACCTCTGCTCCGTGAGCTGCATTGGCTTCCAGTTGCCTTCCGAGTGAAATTCAAGGTGCTGGTGATGACATACAAAGCCCTACATGGCATGGGTCCAGATTACCTACGGGAGCACCTACTGCCGGCGTCAACTTCCCTCCGTCCTGTACGCTCCCACAGAGAGGGCCTCCTCAGGGTACCACCGGTCAGAGAATGTCGGCTGGTGACCCCCAGGGGGAGAGCATTCTCGGTGGGCACATCAATCCTTTGGAACCGCTTACTGACTGAACTACGGATGGCTCCCGACCTTCGCTCCTTCCGGCGTGATCTAAAAACTTATCTATTTGAACAAGCCGGCCTGGCCTGATGGGTTTGGGGTTTTAACATTATTTTAACTAACTTACCACATTGGGCACAATCAGTTAACTTTAAATCTTGTATCCTGTATTCTTATTTTTATTGCCCTGTACACCGCCCTGAGTCCTTCGGGAGAAGGGCGGTATATAAATCAAATAAATAAATAAATAATAAATAAATAAATAAAAGCATACACAGGATGTCAGCACAGCAGGGGGCTGGACAGCTCCAGGCTATAACCGCTTTTGGCGGGAAAGCCTGGTTCGAACTAGCCTGACAGCCCAGGGGCATGGTCAGCTCTGGCAGGAAGCCAGGGTTTAAATCTATTGGCCACCTGCACTGGCGGGAAGCCCAGGTTTGAATCTATTGGATGGTATTCATCTGGGCAGGTATAAAGATATGCCAGGTAAACCCTTTCCCCAGCTTCGTTCCTGACCTCAATAAAAAAGTTACTACCCAGCTGAGTGTCCGTCTCTGTGTGCAACCACGCGACTTTACACTTTTACAAAAAAAGCACTGGCTTTAGGTGAATTCAAACAAAGAAGATGACAATTCAAAGCAGAACCTTTTCAGAGACAGCAGACTCATTGTGAAAATTTATGCCCAAACTAGCCTGAAGCCTTAAGATTGCCTGTTTCAAAAAGTATTAGAATGTCATAACTGATTTGACCTGTGTATGAGTTAATTGACTTAGGTTTAAACTTTTCTCACAAGTAGTTCTGTTATAATTATGCTACTACTAGACAGGACTCTATGAGCTTGTCCACTCTCATTTCCCAACTTTTATTCATATGCCCTTCGCATAATCCACTCTACTATGCTCAGATCTACAGAAGTCCCCTATATGGAAAGAAAAATCTGATCCTTTCTCTCTTGTAAGACTGAAACTGACCCCCAGAACATATCTGGAAGTCCACCAAGATGAACTTACTCATATTCTCTTCTTTATGTGGCCTGTTTTCTGAAAGCCCTTTGTAAAAATGATACTCTAATTTAATTTAATTTAATTTAATAATATTTCTATACCGCCCTTCTCCCGAAGGACTCAGGGTGGTGAACAGGGCAAGAATAAAAATACAGATTACAAAAGTTAAAACAAGATTAAATAAATGCCCACATACTAAAATACATCTTTAAAACCCAATAAAATAACAATAACAAACTCCCCCCAATCCCCTCATCAGGCCAGGCCAGCTTGTTCAAAAAAGTATGTTTTTAGCTCGCGGCGAAAGGAGCGAAGGTCGGGCGCCATCCGGAGCTCAACCGGTAGCTGATTCCATAGCTCCGGGGCGCCCACAGAGAAGGATCTCCCCCTGGGGGCCACCAGTCAACATTCTCTGACCGGTGGCACCCTGAGGAGGCCCTCTCTGTGGGAACGCAAAGGGCGGAGGGAAGTCGATGATGGCAGCAGGTGTTCCCTCAGGTACTCCGGACCCCTGCCATGTAGAGCTTTGAACACCATTACTAGTACTCTAGTCTAGGGGTTGCCGGCCCATAGGGCTGGATGCACCATAGCAAAACTGCGCCCACCCCATTGCCGGCAATGGAAAAAAAGTCACGATATGTCGCGACACCTCATGTGACCTTGCAAGTTTGACACCCCTGCTCTAGTCCATGACTGACATGAACTTTGGACTGATCCAGCAGTACTGTTCTTTTGAAACCATATGATTTTTAGCAAGTGTGTTTGGTAGGAGCTTTACTGAATTTTTTTTAAAAAAAGTTGAGAGACTACTTAGGGCCTTGGAGTTGGGTTTCCCACTTATTTTAAGCAGAAAGCTTCTGGTAACAGACTTCTTCAAGTTCTTCTGTTTCTCAGTTTATCATATGAAAGTAATGGAGAATTCCCTAAGTCAGTGAAAGGTGTAAAAAGATTTTCTAACCCAAAAAAGATATTAGACCTGCCATTGAACTTAGCTTAAACGCTGACATATATTTCTATTGGATATGGCTGTTAGGTCTTTGGAGCTTAAAGTCCTTCTTTCTGTGCTGAGTTTGCCCTTGTATTTGGCATGCACCTTCCTTTGAGGGAAACAAAAGAATGTGGATCATTTTGTACACTGGAAGACTCAAGCCGTTTATCAAACAGAAATACTTGGATGCATTTTATCTAACAGGAGGCTTGGAATTCCTAGTTGCAATGGCAACAAAGGCAAATTCCAAAAGCTTTTTACACAAAAAAGAAACACAGCAAGTTTACTTCCACATTTCTTTAGTTATTGTCTTCAGTTAGATGGGAGTAACATTATCATAATGAACTGTTAAGAGCTGGATCAGTGTCATAGATGGGTGGAAGTTAAGCTATTCCTTAATAATCAATTTTAAAACTTATTGGAATCCATCTTTGCTTTCATATCACAGAATGCATTTCACTGGAGATGAAAGATAATGCAGTATTTCAGATGGGATTCTTTATTTAGAACTTTCCTCTCTTTCCTAGTTTTGAAACAAATGGTTTATTCATGGGCATCTGCTGGGGGAATGGGGGCATAAAGAGCAAGAGCCATCACACACTTTTCCACCTCGTCACACAAAAGATGCAGTTTGGGAATTTGCATCGTTTGTATAATGATGCTATCATGACTTGCCTCTGCATTATGTCTAATTGAGACTTGAACATGGGCTTCACGGTTATACATGCAGGTGACAATTCAGTTTAGAGGCAACATAAATACCCTTTATATGAACCATGCAGAGACCTTGGTATGCCCTTGGAGGAAAAAAAATGGAATGCTAATTCAGAATAATCAGTGTTAAATTAAACAGTTGATTGATATAAAGATTGTTCAGCACAGATCTCCACTGTGCTAAGGAATTTGTTAGGTAATTTTTACCAGCACAACCTATCCCAACATATCATTACAAAGATAGAGCACAAGAGAAATGACTGTGCCTGTTTCTTGGATGAAAGCAAACAGTGTTCCACTAAGCACTGAAATTCAGAAACAACATAATAAAAAAAACAGATAAACCACAACTTTAGAACCGAATAGAAAAGAAAATATTTTTTTGTTAAATATCTCATTGTTTACATGATATATAATTACATTTTTAAGCTTAAGGGGGAATATGAAATGTTAAACAAGCTTATTGAATGTTTTTGTTCAACAAGACATTAGTATAGATGGAGTTAATCCTACCAATCACTTAGTATATCCAAAAAATAGAGACCAAATTTAGGTAAAACAATCTTCTATCTAATGAAAGAATTCTTCAAGAATCTTTGCAAGGAAGGATTCCACTAATACTTCAGTCATTGCTATTTCCCAGACTTTTTAAAAAGCTGATCCAGAGAAAGCTGTTCATTTTACAATACAATACAGTACAATACAATAATCTTTAGTGGCCAAGTGGGATTGGACACACAAGGAATTTGTCTCTGGTACATAAGCTCTCAGTATATGTACAAACAACAAAATGATCAAAGCAGCTGTTTCACGTTAGCTCCCTGCCATCAAATAATGATGGACAGAAGTTACATTAGAATGAACCGGTTGATCTTTGAATAATTTACAGTTAATCTATAACAAATAAGTTTTCTCCTCTATATAAGGTTATATAAAAAAGACTATCTAATGAGCAATCAAGAGTGGACTGTGTATGGACTGTGTATATATTCTTAGCTCACAAAGAATTAAATACAGTTTCTTATTTCGTAACATATGTCCACCCTACCCTTATCACTACTTAGTACTTTGGTTCTGATATGTAAATCTCTTGAGTTCTGGGAAAAGCGGGGAGGGAGGAGAGATCTGAGAATCTCAGAATCTGCCCATTTCTGTCATAAAAGCGCACGGTTGGTGAATTATTGAAATGCATCAAGAATCATTTGCTCTATAAACTGAAATTAAATGTATTCCTTCAAACCTCAGGATCATCATTTACAACCCTACTCTGAAGGGACAAACAGTGGTGAGTTTTGACTACCACTCTCTTATTTTTTGCAAGCATTCATGAACAATTAGTCAGCACTGGCACTCTTTCCACCAGTAATCCCATAGCTGCATCACTAATCTCCACCACTAGCAGCTAATGATGAAGGTCTCTTAAGCTTTACTTCTTATCTCGGCTAGTTCTTAATACTTGCATAAGTACGCTGTCTGAAAGGGGGGCCCCCAACTGCTCTGCAACTTCGGTACAAAAGACTGGTGAATTTTTTGAAGGGTTTGCTGTTCAATAACACTTCTATGCTTATGTTTATCTTCCTACTACAACAAACACAAGTGATCAGTAAAAACTACAAAGGTCACTAGGGGCTGTTCGCTTCCATACGTGTTCTAATACTCGTAAGAATGTATTCATGCTGTTTTCTGATGCAGCCCAAACACAATAACTAAACAATGCAGGCACGGGGGAATAGAAGATAGAAGAAGATGCAAAATAAGACAGTATTTTGTATCATGACCCTAGATTTTCCTGTAGGAAAGGATAAAAAGGATTATGTCTTTTGACCCTTGTAGTATGGTCAAAAATTTTACATCCAGCCGTTTACTTGACAAAGTCCTCCTCCTTTTTTGCTATTAGAACCATTTGTACGTTTTATGTCCATTTTCTCAACTTGCCTCTGAAATTTGTCCTAAGCAAACTTTGCAGCAAATGTAACAAAACAACTGAGGGATATTGGGTAAGCCAAGAGTTGTATGTATCATAACTATCACTGCTTAGGTTATTGATGAATTTCGCCTGAAAAGGATTTCCAAAGGAACTAAAAAGAAATATCATAAAACATTTCAGTGGGATTCTCTATATCTTAAAGACTTCCTCCAATAATAATAATAATAATAATAATAATAATAATAATAATAATAATAATAATAATAATAATAATAATAATAATAATAATGTTATGATGTCAGAAATTCAGGCAGCAATCTTCTGCTCATTTCGGAGGAGAATAAGCTTCATTCATTAGGGTCCAGTCTTAGTCTTGCTTACAAAAGCCCCAAAGAAATCAGGAGGCATGTTAGATGGCAGTCATTTAGATTATACTTATATTGCTTTAATGGTAGGCAACATGAAACCCATTGGCATCTATCTATGCCAATCTAATTTTTAAAATGCCATTTTGTTAAGATTATTTTATTTATTTAAGATTATTAAGAGTCGTGGTAGTGCAATGGTTAGCATGCAGTAGTGCAGGCTAATTCTGCTGACTGCCAGCAGTTTGGCAGTTCGATTCTCACCAGCTCAAGGTTGACCCAGCCTTCCATCCTTCTGAGGTCGATAAAATAAGGACCCAGATTTTTTGGGGGGGAGGCAATATGCTGATTCTGTAAACCACTTAGAGAGGGCTGCAAAGCACGGTGAAGCAGTATATAAGTCTAGTGCTATTTGCTATTGCTATTTTGGTTTCAAAAAATGGGAATCTGGCAACTTGCAAAACAAAAACATCAATCTCTAGCACAGGATCTCCAAGGATGCATTCAGACTCCATTTAGACACCTTAAGCATTTTCAGGAGGCAAAAATAGATGGCTATAGACCAATGATAGATAGATAGATAGATAGATAGATAGATAGATAGATAGATAGATAGATAGATAGATAGATAGATAGATAGATAGATAGATAGATAACCTTTATTGTCATTTTTTACTGTGGGCACAATGGCACACATTAAAAATGAAATTTAGTTGCTTGCTCTCAAAGTGTAAGCATACATAACACACATTTAAACATACTATATACAACATATGTATAGTTTTACACCCTTTACATATAAGTAACATATAAATATTAATCACTGTCCATCTTGAATATATAACGGATGGAGGAATGCAAGTAGAACTGGGGGAAAAAAGGTCTGCCCAGTTGCTGATCAGATATGTTGATATGAGATATAGATATGAGATATAGATGCAAAGTTGGCTTGGGAGAAGTGCAAAAACCCTGTCTGGAAGTGTCCTAAGTGCATTCTGGAAGTCTGACAGTAGAGTGAACTATATTATTATAAACTTTCCTTGTTAAAAAAAAACAACAACAACTTTATCCTAGCTAGGTCAAGTTAGGCAGATGTCTCTAATTATTAGCTTAAATATGCAATAATATGAACCTATTTTACATATTATTACTAGACATCAGGGGAATGTAAAATTTCTAGTGACACATTTTCCTTTTAGAGTTAGATTTTTTTTTGTACAAAGGCCAATCCCGTTGGCAACCTGGGCATGCGTAGCAGCATGCTGCCTATCCAGAAGATAATTTTAAGATTAAGACTTATGAATGTAGGAAGTTTAAGAATGGCAAGATACAGACACAAAAGGCCTGCTTTAAATAATGTGTGGCACAGTGAAACGAAAAGGAGAAGTCTTGCCAAGAGAGATGCCAGTTGCAGCCAATGAAGTGGGCTTAACTAATCAGAATTAAAACAACATAAAACAAAATTCAGGATGCAAAATTTCTACTTCACAGATATCTAATCTGTTAAATAGCCTTTTCATTTTTGCTCTTTAAATCATATATTCATTATCCAAATTGCCTGTTCCTAAAGTGATAATATAGTGTGTTGTAACATGCCCTGACAGGACACAAATTGACTCTTTGCGCCGAGACTCTACCCAGGCAATGTAAAGGAAATATCTCACTCTATTATCTGTTGTCTGTATGAGCCAACAGATTACATGGTTCACTGGGTAGCTGAATAACTTTTAGACAGTTTGCTCATATCTATTTACACATTTTCCAGGGAAAAAAATACATTAGCACCAGAGAAAATGTCTCTTTTTTCTCTTCCCCCGCATCTGTGTGAGAGAGGGAGTGTTGAGTGAGACAGGCAGAGAGGCAGAAATTCTAAACAAAAGCATACATAAGAAGAAAACAAAACGCAACCCAGAATCATTTGCTTCCTTTGTAGGAATAGTGATGGAGGAGCTAAATGCAAAGGAAGAAGAGTATCCTGGATCTTTAATAGCTGTGCCAAAGAAAAAAATTGCCAAATGGGAAGCACAAATTGTCATAAAGAGGGTATTTTTTATAGTTTTGGGTGAATTGTGCCCTGGTTAAAAAAATGCGTAGCAATAAAATAGTATCTTCTATACCTCAGAGATGTAAAACGTTCCCCTTGAGCTGTGGCTGATCACTGGAGGATATATGGCCTCATACTGAGGCCGGATTTTCTAAATTTGGGAGAGGTAGCTTCGAAAACATAAAGTGAATATGCTGACATCATTTATTCATTAAATAAGGTGGTTTTTAAAAAAATCTTCCACCATTATAAATCTTCCACCATTATTTGTGGCAGAGCAAATGTATTGACTTTCAGGCCAAAGACGAAACACAATTTCCTCAAAACAATTTGAGGAAAAATTAAGTCTTGGAAAACTCTCTCCCAGGCAAGCCCTATTATTAGGCAAAGGCTAGCAAAGATGTTCCACAAAACATTAAAAAAAATGAACTCCAGGTGGGAGAATCTGAAGAAACAGATTCTCTAAATCTAAACAGGAAGCGGCAGATCTGTGGGGATCTGTTTTGATTTAGCATGTACACTGATCTCTAAACTACAACGCAGTAGAACAAAATACCTCTAAATACACTTCTCTGCTCAAGAAAACTGAGCTCACAGATTCTTTCACACAAACGCTAGTCTTAAATTTCCTCCAATTCCTATTTTCTTTTAAGCAATCAATTTTAGCAGCTGCACTTTTGTTGATTTGTCGCAAATCGCACCTGAGCTAACAATAGCTCTCCAGCTACCTTCTTTCCATCCCTAAAAGGGATCTATGACAATGTGCCATGGCCAACTTTCCATGGCCAACTTTCCATGGCCAACTCACCTTGGCCAACTTGCCCCAGGACAACTTGTTGCACGAAAAAAGCTACACTAATGTCAAAGAAATTACAGGAAAGAATAATTAAAGAAAAGGTGCAAAAGGAAGAACAGAATGAAATGCAAATGGTAAAAATTAAAATAGTTTTTAATTTATTTTAAATAATTAAATAGAATTGTTAAATTGTCCTCCAGTGAGTTGTCCCATGGCGAGTTGGACGTGGCGAGTTATCCCACAGCGAGTTGACCATGGCGAGTGGGCTGTGGCGAGTTGGCCACGGTGACTTTGCCTTGGCAAGTTGGCCGCAGTGAGTTGGCTGTGGCAAGATGTACCATTCCCCCCTAAAGCAGATGTTCTGGGAGACAATTCTAGTTCTTAGAGCAGTTTAATGGCTCTCTTTCAAATCACAAAACATGGATGCATTAAAAACCAACAGAAGTCCTATAGCTATAATTGATCACAGAAGCAATGCATGTCTATGGGTCAGTGCAGCTCTGAGTCCTATCTTCTTCAACTTTAGTATCCTTCTGATGAGTGGCCTTCAACTCCTGGAATTTTCAGGAATTTCCACCTTGGCTACAGAAATCTGAGAGCTCATCCATGTAACTGAGCTTTCTAAGATTGTAGAATGTTGACTTAGGTCTTTGTGTCCAGCCCATGAAGACTTATGAAATGTTCTGTTTCCTTCTGTCCAAACCCAGGTCTTTTCTGCATTGTGCTTCTCACAGTGTGCAGGGAGACTTGGGGAAAGTTGCTCTCTGCTTCCTCCTCTGTGAGGAATTGGACTCCTTAAAGTTGGATTTAGTTCCCTAGCAAGCTTTGAATTTGGGAATATTTACCTTGCTCTAAATCCTTAACCCCTGGAGTTATCTGACTTGCCAAATAAGACAAGGAAATTCCAGGCTTCCTCAAATTCTAGAATGTTAATCATTTTTATTGGTGGTGGAGAGATATAGTTGGTGTTCACAGATCTACCTGTCTGCACAAGCAGGACAAACAGGGCTTCCTTTTGATTGTACAAAGCATCCAGTTGTGTTTTTATACCTTAAAGCATGACATTAGAATTGGTGATGTGCATTCTCAGGCTAGGCCAGGGGTTTTTTGGGGGAAGATTTTCTGCCGTGTAAAAATATGACCCCAATATACACACTTGATATTTTGGGCATTCATAGCCTTATTTTGTTATCCCTTTGATTTTACTCTGAGGAGCTGTCATTTGTCTTTATCAATGTCTTTGTTTGATTAGCTATGTAATGTTGTGATAACATTCCACTCACTATGTGATACTTAATTGGCTAGGATTACATCTAATGTAAATCTAAAGTAGAGAAGGAAGCCATAGCTTGAATGGAAGTGGATGGAATCTTTTACTGTATACAGATAGTCCTGGAGTTATGACCATAATTGAGCCCAAAATGTGTGTTGTTAAGTGGGTTTTGCCCCATTTCATGACTTTTTTTGCCACAGTTATTTAAGTCAATCATTCCATTTGTTAGGTTAGTAACATGGTTGTTCAGTGAATCTGGCTTCCCCATTGACTTTGCTTGTCAGAAGGTCGCCAAAGCTGATCAGATGACCTAGGGACACAGCAACTGTCATAAGTATGAACCAGTTGCCAAGCATCCAAATTCTGATTGTGTGGCCATGGGGATGCTGCAATGGTCGTAAGGATGAAAAATGGTCATAAATCAGGTTTTTTCCCCCAGTGCTGCTGTAACTTTGAACAGTCACTAAATGAACTGTTGTTAAGTCAAGGACTACCTGTAACACTTTTGACTGTTTGCTACTATTGAGAAGAATGAAATGTTGTCTACTCTCTGAATAAGTTTCGTTCTCGAGTCAAGTCTGAGAGGGGGCCGGAGTAATACTGCTAAGTCAACCCTTGGTCTGCTGTCTCAGCAACTCAATACAGTGAATATATTACATTGATAATCAGTGATGCAGTGACTATTATTTATTATGATGCATTGAATAGAGACTAACAAGTAAGAGCCCCCAATGTAAATCCTGAATGCAATATATCAGGATTCACCACAATAATACTTGGTTGACTGGTGCCCTATTTTGCCTGTTTGGGCAACAAATCTGGTTAATGGAAAGAAGTTATTTTGACAGCCTGTGGTATATCTGATTGAAAATTCAGCTGCATAACCTTCCACGAACTGTTTACCTTATATATTTATTTGAATAGCATTCTGAGTGGCAGTTTCCTGATTCCTTCATTTTGTTTCTCTTCCTTAAAATATGCCTTAAGAGCGGAACATATGAAACTATCACACTTTACGTGTTTTTGATGTTCACATAAATTGAAGGGTAGACACCACTCAGTGTCCTCAGTCGCTCAGTTTTCTTTCCAGTCTTTTGACTTCAGACAAAAGTAGTTGTGGGGTGGGGGTTGGACACAAACACACAAATAGAACACAAACACACGCGCTTACCTCTTATATCTATACAAATATGCAGAAAGATGTTGCAATGCCACGTTGGCAGCAAACAACAGGCAGCTAACACCAGCGAATCAGTATAGTTCAAGGGCAAGAAAGCTTTTAGGAATAGAACTGTGTGCACATGATTCATTGGGAAGAAATTATCCAATTAATTTTGCCTCTTTTTCTACTCATGAATCATTCAGAAACAGCTGCTGATGTCAGCAAGTGCAGTACATTATTTGGAGAAAATTTGCCAAGGCATTTGGGCATGAAATTCCTATTGTACAGTTCATTTGTCAACTGTTCATTTCCAGGGGTTGCTCTAGACCACAGGTCTGCAACCCGCGGCTCCGGAGCCACATGTGGCTCTTTCAGCCATCTCCTGCGGCTCCCAGTCCTCTGCCGTGCAGTCCAAAAAAAAAAAAAGTGGGACTAAAAAAGTTCAACCAATCAATTCAAATATGCAGGGTAGGTGCATATTTCGCCTTGGCTCCACTCTTCAGTCAAACCCTGTTCTGCACATGCATGCACGCATGTACGTGCATGTGCACACATTTTTGCAGCTCCCAGTTTTTCCTTTTGTGAGGGAACCGGTTCAGAGTGGCTCTTTCACTGTTTCAGGTTGCTGACCCCTGGCCTAGACCTTTTCATGCATCTGAATAGGGAAGCTTATTTTCAGAGAAGTTATCGCCATGCCCTTCTCTTCCCAACCTCCAAGCTTTCAGGTGGAAGGAGAGAAACAACAATTTCACTTGTGTCCCCTTGAACACAAATGCAAAACTGTGATCCAGGGGTGTTAATAAAGCAGTGATTCAGAATTACACATCAGGAATTGCACTTGCATTTAACATAAATGGGACGTACTGTACCTGTCCTTCAGGATCCCAAATGAATGAAAGAATTAAAAAAATGGCAGGCCCAGGATGAATTCTTTATCTGTTTTGATGGAGAACACTCAAAGAAGTCTAATGCAACTGATTATTGTACTCTTTATATAAAAATACTACATGCATCTCTGGTTCCAGTATAACCAAACAGGCAATCAAAAATAATTCAGAAAGTCTGCATTTCTGGATTAACCTTCTATTCACATTTGCTTCCAGTGGCAATCATCATGAAACAAAGAGAGCTGAGGGCAAAAAGTATTGACTAAAGAGTTTTGGACTTACCCTTATTTATTAATTATAGGGTTCAAAAGCCTGTAGATTTTGGTCAATAGGAAGATGTCCCAGAAATATCAGTCATTACTTTAATTTTTCATCTGCTGGTTAGAATACTCTTTGTTTGGCCTTCTTTATTCTCCTCCAAAACAATTATTTCCATCAAAATCACACTGTATTTTCTCTGCTTCTTTTAATCTTAATTGTTTGTTACTTTCTTTAATTATATTCTTTTCCTTCCCTTTCCCTTTCTTTCTTTTATATATGCACTGCACAAATCTCATTCTCGTTATGAATTTTTCTCATCCATAGCCTTTTCACCTCATAATTCCACCAATCATCCTTTTTAATAATTCCATTACTATAATTAATGACTAATGAACTATGAACTCCATGCTAACTGGAGTCTGTAACAAAATTCTTTTCACACTGTTCCAAATTTCCATATCCTTATACCTTACATTCACTTACCATATTTTTCATTGGAAAATTTTACCAATTTTTCATACATATTTCTTTTAAAAATTCTCATATTTCCTTAAACCATTCCATTTCCACTATTGCTTCCTTCCCTTTTTTCTTTTCTTTCCTGCCAATTTTTTCCTATGAGCCTCTAAAGTTGCTATCAAAAAGCAATGTGCCCACATTCAAAACGCCTCACTTTTGTATCCTTCATGAATCCAAAAGATTTTGTCCGCCAGATGCTGGCTAAACTCCTCGGCCCGCGCCTGCAAGGGCTCCTCCCTCACCTCCTGAGAAAGGAGGGAATGAGTTACCCTAAACAGGGCGGCCGGGCGATTATCTGCGAACGTGATGAGGGCGGCAAAGTAATTAGACTTCGCCGTCCTCATCGCCGCGAGATAAGACCTAGTGAAAGATCCTATTCGCAATCGGTCAGATTCAGACCGGCTGGATCTCCAACAGCTCTCCAGACTCCGTCTCCGACGTTTCATCTCCCGTAGCTCCACAGAAAACCATGGAGCCCATCGGGATCTGCGCCGGATCAGGGGTCACAAGGGTACGACCCAGTCAAGTGCCTCGGTGGAAGCCCTCTCCCAAGCCTCCACCAAGGCATCAGCCGGGCTGTGGGTGAGGGAGATAGGTATAGACCCAAGCGCCATCTGGAACCGTTCTGGATCCATTAGGAGCCTGGGGCGGAACCACCTGGTCGGCTCTGCAGCCCAGCGGCGAGGGGTAGCGTATCGGAAGACCAGCCGTAGGAGGTGATGATCGGACCATGACAGGGGGACAGTATTTGGCGTACCCCCTCCCAGATCATCAAACCACTGTCCAGATAGGAAAACCATTCTACCTACAATAGAACAATGGATACTTAAAGTAATGGACATAGCTGAAATGGCAAAAGTTTCAGCATATTTGAAAGAACAGTCACAAGAAAAATATATTTTGGAATGGAAAAGATGGATTGATTATATTCAAAACAAATATGGGACTAAAAAGTTTCAAATAGCATATGAATAATTCTTAACAATTATAGAAGTGTTATTATAATTACTTTAGTTTTGTTATAAGGGAGTTAAAGGGTGGAAGGTTTGTTAACGTTGTAATAGATATTTAGCATATGTTTGCATAAGATTGCTATATGTAATACCCTGTATTCTGCTTTGGAAAGTCCGGGGGGGGGGGAGGGAAGGGGGGAGGGTTGATGGGGAGGGGGGTGTTATTATTAAAATTTTGTAAAACTTTTAAATAAAAAAAAGATAGCTCACTCCAGAGAAAGCAGAAAACATGAGAAAGAACCTCAAAACAATGCCGCCTTGATTTGGCTAGTTAGTATATAAAGAAACAGGGAAAGGCTTTGAGAAGATTTCAAGATTCTTCAGTAAAATAATTTTCAAGACTCCTAGAGTTCTTTCCTGACTTTGTCAACCTCTAAGTGCTAATATTTTAACTGTGTTTGTAGTGAGCTTCAGCTTGAGTTAAGGCTGCTCAGATCTCACTATAGAAGTTATGACTGTTAGGCCACCTGAGCCTTTCCAAGAAGTCCATTGGTTGTTTCCCTCTTCGTGGTTCTCACGACAAACTTCAAAGAAAGTCTGCTGTAAAAATAAGTTGAACATAGACCTGCAAGGAGGATTTGCCAGTCAGAATGGCATACTGCCCTTTGAAGCAAAGGGACATTCCTCCCTGATTCTGGCATGGACTTACACTCTTTTTCAACAGTTACTTTTATATGTAAAGGACTGAAGATTCAGGAAGGCGATTGTACATTTGCCAAAACCCTATTCCTGATGGTTAAAGAGATTGATGAGAATAAATCTAACTTCAAAACTTTTCTGAATTGTTCTTTGAGAGACATTGCATCTACTCATATAAGGAGCTAGCCCTGCACCCAAAGTGAGGGCCTTTGACAAAATGGATATCCAAATCTCTGGGAAATCACTATGAAGCTGATTCACCCCAATCTCCAGATGAAAGAAGAAACTGAAAGGTACAAAGGGATCAACAGGGAAAAAAATCCTCCATCTCCCCTCTGGTAAAGATAATCCATCTGTTGTGATTCAGGGTCAGCCTGTGGGTTCGGCAGTTGGGTCGGACGACTCAGAGGAGGAGGAGGAGGAGGAGGAGGAGGGAGGGTGTTGGAGAGCTTGCTGAGGGGATTGGACAGCTTGATGAGAGCCCTCAGCCAGGCCCCTCTCACCTGGTCACGACACAGACATAGCTGTGTGAGCCTGACAGCGTGGATGAAGATGACCCACAGCTGGCCCTGTTCAAGGACGCCCGACGCAGGAGGCAGTCAATCAGGAGTAAACAGAGGAAGGCAATGGGGCTCCTCGGAAGGAGGCAGAGAGAAGCCACACCCTGAACTGTATTTAAGGGGGAATGCGTGGGAGGGCTGGTTTGCTGAAGGCAACCGCTTGAAAAGCTCCTGTTTCTTGGTTCGTGTTTTGTTCTATTTGTTTTTGTAGCAATAAATTTGGCAGGCGTAATTCCAGCCTCTTGCCTTCTTGTAAAAGGGGTTGTCCCTGCCTTTTCTGCAGGGCCGGTAGCAGGCTGGTACAGAACACCATCAGGCAAACAAGACATTTTACATATCAAAACCATACTCAGCTAAATATAAAAATTCAGTGTCTGGATTTGGTTAAGCACCTTGATTAAGAAGGTAGATGTTGGTCACGGGGCCCATAGTTCATTCAGATTTTCGAAGTTCAGTTATTGTTGTTGTTATTATTACCCAGATTATTATCTCAATACATTTCCTTTATTTGTCTCCTGGATGAGTTTAAAAGTCTGGGAAATATAATACCTATTAAATATAATAAGCCATGAAAGGAAATGGTGAACAAACCTGCAAATTCCACCAGTCACCTTTTCCACAATGGCAGTTTTAAAAAATTGAAATTTAGTTCCCAAACTTCTAAAAGAATCTGACAAGGTATGACCAGTTCATTGCCTACAGATTTAATTGTCAAGACAAATTTGCCAAGACAAATACAACTGCTTTTGAGTTCAAATTGTTATACAAACATATCATTCCAAAGTACTGAGGGATCCATTTGATTTCCCATTACTGCATGTCATGAATCAAATGACCCTGGATTGTTGAGAAAGATCTGATGGTTGATACCAAATGAACATAATGGTGAGGGAGGATGGTTACTCTTTCCTTCAATCATCCTTTCAAAGTGAACTGAATAATAAATTCTTAGTAGTATTGAATCAGATGCAATGCAGGCTTTCCATTCCCTGCATACTCATAATTTCATACTTCACTTCAGTGCCCTCAGATTGAGTGTACACCAAGGGGATAAATGTACTGTACTGTCTGCAATTGTATCAGCTGACTGGTCATCTCTATAGTTAAGAGCAGGGCTTTTTTTCCCCATAGAATGCTCAGAACGGCATTCTGGCACCTTTTTTTGCACACATACACACACACACACACACACACACACACACACACAGCTTTTCCACAAGCTATGCTACTCCCTCTATTGCAGTGGTGGCGAACCTATGGCACACGTGCCAGAGGTGGCACTCAGAGCCCTCTTTGTGGGCACACGTGTCATGTCCCAGAGATTGCAACTGTCCCTCTTCAACCAGCTGCCCAAGGTCCCACATGGCCGGATGCATACCGGCACAGCTGGTTTCCCTCCCCCCATCCCGTCCCTTCTGGCCTCACATGCTCCCCTTTTCCTGGGCACGACCCACTGCATTGCCTCCTCAGCTGTCGGCTAGCTATCCAGAATGCGCTGGTGGAGGAGCTGGCAGGCTGTGGCTACTAATGGACACTGTTGGCCCCCATGTGCTCGCTGGCCTCTGTGTGTGGGGACTGATGGTGTCAGGCAGTAGCTGCCCTGGCCCCTACCTCACCTTGCTTTGCCCCACATCAATTGGCATACCTACCCTGCCTCACCCTGTAGGATGAGCCTCTGGCCAACCACCCCACCTGCCAGAGACCCCCTGGATCTCCCCCAACCCTGCCTGCCCCCCACAGGCATCCCTCCCCATGAGAAACATCAAGGTGACCATGCCCACTTTGGCCACACCCACCCAGTCTGTCATGACCACCACAGTCATGCCCATCCAGTGGGTCACATCCCACCTGGCACCCGGCAATAAATAAGTGGGTTTTGGATTGCAGTTTGGGCACTCAGTCTCTAAAAGGTTCACCATCACTGCTGGTGTGATGTACTGAGCTTTTGGGGGTTTAATAACGTGTGCTGCTGGAGAACTAATGGTTCTCCAGCAAACCAGACAGGACGTCTCCAGTCCTGGCAGCAGTTAACGTGGCGGGAATAATGGGTTCAATCTGATTGGTTGTTCAGAGCATGTGGACTATATATATTGTGCAACGTTACCCCAAAGCCTCAGTACAGTACAGTCTCACTACAATAAAGCTATGATTCTTCTGTACTCACCTGCCTGGCATCTTCCCTGCTCTTCAGAACCCACAACACAACAGTGGCGATGAGGATGGGATCCTGCTTCACCTTAAAGAGCTGAACTCGCGAGGGGTCGGCTTTACGTGCTGGTGGAAAGAGGCATCTTTCCCCCCCTCCCTTGGCTGGCTAGCAAACTACACTAGTGGCCATTTGCTCAGAATTACCCATCTGAGCTCAAGAGGCAGGATCAGAAACGCAGGAATTAATCAAGATACCAAAGGTCAGCAAATTAAGGGAGTTCGACATTCGCCACCCAGAAGAATGGCCGTCATATCTTTCTCAAGTCGAGGATTACTTAAGGGCAAATCAGATTGCTGAAGATGGGCTCAAAGCTGCAACGCTGCTATGCATTTGTGGGCCAGCAATGTTCGACATCGCAGAAAACCTGTTTGCCCCCACGCCAATCGAAGCAGTATCATTTGCCGACCTCAAACAAAAACTTAACGGACATTTTAAGCCAAAAATGTCAGAAATGGTGTGGAGATTCAAGTTTGACCAGAGGGTACAACGTCCAGGAGAATCAGTGTCAGAATACATCGCAGGCCTGCGCCAGGCCGCGTGTCTTTGCAAATTCTCAAACCTTCAAGAATGCCTGAGGGATCGGCTCATTTGCGGCCTCAGAGACAAAGCCCTCCAACAGATACTATTCACCAGACCCAATTTAACATTCTTGGAGGCACAAGATGAAATAATGGCCGCTGAAGCAGCCGGAGGAGCCGTGCAAGTAGTGCAAACTGCCAAACCTATCAAGGCCGAAGAAACCGTTCACCACGAGGTTGCTAAATTTGGCAGCGAACCAGCAGTGGAAGAAGAGACGGAGATAGACAAGCTACAGAAACAGCTGAGTGCACAAGAACGCAGAAATCAACAAAAAGAAAACACTTACAAGACAGTTCTCTTCTCTAGATGTATGGGGTGTGGAGGCAACCATTCCCACGCAAACTACAGATTCCATATAGCCACATGCAGGGCCTGTGGGAGGACCGGACACATTGCGGTCGTATGCTGGGCTTGCCAGAGAGACAGACAACCCAAGCATCAGTCAGGGGAACTGACAAGGAGAGGTACTGGGGTCCAGGGTCCAACCAGTGTGGGTTTTTTCAAAAGCCGGAGAAGTATTTGCCGCACAGGGGCTTGTCGACCCCTTAAACCTAAACTTAAGCTCTCCATTGAACTGCAAGGCATTCCATGCAAAATGGAATTGGACTCCGGTTCAGCAGTCTCAATCATTTCGCATGAGACATTCAAATATTTCTGTAAACACAGCAATCACTGGGTTAAATTGAAGCCCTTGAGCATTATCTTAACCGACTTTCAGAATGCCCAAGTTAAAATTAAGGGGGAGGCCACCATATCAGTAAAATTTAAAGCATTTTCGGGGCACCCGGATGTCGTAGTAGTAGAGGGTCAGAGAACAAGTCTTATAGGACTTGACTGGTTTGAGGCTTTAGGAATTCAGATAACAGGCATCAACCAAACGCAGAGTACTGACCTCAGAGCTGTCTCTGGAAGAGTACGCAGATGTGTTCAATTCTAAATTAGGAACTTATACCAGCCCACCTATTTTGTTTAAATTAGACCCCAATGTAATACCAATCAGAGTCAAACCGTGCAGAGTTCCTTTTGCATTAAAACATAAAATCGATTCAGAAATTGATAAATTAGTAGAGCAAGGGGTATTACAGCCTGTTGAAGGGGGAGAGTGGGAGACCCCTATCGTCACCTCACTTAAACCAAATGGAGAGGTTCGCATTTGCATGGACTACAAATGTACCCTAAACAAAGCTTTAAGCCAGCATGCCTACCCGGTTCCGATAGTCAGCCATATTCTAGCCTCTTTGCAAGGGGGCGCCATTTTTGCTAAGCTCGATTTAGCACAGGCGTATCAACAACTGCCAGTAAATGAGGCCACAGCAGCGGCCCAAACAATAGTGACACACAGAGATGCTTTCAAAGTCAAATGGTTGCAGTTTGGTGTAAGCGTAGCACCAGGGATATTCCAAGGGATCATGGAACGCACCCTCAAGGGCATTCAAGGTGTTTGCCCATATTTTGATGATGTTCTCATTGCTGGAGAATCTGCAGAAGTATTAGCAAATAGGCTCAGGGCTGTCTTACAAAGACTTCACGATGCGGGCCTTAAACTGAAAAAGAATAAATGTAGTATTGGGGTCTCATCAACCAAATTTTTGGGGTTCCATATCGATGCCAATGGAATCCACCCCACAGAATCAAAGGTAAAGGCCATCAAAATGGCTCCTAGTCCTAAAAACAAAGCAGAATTACAAGCATTTTTGGGTTTATCACACATTTCTACCTCATAAGGCAGCTACAGCAGAGCCCCTCCACAGGCTACTCGATAAGAAAGCTGTATGACAATGGACTAGTGTACATGAAAAGAGTTTTCAGGACCTTAAGGCCCTCAGAAAAATCCACAGTCACTCATTACATAGAGTCTAAACCTGTATGTCTTGCATGTGATGCATCTCCTTATGGGGTGGGGGCAGTTTTAAGCCACATAGAAAAGAATGGGGAACAAGTTCCCATAGCATTCTATTCCAGAACTTTATCTGCTGCTGAATGCAATTATGCACAAATTGACAAAGAAGCCTTAGCCATAGTGGCTGGGGTCAAAAAATTTCATGATTATTTATATGGAAGAAATTTCACTGTGTACACTGATCACAAACCCCTTTTGGGATTATTTACAACAGATAAACAAACCCCCCACATATTATCCCCAAGGATGCTCAGGTGGTCTATATTTCTGTCTGCTTATAAATTCAAGTTAATTGACAAACCTGGAAAGGAAATGGGCCATGCAGATGGCCTCAGTAGACTACCACTGCCACTTATAGATCCTGACCCAGCTCCTTCTGCAAGAATATTATCCATACAAAATTTGCCTGAGTTCCCCCTCCATGCTGGGGACATTGCTGCAGAAATGGCCACAGATAGAATTCTAAACAGAGTTTTGTCATGGGTATTCACGGGATGGTTAAAGAAATGTCCAGGCCCTGAATTCCAAAGTTACTTTATTAGAAGGCATGAATTGTCTGCACATAAAGGATGTTTGCTTTGGAGAAACAGAGTCATTATTCCCTCAGTATTAAGAGATAGAGTATTACAGTCCTTGCATGAACGACACCCAGGCAAAGTGCGCATGAAAGCATTAGCTAGAAGCTACCTTTGGTGGCCAGGTTTAGATAAGGCTGTTGAGGAGCAAGTACACGGGTGTTATATCTGCCAAAGGTCAAGGCCTGAAATGCCCCAAGCACCTGTCCATAGATGGGAGGAGACTCATACTCCCTGTTCCAGGATTCATATTGACTATGCTGGGCCTTTTCAAGGACAGCTCTTCTTGGTAGTAGTGGATAGCCACTCAAAATGGCTGGAAGTAATTCTGGTTCCTAATATGACTACTGCTAGGACCATCCAGGTGTTGAGAAAACTCTTTGCTACACATGGGCTACCTGATGTTGTGGTTTCAGATAATGGGGCTCAATTTACTGCTGCTGAGTTTCAGGTTTTCCTCAGAGCAAACCTAATCAGACATGCCACATCTGCACCTTTCCACCCATCGTTGAATGGGCAAGCTGAACGAATGGTGAGGACAACCAAGGACGCCCTCAAGCACATCATCACAGGGGACTGGCATCATAGACTGGCAGACCTTTTACTCTGCCAACACTCTACACCCTGCACAGCCACAGGTAAAAGTCTGGCAGAGCTTTGTTGCGGTAGACGACTCATCACTAAACTAGACAGACTTCATCCAGACAGAGTGGCATCAGATGCTTCTCAACCCAAACCCCTGAGGGGGCTACAGACTGGTGATTTGGTCTGGGCCAGAAATTATGGGCCCGGACACTTGTGGGTCCCAGGACAGGTGGTTGACAAAACTGGACCCCTATCTTACACAGTAGGGGTGGAGGGAGGGCGACTGGTCAGACAGCATGTTGGCCAGTTAAGGAAAAGATTTCCAGAATGGTCACTGAGTGAGAACTTTGGCACAAGTCCCTCCTGTAGTTCTCCAGCTGGCACACAAGCTAGCTCTCATCCATACCACCAGTATTTTCAGCACACAGCGGAATTCGAGTCCGAGGAGGACCAAGACAACTCTGAGGTGCAACATGGGACCCCTGATAGGTCGGATCAGCCATGCATCAGTGACAGCTGTGCTCACTCTGCTCCAAGTCTTGACTCTGGGGTGGGCCAACCTGGAGAGGCCAGCCAGAGCAGTTCTTTGTCTTCAGATTATGCAGCACAGGAGAACATGAATTCACATGGCATGCCAGATAAGTGGGTAGACCACAAAGTGGTTCGAACCCCAAGACGTTCTTCATGGCCACACAAACCTCCTGCATACCTTACAGACTATGTTGTTAAATAAAGGACAATGTATTGTGTAAAATGATTACCAGTTCTTAGGCATGCCTGCTCATTTAAGATATTTTTTTGATTCTTTTGTTAATCAACACAAGAGTTGTGATGCATTGCATACTGAAAAAGGATTAACAGAGGGCGAGTCTTTTCATCAAGACGTTCTTTAATTTCTTGGTAGCTATCATAAGGTACTGTTAGGTACTGTAACACTACTGGCAGAACAGCAGAACTGTCATTAGTCTCATTGCATGCAGTTGTGCATAACACGTCTGAGAAGGTCGCGTTATGAATCTACTACCTTGAATGGGGTCAAACATTCACTTATGTATTGGAAGTTGGGAGTGAATTGAATTCTTTAAACTTGTAAGGGTTATATTATTTGTTCTTAAAAGGGGGAGGGGTGTTATGTACTGAGCTTTTGGGGGTTTAATCACGTGTGCTGCTGGAGAACTAACGGTTCTCCAGCAACCCAGACAGGACGTCTCCAGTCCTGGCAGCAGTTAACGTGGCAGGAATAATGGGTTCAATCTGATTGGCTGCTCAGAGCATGTGGACTATATATATTGTGCAACGTTACCCCAAAGCCTCAGTCCAGTACAGTCTCACTACAATAAAGCTATGATTCTTCTGTACTCACCTGCCTGGCATCTTCCCTGCTCTTCAGAACCCACAACACAACAGCTGTATTGGCTTTCAAAAGCCTGATGGCTTTCAAAAGCCAATAGGAATTGCTGCTGAGCGTGCCAAAAGACCCAGCTGGCAAACATTGCACAGGCAAGTTGTCTGCAGCAAAGGCGAGTTGGCAGGAACTTTGCACCCCTCCCTGCTGCCCAACTATACCATCTCAACTAGGTAAGTAAGAGAGGACAAAGAGTAGGAGGTGGGTTCTACGGAGTCCATGTGCACTCCTTCCTTGTGCTCACCCATGTCAGCCAGGCTGGTGGCCTACCCGGTGCTGGACCTGCGCCACCGTCGCCTCGCCCTGTGCACCTAAGTGGCCGCTCTGTAGCACCTGGCCTGCAGCACCTCTACCGCCCACCTTGCGCAGCCCCGCTGTGTAGAGTGGGCCCTGCTGCTCCCACAGCACCAGCTGCTCTGGCTCCGGCCCCGGGGGGCAGCCCACTACCAACACCCCTCGCGCCCATCACCGTAGCAGCGCTGCCCTCCCCGCCTCCTGCATCCACCAAGATGAGAGTTCCGGCACCTTTTTTTTTTTTTTAGAAAAAAAGTACTGGTTAAGAGAATGACCAGGGTTTGAAGACTGCTAACCTCCATACCAGAATTCCCTCAAGGCCCTCTAGATCCATTAATTTCCAGCAATAGATCTTTCTAATAGGCCCCAATTCCTACACAGAATTATATTCATTTCATTTTTTAGATTCCGGGAGGAAGCAATCTGATCATGACAAGATATTGGCAAAAATTCTGAAATCTTCAGAATTGTAGGGAATCTGGTAGGGAAAGAACTACTGTAGCGCAAAACATTCAGGGACATCAGATTGTCTACCATTCTTTCTACAGTGGCTCTTTGTGGTGAATATTTTATTTTGTTATTTATATCTTGCCTTTAATATTTTTATTTAATAGCCCAAGGTGGCAAACATATCCAGCACCCCTTCCTCCTCCTATTTCTCCACAACTACCCTGCGAATTGAGTTGGCCTGAGAGAGAGTGACTGGCCCAAAGTCACCTAGCTAGCTTTCGTGGTTAAGACAGGACTTAAACTCACATTCTCTTGCTCTCTAGTCTGGTGTGTTAACCACTAGATCCAACTCGCTCTCATGTCTTCTAGTTGAATATTCTGTAGCTTCAGCCTTGCAATGATTGGATCTCTTGTTCTTAATACATTAAATATTGGTTTGCCTAAAAAAAAATTGTCCTAGCAAAGACAACTTAAGCTACATATCCTAGGGGGGAAAAGTATACACCAAATCTCTTCTTCTCGTATGGAATCCATCATATTTATAGCTATATTTCCTTTCTTTACCTTGTTTGACACGAATCTTTACTCCCTAATATCTTTAGCAAGCTTTAACTGTTCATTATTTCTGACCCTTTAAATGCACCTTATTATGAGTTGCTTCTGAAAGGAGAAAATGTTTTTATTTAGTCAGTTATAATGAGCTCTTCGGCAGCCCTTCTATTTCTCTGCAGGTCCAGCTATTTGTACCTCAGTTAACACTCTCTCAGATATAATCAAATATTGCCATAAATCTTCCACAATAAGGTGTAATTAAATGTAACAATTCTGTTCAATGGCTTAAACAATTATGTAAATCCCATCGCCTGGAGGCAGCAAGATGGTTAGTGGTGAGTAAGAAAGTTGTTTACCTGTTCGGTGATGGCTCCATCATCCATTAGTGGCATAAATTACAGACCACTTGCATTTGTCTCTGAAAGACATCATCAGCCATAAAACAATTGCCGAAATGCTGACATAACGCAAGATGATGGCCAAAACACAATTGGGGAAAATGCATTTATTCTTGTATCTGATATCTGACAACAATTTAGATACAGCATGGAGCTGATTCAATTTTTTGTGTCAGCTGGCTGCAGAGCAGAGGGTAAGGTGTCTACAATGTTTACAAGTGGGCAAATGCTACAGACCACTGACGAGGCAAATTAATTTGAGGTAGTGCTGAATCTGTCCAGTTGCATTAAGCTGGGGCATTTTTTTGTAACTAATACAGATGACACACAGTTCCAGTGAAAGGCCCAGTGACTGACAGTCTCTTCTTCCTTACATATCTCTTAAGAATGTTCTAAGCTTAAGTGCCAGGGACTGTTATTCAATATGCAAAATACAGGAAAGAAGCTAATTGGTGGAACCACACTTTTGTTCCAAGTAATTAATTTTGTATTAATTATTTTTGTCTCTTGAACTAAATTTTAGGAAAAATTATGTTTTGAGATCAAGGATCTTGGAGTACTATAATTCTTATCTTACATCATTCATAGATGAAAACTATACCTTGGTGTTTGCATTTACAGTATCAGTGGAAAGGCATGTATTAGCCAATCATCAACATTTCTATATCCATGGTCTTTTTAAAAAAGACACGGACTCTCTTTAAGTTTAGTACATAAAGTACGTGACAGCTAAGGGATGAATACTACAATATCTCTGCTGTTGGGCCATTCCTGACTACAGAAAACTGGGCCAGCAATATATTTTGTTCTTGTTTTCACTTGTGTTCAAAATATAAAAAAATATAGATTTTATTTCCAATTTTGAAAAGTCAGCAAGCCATGTACGTACAGCATTGTTAAGCATATTTTCCATTTCCAATCATCCTCAAAGATACCGCAACAAGATTTCTGTCTTTTCATGAACTATTCTACAAGTAGTTTGATTTTCCCTGAGGTTTTTGCTTTTTTAAGGAAAAAGAAATGTTGCCTAGAGTTCCCCAGTTGTATGTAGCATATTCTTACATTCAGAGACATTCGTCTTAAATCCAAACTATTTGGGATTAGGACAATATTTAGTTTCCATTAATAGAGGAATGATGATATTTATTTACACACATATGCTATTTCTGTGTCACTTAATTAAAAATATCCACATTGGCTCACATGATAAATAAAAAAAATCTAGTAAATATGATAACAATAAAACAAATAAAGCATGAAATCTCCTTTCTTTTCCTTTCCTTTTTCCTTTCCTCCTTTTCCTCCTTTCGTTATTTTCATGTCTATCCAAAACTTGTTTCGCCTTTTATCAGACAGCCAAAAATTATTCATGGGAATGTGTGTATCAGATCCATAGAATCTGCCCTGAAGCGATCCCATCTTACGCTTTCTTGCTGGAATCCAAGTGACAGTTCATACATACAATAGAGACAATCTCCAGTTGTACAAACGAAAAGCTTCTGAGACATCCATACAATTTCCTGATTTTGGACTTATTTTTGTAATTTGTGCAACTCTGGAGAGAAGCTGCCCAACTTTAAGAAACCTTTAAGGGATCCCTGCAGTAACAAAGCTTTAACTTGACAATTACTACCTAGCTATAAACTAGGATACTTGGGATCAAAGTACTTACCAAATTAGAGCCCAAGGAAGTCAGCTGAGGGGACTCATGTTAAACCACGCTATATAGATTCATTCACCAACCTGAAATAAGAAACAAATGAAGTGTAAATATTCAGTTTTTCCAAAAAGGTTGAAGAACTACTTTTAGGCTGGGTGAAGATGTTAATGAACTGGCTATTTAGGAACAATAAATATAGAGTGGATACTAGCAGGGATTCTTAGTGTGTAGTTTCTATTGATTTTCCATCCCTTTGAATTGTTGGACAGAGCAGCATCCAGAGCTTTTACCCTTTTAACCTAGGGCCAATTTCATTCTCCTTTTCATCTCTATGTGAGCAGGTTTTTCTCCATAAAGCCATCCTGAGGCTCATAATTGTTCAGTTTTGTGATGTGATTTCCCCCCCCCCCCCAGATCTTAGAAATGTTTATCATATCAGCTCAGCTCATAATGGCTAAGGTGGCAGAGGAGAGGAAAAATTGTTTGAAGTTGTGCTCATCTTAATAAATTAAGTAGGTTTTCTACCAATTTACCAAAGTTTATCAGCAATTTACAATAAAAACCTTAAAAACAAAACTTAAAATAGCAACTCAGGCAAGTAAAAAACAAGCAAACCAAGTTAAATGCATCCTAGCAGCCTTTTTAAAAGGTTATAAAGATGTTACACTCATCACCTCTGCAGGAAGTGCATTGCAAAGAGGTGGGAAGGCAACAGAAAAACTGAGGCCAGATGAGCTGGCAGCAACTATAGAGAAATCTCTGTAAGCATGAGTGCTTATATGGGAATCCCCAAAACAGCCTAGATCGAAGCCACATAGGGCTTTAAAAGCGATGACCACAACTTTGCATTGTGGCTAGAAATGATTTGGTCACCAATGTAGTGTTTTATGCATAGAGGCATAGTACAGTCTCTTTGTGATTTTCCAGGAACATACTGGCTACTGATTTTGTACTAAATAAAATTCCTTTAGAAATAGAAAGAACTCCATGTAGAATGAGTTGCAATAACCAAGCCCAGAAGTTATCGGAGCATAGATTGCAGCTTCTAATGAGTTTTTCCTCAGTCTGGAAAAACAGAGAGAGATTTGCCTCCAGAAGTACACTAAAACTGCATATTTATTCCTTCTGAAAGAGAGTAATCCCATTCAAAACAAGGAAAAGTGGAATTATGGCCCCTCACAATAAGCACCTCACATTTAGTGAATTATTTCAGTGAACTGTCCATTATTTTATACAGTGGAATCCTATTTTTTCTTCTTCTTCCAGAAGTTCTAGAAAAGTAGCTCTGAATGTGATCAACATTCTGATATGCGAGTCAGTTCCAAATCTCTTGGTGAGCTCCCCAGGATTTCACGGAGATGCTGGAGAAAGAATGAAGCCCAGAGGAATGCCATATAAGCTGCCGTTTCAAGGAACATTTGTCTCCAAGTGACACCATCTGAAATCCATATGGAGAGAAAGAAATAGAACCACTTACATATTTGCAAATTTAACAGGTGATTTGGGATACGGTGGCTGATGGCACTAAAAGTCAGTGAGAGTTTCGGAAGGACCAACTGTCACACAGTTTCTATAGATTCCCCAAACAAAAGTAGTCCATCAAGTTAATCTAAGCAGTTCCCTTTCCCCTCTATAATCCACCTTGAAACCAGTTGGAAATGGGTCGGGATAATTAGCTTTGCCTGGCAGCTCAGAAGCCACCACTCTCAGTCACGTAGCCATCCATGGAGACAGTTAGAGACTAACTGTCGCTGTTTATTGCCAGGGTGGATAATAATAGATGATTTTTTTAAAAAAACAAAAACAGATTTTTTAAAAATTTAAATTGGATTTTTTTTATTTTTATCAAATTTATTTTAATAAAATGCTTTTGGAGTAAAAATCTATCTAAATATACTTTTCTATTTAAGATACATTAATAATTTAGTTTATTCAGCATGAAATGGAGCTTAGTTATTTAGCATGTGGCTGTATATTCTGCAATATTTACATTTTTGGTAAACTCATTCAATGAATCCAAGCTCTGCAAACTGAGATAACATGCACTGCATTGATGCATTCACACAATTTCACAAGAGATCAATCATAAAACAAAGTTCAGGGATATTCCTTTACTCCTTTGTTTTGAAAATCTACGTACATTACAAACTGTATGATTGTTTGAAGAGAAATGCATCTGTACCAGGCTCTAAGTATTCTAATTAAATAAAAGAATTTGAGTAGTTTTCCAACTATGTGTGATTAACCCATTAACCTAAAATCAGTTCTGATATCGCTGTTTTACTAACCTGACAGCTTATTATTCTAAATAGGAAATCTTCATTTTGTTTGCAAATAATATTAAAGATTCTAACTACCAGCAAGAAGGAGTCCTTATATTTAAAGAGCACCTGTCATTTCAGATCCATCATGGCAGCGCCTGTTAGCGGGCATCCAGTCACCTGCTGCCTGCCATGTCCCTTACCTTGTAGTGTCACTGCCACATCACCAGCCGTCCCATTAAAGTGAATGGGACTGTCGGCGAGTCAACAGCGGGTCAGAGGAGGAGCTGCTGTGGGACAGAGATGACAGTTGCTCTTTAAAAATTATGATTCAAATCGAGTTGATTTAAATCAAGCCTTTTTACTAGTGATTTTAATCATGTTTTAAATTGTGATTTAAATCGATTTGCTTTAAATCAAATCCACCCTGCTTATTGCTAAGGATTCCAAGGCAGGATCTTAAGAAGAAGTCTGATAATCGATATCTAAGGTGTAAAGAAAGAGTGCAGTGCTTGCCATCTTGAGCTTCTGAAGGAAAGATAGGATGGAATTCTAAGAAACAAATATATCTTTAACAAACTCCCAGCTAGAGATTACAAGCCAAGTTGGGCAAAGCTTCAGAAGATAAGTAGTGTGACATATTGTTTCAAGTAGCCATCCATATCCTCCATCCATATCCTAATTACACATAGGAATTAATCCAAAGCAGAGGTATTAGACATCCCATGTTGATTTTGCATCAACACAGACATCCAGACCAGCTTGACAATGAAAGATTTTTTTGGGGAGGGGGGGGAATCTCTCTGAGAATGATGTAGGAATGGAATACAATCCAGCTCCCAGACAACCCCAAACATCTCATAAAGCCTTGAGCTTAGGTATACAATATATACAACATGATGCATCTTTCACCACAGCATAAACCTCAACATGAGTTCTTGTGCTATGCCATGTAACCAGATCTGCCTGTACTTGTTCTCTAACCAGCCAACTTGCTTATTTATCTCCTGCTTTTCCCCAATATAGGTAGTCTTCGACTTGTGACCAAAATTGAGCCCAGAATTTATGTTGCTAATTGAGATATCCATTAAGTGAATTTTGCTCCATTTATGCAGGTTTGTTAAGTGGATCACTGCAGTTGTTAAATTAGTAACACGGTTGCTAAGTGAATCTGGCTTCCCACATTGACTTTGCTTGCCAGAAGGCAGCAAAAGATGATCGCATGACCCTAGGATATTGCAACCATCATAAATATGAACCAGTTGTCAATCCTTCATCATGTGACCATGAGCATGCTGCAACGTGTGAAAAGTGGTCATAAATCACTCTTTTAAGTGACATAACTTTGAACGGTCACTAATGAACGTAAATTGAGGACTACCTCGATGGGACCACTAAGGCATATTTCCCAAGTCATCTTCCAAATGTACAGACTTCAATCCCCATAATTCTCAGTACATGCTGTCTGGGTTAATCTAGATTGGGCTAGAAGAGGAGAAAAAACAAAGCCCCAAAAGTAATGAAGATCAGAGTGCAAAACTGAAGCAGGGAAACCAGAAGCAGAACCATTAACAAGACATAAATTGGTATTTTGAATTATTAGAAATTACATCAAAGCTAGGATAGGTCTTTTGGTTGGTTTAGTACGATATGTGAATCCAGCCAGCCTTTCTCTCTCAGTCTGCATGTATTTCAGATCAAACTTTGTGAAGGTTTCAAGATTCACAAAAGCCTGATTTTTTTTTTTTAAAAAAAGGTCATGCTCATGCTTCCCTTAGGAGAATGGATAAGGATGAGAGGACCTGATAAATCTGGATTAAGAAAAAAAATTAGGAAGGATAAGTTTCTGTCAATGAACTGACACTTCATTTTCACTCCATTGTTGGCAGTCTGAAAAGTAGCATACTAGCAACTGGGATGATCAGATGAAGGCGGGAAAACACAACAGTTAGGCTTCAAACAGGACAAAATCTATCCTTACAATGCCGTTGCTTAAATCCAGATATTAGAGACCAGGGGGGTAAAGGAATGAGAGAAAAAAAAGCAGCTCTCTCTTGGATAGCTTACTGGGAATACTGCAAAAGATTATGCTAATCAGGGCTTCATTGTCCGCTGTAAAATGTTTTCATACCAGTTCTTTTATCTGTGGAAGATGGGATGCACAACCTCTCAACTCTGTGACAGTGAGCACTTTCCTTGTGGTTTCTGAGTAATTAACACCAGCCCTGGACCTTTTCATATTTGCTACTCAAGCTTATGGCCTTTTAAGGATACCCACAGGGGAGCATCCCACACCCTTTGCAAGTGGCCTAAATCACAGCCCCAGCTTATCCCTTGATACAGAGAACATCTGCCAATTGCCAGAAGGCATCAAAAAGGTTTGCTAAACCGTACCCTTGAAAAGACTTTAACCAAGTGGCATCACATAGGTTTTGGAGATTGCCTAGACATTTGGGAGGTAAGAATGCATCAGAAGCAACCAAGAGGGTCTGTAATTTACAAACTGTTCTTCTGCTTTTAAATGCAGAAACATTATTCTCCAATGTGTTCAGATTGTACAGGGCACCTGCAATCAGATTAAAGAAGTGTCATCTCTCCGCGCAACCTCTTCAGTCGGCTCAGGATCTAATTTGCATGAGTATATGTAAGACTACAGCAATTTCTTGTTTGTAATTCCGCTACATGAAGAAAGGAAAGAAAGAAAGAAAGAAAGAAAGAAAGAAAGAAAGAAAGAAAGAAAGAAAGAAAGAAAGAAAGGAAGGAAGGAAGGAAGGAAGGAAGGAAGGAAGGAAGGAAGGAAGGAAGAAATTGACATCCCAAAAGCCCATTGTCAGACAAATAAAATGACAGATTTAAAGCCAGTCAGGTAGCATTAAGATTAAAGCCTTTATTTTATTAAGAGGGTATTTATTAAGAGGATTTAATTTGTCAATCCAGTTTGCTGAATTGCTGGTGTTTTCTAACCACATTAAGATATGAAACTATTTTTATTGCTTCAGTGCATACATATGTGCTGCTCTCCAGATCAAAGGCAAGGTTGTATTCTATAATTAGAGCAGAGCCAATGCTGCAATACACACCTGAGGTTCCAAATTATCAAGTAATCGTGATAAGCACTTGTACTGCCTTTCCAACCCTCTTTTTCATAGGGCACTAGAACAATCTACTGTTCCCATAATTTTCAAACCTTGAGAATTAAAGAATAGTATCAAAATATAGACCTGTCTTTTGAAATAAAAATGATGTATGATACTATTTTTATTGAAATCAAGGGCAGTGATCCAAAAAAACCCCGCAGCTTAAATCATCTCCAGGTATGGTTAAAAGCCAAGCAAGTATATCCCACTAATTTTGAACTTTACTACCTCCAAACTACACTGCCAGGTTTCTGTTTTTCTCTGGTTATTAAGAACATGCTGCTGTAGGTAGTTCTCGTTTAGCAACTGCCTCATACAATGACATACATTCACAATTATGATGGTTATGAAAAAGTAACTTTGTATTTATGTTCTTTACAGGTCTGCAAAGCAAAGGAAAGCTGAAGTAAGATCATAAGTACAGTTGTGGTTTCATGGTTTCACCGACTGCCTTGCTTAATGAACTAGTTGTTAGTCCAAATACTGCTCACTAAATGAGGACTACTTGTATTCCTACCAATAAACTGATTTTCATGTCTTGGAGAATTAAGTGACTTCACACTCTAAAATTTGAATTTTTCATGAAAGAGGGAAGGAATCAGAAAAAAATTAATAAAACTGTTAGATTTCTTTTTGTCCTATCTTCTCAAGTTGAGCTGTATATCCTGAACGTACTTTAATATAAACATAAAATAATGGTCAACTATATTTGTAAAAAAAATCCATTATGAAAATGGATAATGATTTATGAGAAATGAAATGGTAAAATCCAAGAAAAATAGAATTTATTTGGTAATATCTAGTGAACATTCCAGGTATCTTAACTTATTTTATTTTTCTAAGTACTGTATTTAAAAAATCATTTCCTTTTTTTAGTAATAATAACATATGTCTAGGATTTTTAAAAATCCAATCTAGGCCAACATTTTTATTTATTTGTATTCCACTTTTATTATTTTTTACAAATAACTTAAGGCAGCAAATATATCCAACATACCTTCCACCTCCTATTTTCCACACAATAACCCTGTGAGATTGGTTGGACTGAGAAAAAGTGACTCACCAAAAATCACTCACGCTGGCTTTTGTAAGGTAAGGCAGGACTAGAACTCACAGCCTTCTGGTTTCTAGCCTGGTACCTTAACCACTAGACCAGACATGTCAAACACAAGGCCCGGGGGCCGGATCCGGCCCGCGAAGTGGTTTTATGCGGCCCGCGAAGCCATCCTGGAAACAGTGAGGGAATGGCCCCCACTGCCTTGGCCCTGGCCCAGAGACCCTCCTTCCTCCAGAGACCCCCAGATCTGTCCCACTCCTGCCCAGGCCCCCATAGGCACCCTTGATGCCAACAATGTAGAGCTGGCCATGCCCATCCAGTAGGCCATACGCACTCTAGCCACACCCACCCAGTAGGCCACGCCCACGCTGGCCACACCCACCCGGCCCCCTAAGGGCAACCGCAATGCTGATGCGGCCCTCAATGAAATTGAGTTTGACACCCCTGCACTAGACCAAACTGGCTCTTTATTTTGTTTATACTCACTGTAAATATACATTTAGGCTTGTGCAGGAAATAAATTACACACATTAAGGCTAAACATATTAAAAAAGCATTATAACTATGAAACAATATTTATATCTTCTTTTAGTACACTTTTACAATCTCTCTCATTCAAGGGCCTCCTCATTTCTTTTCATATTTTGAATGCATTTTTTTAAAATTCTACTGCTGATCTTAATGTTCTTTATTATATCCTCCTCACAGGATTTTATTTTACCCACGTCAACTTTTATGTTCCTTCTTTGTTCTTCTTAGGAAAGTCTTCTTGTTTTAATACCCTTTATTCAGCAAACCTAAAAGCCAGCAGAGTTACTAAGATCCTTTCCAATATCTGAGGTAACATTTAAATAAACTATTAATCACAGCAAACTACTGTAAGTCATACAATTTGTTACTTAACATACATTATGTAGCTATTTGTTAACTGTAAGCTGGTAAATGAATTTATCCAACTTCTTCCCCGTACTCACAGGTCTTGTTCACAGAATAAATCAGGGAAATATCTCAAGTATTTAAGTTTGTGATGTTGCCAGAGGGAATGTTACTGTTACTGTGTTGTGGTGACAGGGAAAGTATCTCGTCATTCATTGCTGCACATTATTTTAGCCCGATATTTTCAGTGTTACCTATTCTGCCTGCACTCACTAAAGCTGTACTATCCTGAACTCTAGTTTTGTAGGAAATCTTGCAAATATTTCATTTTTTTACATGTATTTCTTATCTTTCCACTACAATTGGCGCTCAAAGTGACTAACATATTTAAAACATTATTGTTAGAGCTAGCAGCACGGTTTTATACCATAATAAAATCTTCTCTGTGAAAGACACAAAGCATGTATCAAATTGAAATTTTCTAGCTTTAAATAACAAAAGCCAATGCCAATAAAATAAAATAAAAAACCTTATGCCCATTGGAGAGTGGAAAACACAAAACTAACACAAACCTGGCCTTCCTAGGCAGTGATTTCTGGACTCTGCAAGTGGTAATCAAAAAGACCTTTCTTTTATTTATGCCTTTAAATCTGCTACTGAAAGTGATAGGATAGAGAACAGGACCCCAACTTGGGGAACTTAAACTACAGACCTCGTGCAATATGCTGATCATCCTTTATTGTCAAGTTTGTAATTTTATAATTAGATGCCTTCAGGAAAAGTTAAATTTTGGAACTGTCCTTCTAGATAGGGTCAGGAAGATTCTTTAATTGTTAAGACCTGTCGAGCAATACAGCCTTCAGTGAAAATTGAAATCAGATTCAAGATGTATACAGTCAGTTTGAAAAGCTATTCAGCATTTCTAGCAGCAGTGCCAGTAGTAACAAACAAGTGTAGCCTTCTTTATCTTCAACTGGAAATGAACTATCTGCAACCCGATAGCTGCCTTTATCCCATTTTTAGGTACAGTTTCCTTACTGTATAATAAAAGTAATTACTTGTTTTCTTCTTACACAGAAGGTAGGTTTAAAATCAAGCATTACCTCTGCAAATTCCTATGAGATTCTATAAGACAACTACACAATTTTAAGGAATCATGCTTTAAGGTATCAGTTTTAAGGAATCATGCTCAAAAATTATATGGAGGGGACCCAACATAGCTTTGAAAACACCACTTTACTGGCTGCCCAGAATTTTGCTTGCTATAAGCTGTTAAGGCCGCATGAAACCAGTCATACACTGTTGGATCTTTACAAATATCATGAAATCTTTTTCGGATATCCAAAAAATCCTGAACTGCTTGAATCTTTTGTCTTCCAGCACTGGGGACTGACCCATAATCTCTTTCCCAGCCAGCCAACCAATTTTGAAGGCAACCTTGTCGCTGACTCCAACAGCTGCTTAAATTCACCAGAGGGGGATACCAGCAATCCTGCTTCTGAAAGAAACACCGCAAGGCTTACATTTGCAATGCCTTGAGGAGTCACTGAAAGGAAGGTCAAAGGTGAAGAAAAAGATAAAGTGCTGTACAAGAAGATTGGTAAAGTTGAGTCTTCTTAATGAAAAACTCATGTCTGTTGCAAACATAACTAACTTCATTTCAGAAAGCTTCAGATTCCCTCTCTCCTTATTCACCCCCTCTCCTCCTTCTTCTCCTTCTTCATCTTCTTCTCTCTCTATTTTTTTTTTTAGGTCAAGCCACTGTGCATCTAAAAGCCTTATTCAGTTGTTCTTGTCACGAGTACTTTGTCTGACGCTGCCTGCATTACTCTTGTAAACAGCGCCAGCATCAAAGTGAAAGCACACAGACTCACATCAGTGGATTAAGACCTTCTGCATGATAAAGTAGCTACCTAGGGTGGGATAAACCTAATATGTGAAAGAATGTTATTGAGGAGGAAGAAAGTGCCAAAACTCTGTCATTCTCTCCAGTAATGTCCTAATCTAATGCCTGACACCAAGGCCTTAGGCCAGTGTTAATGTTAATCAATGAAATACCCATCTGTGTTCCCTGTCCTTATCGCTATTTAAAACTAGCCTAAACTCAATTATTTTCCCTTAGAGACCAAGATGGGATATTAAGTGGAGTGAAAAGGATTGCATCCCACAAAGAAATCCCTGTGTTCAAATGCCGAAGTGTCAAGACAGCTGACTAAATTTTAGTTAAACAGAGATTAAACACCAATTCGTTTTTGACATGAAATGTCCTCCAACCCACCCCCAAATTGGATTTAGTTCACAATCTTGCAATTTAAGAAAAATAAAGTTTTTTAAAATAATAATAATAATGCTCTGATAATATATCTAATTTCTCATGTAATTTTTAGTTGCCTGCTGTATGGCTGGCCCTCTCTATAAAGAGAAACTGCATTACAAGCTTCAGGCAGGCATGTTCAACCAACGCAGTAGGGAAGCTTAGTCTCTCACTGTTGCCCAAAGCAAAAATGAACAACATAGACATTTCCAGATACATAATGGGTACCCAAATATAAAATAATTTATCTCTGGAGTGAACAACACATCTCATAACTCAACAGCAACATCATCCCAGAATGAATTGTGTTTGTAGCAAACAGAGCAAATCTATCATCGTACAGTTGCTTGTTACCCTGATTTCATTATCTTTCCCCATATACTGTATCTAAAATATCAACTCCTTGCATACCTTCATCCCGGGTCTATTCGGATATTCCATCTCTTTCTATGGGGGGTGAATTATTACCCCCCGTAGATAGGGCTCACAACTTGGGAGTCCTCCTAGATTCGCGGCTTACCTTGGAAGATCACATGGTGGCCGTGACTAGGGGGGCTTTCGCCCAGGTTCGCCTGGTGCGCCAGTTGCGGCCCTATCTAAGCCGGGATGATTTATGCACGGTCACTCACGCGCTCGTGACCTCTCGTCTGGACTACTGCAACGCTCTCTACATGGGGCTTCCCTTGAGGACCACCCGGAGGCTCCAACTGGTACAGAATGCAGCCGCGAGAGTTGTGTTGGGAGTCTCCCGATACTCCCACGTGACACCTCTGCTCCGTGAGCTGCATTGGTTGCCAGTTGTCTTCCGGGTGAGATTCAAGGTGCTAGTAATGGTGTTCAAAGCCCTTCATGGCATGGGGCCGGAGTACCTCAGGGAACATCTGCTGCCGGCATCAAGCTCCCTGCGCCCTGTGCGTTCCCACAGAGAGGGCCTCCTCAGGGTGCCACCGGTCAGAGAATGCCGTCTGGTGGCCCCCAGGGGGAGATCCTTCTCTGTGGGCGCCCCGGAGCTATGGAACCAGTTACCGGTTGAGCTCCGGACGGCGCCCAATCTGCGCTCCTTTCGCCGCGATCTGAAAACATACTTGTTCGAGCAAGCCAGCCTGGCCTGAGGGGGGATTGGTGGGGTTTTTTATCATTTTTATTGGGGGTTTTACTATGTATCAATTGTATTTTAATCGAGCATGCATTTAATTATCTTTTAATTTTTGTAAATTTCTGTGTTTTATTCTTGCCCTGTACACCGCCCTGAGTCCTTCGGGAGAAGGGCAGTATAGAAATGATAATAAATTAAATTAAATTAAATTATACCAGTAGTCAGTTTTTTAAATAAAATTTTGCTCTTTTAAAGTATTAAAAAAGAAAAGACTACTCTATGAAATTAGAAGATGACATTTCGCCCCGTATAATGATACAAAGAGATAAAAGCAATTCTACTCAAGGTTGAGTCAACTTGAGAATGGACTCATTCATTAAAGGTAGCCTACAAAGTGTTCTTCCTACTTGTAATTCAGTATATAATCTGGACATCTAGAGTGCAATCTAAAAAAAGAATTAACATGTTATAAACTGATTCATATTTGTATTATGTTCTACATTATAGAAATATCATACATGTCTCTGATATGCAGAAGGGCAAATGACCAGTTAAAAAAACCAGAGCACATCTAGATACAGCCACATATATTTTATTTCTTAATTTATATTCAGTCTTATATGGTTCAGGAGTTCATGCAGAAAACAATTTTAAAAACGAAGATTATACACCACCGTTATCCTCCTAATGCCACTACAGCCACCACTTTGGCTTCTATTCTGACATAGGTAACATACGATATAGCAATTTGTTGTAGTTGTTTGGTTGTTAAGTCATGTCTGACTCTTTGTGCCCCCGTGGATCATAGCACGCCAGGCCCCTCTCCTCCACTGTCTCCCTGAGTCTACCCAATCTCATGCCCACTGCGTTGATGACATTAACCATCTCATCCTCTGCTGTCCCCTTCTCCTTTTGCCTTCCGCCTTTCTCAGCATCAGAGGCTTTTCCAATGAGTCCTCTCTTCCCATTTGGTGGCCAAAGTATCCGAACTTCAGCTTCAATATCTGTCTTCCAAATGACAGTCAGGGTTGATTTCCTTTAGGATTGACTGATTTGATCTCCTTGTAGTCCAAGGGACTCTCGAAGTTTTGTCCAATGCAATTCAAAACACCAATTCTTCAGCGCTCAGCCTTCTTTATGGTCAAACTCTCACAGTTATATATTCCAACTGGGAAAACCATAGCTTTGACTATACAAATCTTTGACAGCAAGGTGTGGCTCTGCTTTTCAATATGCTATCTAGGTTTGTCATGATGAAATAGTTTTAGTGAATTCATCTAATTCAACCTTTCCGGATAAATCAGAAGAGAGTTATCTCATTATTCAACCAATTTTTGCAACTGAGATGCTGACTGAAGAAGTTTGATAACTGCTGCCTATTAGTTTATTTAAAGAAACAAATGCACATATCTATAAAAGATTAGGAACTCCATGTGGGAAAGACATAGCAATAATGCTTTCCTCTGAACTTAGAGGAAAATTAGGTAGAGGCAGCGTCTTGCAGCTTTTCTACCTCTTTTTTAAGCTAGCTCTAGCTCAAAAAGTTTTTTAAAATCAATAGCTCTTCCAAGTTTTCAGCCTTTCCCAGTGGACCTGGGGGACCAGATATCTAGTATGAATGTGAGGTAACTTTTTCTATTCTTAATTTACTTACTTATTTGCAGTTTTTTAATCTAATATGTAATCTCATGGCAACATATAGCTACGTAATAATAATACAAATACAAAAAAACACACACACAATCATACAAACTAAAACCACAATAGAACATATGGCCCAAGAGGCTCATCAGAGAACAGTTCACACTGAAAGGAAGGTGATGGAATAGAGTTGTTTTAACTGTCTTCCAAAATGCTAGGAGGGAAATTCAATAAGAGGCGCAAACAATTTGGGGAAATTTGTATCTCCTATTGCATCTTGAACATGGAAAGAATTAAAAGAAAGTAAGAACTTCCATCCACTTTGTAAACTCTAAACTTGCTATAACTCTGGTTCCACCCATTTTGGGCTCTGCTCTTGGTCTTGTCAAATTAATGTCATAAACACAGACAAAAATCACCTTTGAGCTAAAGAAATGATAATCCTTGCAACTGTATTTGTGGGTCTTTGAAAAACACCCCCACAAAATCAATAATGACCTTTAGGATCAACTATGTGTTGCCAGTATACCAATAAACTGTGGAATGTTTTTAAGCAGGATCTTGCTCCAATCATAACATGAGCAGTATGGAGATTTATAGAAGGTAATCTTAGAGGCATGTTGGTTGCAATCCGTGTTAAACTTTAAAAGTCAACATCAGCACACTGAATGGGTTGTTCAATCTCCCACTGGAAACGTGTGCAATGGCCATAAATTGGGCTGAATATGTTCCTTATCTTTAGTGTGACAGGGAACGGTCTTAGTATTTAGCACTTGTTGAGTATAAAGATTAAGTGTGGAGCAGAAGCACATTGCCAAATAAAACTTCTTGTCATGTACTTCACACCAGAGTTTTAAATTATTGTACATTTTTTTGCTCTACACTTCAGCATTAAGTCTATTATAGGCTTCCTGTTTTATAACAAAGAAAAGATCTTAACAAGAGGCATTTTTATATACCACAGAATCTGTCAACAAGACAAATATATAGAGTTGTTGCTTTGTTGTTAAAGGAGGACATAATGTTGGGAATTATTGATCATGATAAGACTCGGCATTTTTTTTAGTGCTATAGGAGGCAGTTTTCCCAATCCCAGAGGGAATTTTTCTATAAAAGGTTCCATCCACTAGAGTGTCATCTAATGGAACATAAGAAGGGAACCTTTTCTGCCACTCCACTCATCCTATGGCACAATATTTTCCCCAATGTCAGGCTAATCCCGACTTTGATGAGTTTCCCAAAAAGTCTGAAGACGTGGGTTTGTCTTCTAGCTTGGGGATCAGATAGTGGTGCAGAGCACATAAAATGGTTAAACTGTTCCTAAATCTACTGTGCTCTCCTGGTGACTGTACTGTAGGTTTTTAATGTTTTAATGCTTGTATGGTTATTTTATTTTGGTATTATTTATGTTTTAATTGTAAGGTACCCAGAGTCATGAATGTGAGATAGGCTATATAAACTGAATAAATAAATAAGTAAATAAAATAAAACATACTCAGCACTATTTTGCCAAAGACTTCCACTTTTTTGATAAATCTGAAACCCTCATCATGAGAGAGGATTTAAAATTCTGGTCTTAAATACCAATCGGAGACAAATAAAATAACAATTGAGTTTGTATTTTATTTGTGATTTATCATTTCCTTGGTAAATGATGAAGGAGAGGAGAGTTGTCAGGTGAATATATCCTTTCCTAGAATATCATCTCCATGAAAGTCCCACTGTTTTCTAAATGAGGTTGGAATAAAGCGATGCCTGTAAGCAAAGTCAATAGTGTCTAACTATGGTGCTCAAAGCCCACAGCAGCCCATCCCTTGTTGGAAGCTGACAGGAAGTTGTGAAAAGGCCTTTAGTTAATGACCCCAATCCTTACTTAACAAAGTAATGGAGTGTGCCAGGATTGCCATCTCTAGGTGATGTGGTCAAGTGATGTCATTCTTTATGCTCACATCACTTAACAATGGACATTCTGGTCCCAATTGTCACTGTAACCTAAGGACTATCTGTATTCCATTCCTCCTAGGTAGTTAACTGCTTAAGTTTCTACCTGTATCTGTTAAATACTAAGTGATCACTTGATTGCTTAGTTTGTCATTAGGCTCAAATATCATTTAATACATTGCGTAGTTTCAAAAAGGATGATATAAAGGAAATTTATTTAATGGAGAACACTAATTCTGAAGTATAGATGCAATAAGTATTTAAATTGCCCAAATGGAGAAAAGTGATTTCTGGCTGACTAATCTGATTCTTCCAGGGAGGTCCGTACTTTCTAAGCTCAAATTCTCTTTCCCTTCAATTACTTCACAGAAGAGAGAGAGGCAGCTCTTGTACATGTCATAAACTGCCACTGAGTTATTATTTTATCTGTTTCCACCTTGATTTGCCGAGAGAAAGGCAAGAACTGAATCATTTGACTCATTTTCTGGCAGTAAATTGCAGGGATTAAGATAAAGATGAGGTATCGAACATATGTTCAAATCCACTCACAGCTATGGAAACTTATATGGGATTTGGAAAGGCAGTGTCAGGCGCGAACAATTAGATCCACACATAAAGAGTTCAATTAGCTATTTTATTGTTCATGCCTATAACACAGGAATCTTCTCAAACTGGGTCAGACTAGATAAGGTTCAATGGCATCCAAAAGGGTGGGGTGGGTTTGGCCCTTTTGTGCCTATTCAGAGACTCCAAACTAGTTCCCTACTTAACTCTTTCCCCTTGGCTAGGCCAGTCTCTGTCTGACAGTATATATTACTATCCTGATCTATCTCAGAGTTGTTTTGGTGAGGTAAACATAGAGCAGGAAATGCTAGATACACAATCTTTAACTATTGGAAGAAATGCTGGACATATATTTAACAAATAAATTGGAACCTTAAGGAAGGCACTAAAATACTCCAAAAGCAAAACCAGGGCTATTTACACCGATAAATAAACAAAAAACCCAAATAAACGATGCCCTATATAATAATCCATAGTATGCAATGATGAAATTTATTTCTCTGCCTGGTAAATACTTCCTGATAAGGTTATCAGAATGCAAAACACAATATCTTTGGTTATTGTCTCTAGCTGCTCCTAACAAGTTACAAGTATGGTAGTAGTAGGTTAGGTTAATGATTATCTTCTCTTCTTCTTTGGCATCTTTATGAGTTTAGCCAGCTTAGCTCTACTGTGGAGTTTGCTGTCTCTGTTAGTACACTGAAACATAGGTTACAGCAGATACACTTACATACATCTTAATCATCTTGAATGTTCTTATATCACTTTCTCTGCATTGTGACATTTCTGAAAATTCATGGATTGAAAAATGTACATATAAAATAGATATAACTACAAAGAATAACTTTATGGGAGAAAGACAGGCAGAGTTTGGGAGAGAAAGGAATCAGTCAAGAAAGGAATCAGTCTGTAGTCATTATGTTCCCACAAATCTAAATCCAATGCCTCTTTAATTCTTATCTCTTATCTAGTGTCAATTTAGTGCTGACTGTTAGTTGACCAGATTTGTATGTATAGGCATGAGCAATAAATCAGCTAAACTGGAACTTAATGTGTGGTTCTGATTTTTCCATCGACAAATTTCAGTGCCATGATCTGATCTACACAAGTATATCTAGATTTCTTTTTAATATTTCAGCATAGTTTATTATCACAAATAAGCCAGAATCCACTGGACAGGTTGACAGTAATTCAGTCCCATTTCTTATTACTCTACAGCATTAGAGTTTTATTTATTATCATGAGTAGTGAACTGTTTTGAAGTGAAGTGGTTCAGGAGTCAACTATAAAGTGCCAAATGAAAAAAAACAACCCTACTTTTCTTACTTGGCTGAAGTGGAATATGAAGAGATCACCTTCAATTAAGATAATGGTGGGTACAGATAATTAACCTGTATATTTCCTTACTGATTTAAATAATAAATAGACATGTGCACTCATAAATGACAACATAAAGCATTAAAAAAAGAAACTTTACCGTACAGTTTAACAAGCAGAGTGATTTTTGGCAGTTAGTTGTTTTAGAAAGCAATTGTTAATACATGTTGGAGACAGCTGTTACCACTATATAATAAGCGAGCAATATAGACTTCAGTAGAAAATGTTCACAAGTCAGATTATTGCTTAACAGGAAAAGGTATTTTTTGCTTTCTGTCCTGGGAATCTCTAGTTAGGAATAAATAGATCATGGAATAGGAGATTAAAAAATAATGCTGGGCAACCTTTTTTAAATTGCATTTTTAAATCTCCCACAGAAGGCAGCAGGAGGCATTACAGTGATGATAGGAATCAATAGAAGGGGAGGGACTAACATTTTCAGCTTGTGTGGGTGGTGAAGGAAGTTGGAAAGTTAAATAATATACTTAGTTTGAATGCTATTTTACCTCTCCCCCCCATACACTATATTTTGTCACTGAATAAGTGTAATGAACTCAAGTGGTTCCTATCATCAGATACATTATGGATTAATATAAATCAGGTCCAGTGACTGATTGCTAAGTATTAGCTTGCATTAGAATAGTTGGGTTTAGAGAAAAAGAATAGATTAAAATTAGGATTTGACTTGAGCCACAAATTACTAAACAGGGAGCTGGAAGGCTCAGCTGCCTAAACAAATTATAGCCCCCTGTGCTCTTTTCTTGGCCCTCTCCCCATCCTCAGTGCCAATCAAACAGCAGCTGCCAATCAAGCAGCAGTGTTGGCAAGAGGTGGAACGAAGGCAAGATGGCTTTCTGGAAGTTCTTCGGCCATTGGCCTTATGAAGAAGGTGGGTGGGGCAGTTGAAGCAGAAGTGAATGCAAAAGGGTGGCAGAGCTTTGTTTGCTAAAAAAAAAGAGCTTACTAGGCCCAGCCAGGGAGAAAGCAGTGGGGTGGAGTCAACAATTTGTCCAGGGCAGAAGAAGTATGAGGACCATGCCTAGTGATTGTAACTGGGACTGCTGGACCTGCTGTTACTAAGCAGTGTGGTCACATGATATTTTACCTAACAACTGCCTCTCTTAACTATGGAAATTCCAATCCCAGTTTAGTCTCATCAAGCAAGGAGTACCTGTATCAGCATCATGAAAAATGATAGTTCTGCCTATGCTGCATTGGTCACACTGTATATAACATTGCATATAACATTCCAGTTCTGGTCACCACAATTCAAGGAAAGACTTCGGAAAAGTGTGATGAAAATAATAAGGGCATGGAGGCTAAATCGTATTAAAAGCAGTTAAAGGAGCTAGGTGGGTATAGCCAAAACAAGATAACACTTAAGGGAGATGCCCCTTCCATTAAATGTTGCGTTCTAGTGGGACCTAGGTGGTGCATCTTCTTGGTAGCAGCCCCTCCCCTTTGAAAAACCCTTCCCCCTGAATCCAGCAGGCCCCTAAATGTTCCAGTGGGTGGAACATTTAGAGAGAGAGATCCAAACATAAAATATGAAGCTATTTTCTCATTATGAAAATATTATGCATTGGAAGAGCCTCTTTCAGGAGTCATGAAAGTTCCATTGTTGCAAGTTTCCAAGCAAGGGTTAGACAGTTGTTTGTTCGGGACTGTTTGACCATTCTGCCCTGGGAAGAAGGAGTGGGGCTAGAAAACCTCCAAGGATTGTTCCAACTCTAGAATTCTAAATATTACCAGGTTATAAGAAAATGAAAACTAGCCTTTGCGTACTTGAGCCTTCTAGATGTGTTGGGACTACAGCACCCAGGAGTCTCAGCCTGCATGACCAATTGATATTGTGTTGCAGGAAGGCACCATACTGAGATAGGCTGTGGTAACATTTTTGTGGGTGTTAATCATCTCCTATTTTTATGAGTCATATTACTGAGTAGGCACATATAAGAACTGACCTGTAATAAGGATTTATTCAGAGCTGCTTCTTTTTTTTTTGCTTTGAATAGAACTGCTTAAAAACCATGCATTTCTGATTACTATTTGTTGTTATGTATTCAGCCTTTCAGGTATATATGGCAAACCAACCAGCAATTCCTTATTAAGTTTTCAGTGTCATTTATAATACTGCCAGACTGAACCAGCTGCTTATAAATGAATCAGAGGCAAGGAAGAGTTTTTTGTTTCTTGAAAAATGAACCTATCCCAACAAGATCAACATGCCCATTTCTTTAATAATTGGGGTTTCGTTTCGTTTCTTTTCCTTTCTTTTATTTTCTTACCTTCTCTTCTTACCATCTAAACATTTAAAAGGCAGCAATGGTCATAAAATAAGAATGCAGTTAACAAGCATATTATTTTTATTACTGCCATTCTCTTATCACTATTGTGTAGATGTCAGAAACAATACATACTTTGTGTACATGGCAGAGTTCATAGGGGGGAAAAAAGCAAGACTCTGCTCTCAAATATCTTAAAGTACAAAATTGTCTATTGAGTAAAAAAATGGGAGAAGCAAGTGAAAAGGATTCATGAAGGCAAATACCGAGTAAGAACTCCCTGTCTAAGGAAATAAAAAGGATTCTAAAAGTATTTGACATTAATACATTTTGTCTTTATTCATCATATTTGGCTCAACTGTTTCAGTATCATTCATACTTTTTCTTTCCTTCCAATTGTTTTTTCCCCCTAAAACAAACTTTTTCCAAGTTGCTTCTTTAAACATTAATGGAAGTGAAGGTCACTCTTTACTACTGCTGTGACAGTATCTTCCTAAAGGTATTTTGTTAAAGGTCAGCATAGCCTCCGCTAACCAAACTGATTCTCATTTCACAACACATGCATTCCTTTTTCCTTAACTGTATAGATTTCATGCAGGACCTGGTTAATAAAAGAGTCAGCTTAGCCAGGCACTGAATTACATTTAAGAAGGATCAGAAGAGTCCCCTGTTAGCCACGTTCTTTCAGGGTTCATACTGTTCATCCTACTTTGTAAGATATGTCTTCTTTCTCTTGCAATTATGTCACATTTCCAGTCTATTATTTTGTTATCAAATGCAAATAACTTACACATAATGCAAATACATACTTCAAGTTATTGTTAACTAGAAATGACATATGTAAGGTTTGACATGGATTCATGCCGAAAGTATATAACAAAACTTTATTGTTCTAAAAATATAACAATGCAGGTTGATAATGGTGACGTCATTCATATATAGATAGTCCTTGACTTATAACTGCAATCTACTCTGAGGCCTGTACATTATATACTCTCAGAATGCCCCCTAGCTTTAATTGCAGCTATAACAAATTGGATGTTACTTTGCAAAGTCAGTTGCTCAAATTCACTAGTTCTTATGAGAGGAGAACAAGTTCATACTTCAAATTAGATGAGAACAGGCTTTAGATGAGAGCAATGAAAATGCATTACTTCAAAAAGGCAAATTTGTGAACCTTCATTTGCAAACTGCTGATAATCATTGATTGCCTATTATTGACTGATAAATTTCCCTTCGTGTTTCCTCACTGAACATCAGACTAATAAATTTGAACTAGAACATGGTTGAAATGCGCATGGTATTGTCTAAGCAGAACTGGATCTAATCACAACCTCGAAAGGAAGCTACTTAAAACGCTAATAGAAACCTTGGGATTTTCAGATGAGTATCTTCTGCCTAAATTTATAATTATAGGTCTTTGATGTATGCAGGAGAATTTAATAGTCTGGTAAAAGTGTCCTGAAAGGGACGCGGTGGCTCAGTGGGTTAGGACGCTGAGCTTGTCGATCAGAAGGTCGGCAGTTTGGCGGGTCGAATCCCGAGTGCCGCGTAACAGAGTGAGCGCCTGTTACTCGTCCCAGCTTCTGCCCACCTAGCAGTTCGAAAGCACGTAAAAATGCAAGTAGAAAAATAGGGACCACTATGGTGGGAAGGTAACAGCGTTCCGTGCGCCTTTGGCGTCTAGTCATGCCGGCCACATGACCACGGAGACGTCCTCGGACAAACGCTGGCTCTTCGGCTATGAAACGGAGATGAGCACCGGCCCCTAGAGTCGGAAACGACTAGCACGCATGTGCGGGGGAACCTTTACCTTTACCTTAAAAGTGTCCTATTTGAAGGGAATGCAATTGACATTAGTGTAGTTGCTTTCAAGTATCTGTGTTTGGAACCACAGCCTCAAGCTTTAACTTATTCTGCAATTAAAACACTAAAACAGAAAGCAATTATTAGTAATAAGTACTATAATAAAGGAAAGGGAAACTTGAAGGAAACTGTTTTAACAATCAAATATCAGAAAGAAAAAGTGAAGCAACACTGGAGGGAAAAAGTAATTGGAAAGGCAAATTGGAATGGCGGGGGAATACAATGACAGTGTAGGAGAATTTCAGAATATGAAAATGTATTTAAAAATACTGCAACCCCCAAAATACAGGGAAATGTGAGTTGATTGTATTTAAACATAGTTAATTACATTTTTTTGCATTCTTCAAGGAGGTATACACTTTTTTTCAGCTTGTAAAATGGATGAGCAAGGGAAGTATTATCTTTTCTATTCATTGGTATCAAGATCAGTGTGTAAAGTATATGGAAGATGTTCACATTAGTGACATTTTTCTATGCAACATATTATTTTTATTAAATATAGATAGGAAAGTTTATAATTACCTGTAGACCTGTTAAATAAGAGGAGATGGAGAATGTATCAAATATTTTAGATATATTTTTCAGCATTCAACCAGTGTGGATATTTTATGGTTTATGTTAGTGTTAATAATATATTTGTCATTTGTTATTTTTGTACACATTTTTTAATTTTTATTGTCACCATTTTATGCTTGTTTGTTTTTTCTTCTTTTTACTTCCTTTTTCCCCTCTATTTTGTATTTTAACTTTGGAAACAAATTTAAAAATTATTAAAATGCACTTTTAAATGAAAAATCTTAATAAGAAGTTAATGTATCATATTTATTTTTTATATTAATATAGCTGCCATCTCATGAAGCGTGGCTCCAGATAATGTACATGTCATGGTTCTAATCAATGAGTCCAAATAAATTAGAACTCCGAAACAAAAAAAAATCCTCAAAGAACATGTTTATTGGATATATAATATTGGCAAGGTCAAAAGTGACACCAGATCTAAATTTTACCCCCAAGAATCAAAGTAATATCCCGGGCTTAGGCCCGGGATACCTGCAGGACCGTCTGCTGCCAGGAACAACTTCCCATCGCCCTCTGCGCTCACACAGAGAGGGGCTCCTCAGGGTGTCGTCGGCCAGACAATGTCGGCTGGTGACCCCCAGGGGGAGGGCCTTCTCTGTGGGGGCACCTGCCCTGTGGAATCAGCTCCCCTCGGAGCTCCGGATGGCCCCTGACCTCTGGTCCTTCCGTCGTGACCTTAAGACACTTCTTTTCCAACAGGCCGACCTGGATTGATGATAAGGGGTTTTACCATGGTTGTAATGTTTTATTGGTTTTAGTTGGGGCTAGGTATAGTTTAATTTCTTCTTAATATTTGTATCCTATTTGTATTTTATTGCTGTTAGCCGCCCTGAGTCCTTCGGGAGATAGGGCGGCATATAAGTCCCAATAAATAAATAAATAAATAAATAAATAAATAAATAAATAAATATTCCCACCACTCTAGTCATACTATCCAATAGAACAACTTGGTGGGCTTTCTGACTAAACGATCTTCCTTCTCCCATTCGGTATGAGAATGACCTTGGTTCCTACAAGATTTGCTTATGTTTAGACTGCCTAATGCTGGGAAAGGTTGAGGGCAAGAGAAGAATGGGACGACAGAGAATGCGGTGGCTGGATGGAGTCACTGAAGCAGTAGGCGTGAGCTTAAATGGACTCCAGAAGATGGTAGAGGATAGGAAGGCCTGGAGGAACATTGTCCATAGGGTCGCGATGGGTCGGACACGACTTCGCAACTAACAACAACAACAACAGACTACCAGAAATACCTTTCCCCCCTCCCCTTATTGTGGCAACCTAGAAGAACAAAAATGGCTGCAGCCAGGTTCGTTGCAGAGTTGACAGTGCAATCTAACCACCAAAAATAAAATCATTCAATAATATTCAATGTTCAGCTTATATGAGGGAACATCAATCTTCTGGCAGTCAAAATTTACATTTTTCTCCATTAAATTTTCAGCAAGGCCTGGAGGCAATAAGTTGATGATGTCATAATGTCACACAAATGAGCAAGATAATTATTTTCCCCTTTGTATAGTGTTATAAAAGAGCTCTACTTGTTTTCATTTTAAGTAAGTCTGTTTACAATTGTGTTCATCAGTTTTTGATCCTAACTAGTAGGAAATCACACTGTGAAATTTTGGGAAATCCGTCAGTTTTTACCAATGGAATCCTGAAGTACCCTAAGTTATTATTAAATTAAATTAAATTAAATTAAGTAGTGGAAAAATGGAGCTGGGTTTCCTCATTTAGACTTTAACTATAGTGAAAGAATTAACAAACTACAAACTGAAAAGCAAGTTTTGGGAAAGAATTCAGGAAATAATTGTCTGAGGGGACCTAAAACCATTTATGGCTTATTTGTGGCCCATGGGATCTGGGCAGTCTACCCATCACTAACTATGGGTACAATTCTAACTTCATTACAAAGATATACTACTTTGATTGGAGTATTCCACATTTGATCATGATTCACTGGAAGCCTAATCATGGAGGTAGAGAGATCTACTGAAACCAAGTATTTTATGCCAAGGGAATGACAGAGAGAAAGAAACATGAACAATGGGAAGATTTCAACTCCTCTGTGCGACAAGGAAAAATGCTTTTCGTTTATGGAATTTTGGGTGAAAGTTGACTATTTACAGCAATTTACAATATTTTCTTCCCACAGCAGGTAGCAACATCTATAGAACCTCGGCTGATCTCAAAAAATCTAAAGCAGGTTAGAACTTGGACTGTATTGAAATGAAAGACCACCAATAGATTCAATGGCTATAGGCAAGACTGGGAATTCAAAATAAATCCCCAAAGAAAGCTGTGGCGTGCTACTTCCATGTTGCTATAAGGAAAAATCCACCTGGATATATCCATGTAATCAAGAATTAAACTTGACTTTGGGGAGCCTTTACTTTTCAATCTTTTCTACTTACATTTCATACATATTATATGTGAATAGGTGTAATGGGCTGTGAGACTTACCCTCAGAGACAGGAGAAAGAGATGCAGACTGGACAACAGGCTCATAAGAGAATCTAAGTCCAAAGCAGGAATAGGGGTTGGAAAAGCATCTCAACATTGACCATCATTGGTTCTCTGAAATGTAAGGGGGGGGCGGGGGTGGAGAGCACTTTCAAACTTTCAAGATTTTTTTACTGTAACGTTATAATAAAGTTATTTGTAGTATTCTTGCTTTTCATGTACTGGTCTGGACTACTTTGAATTGCTGACAATAAGAATTTCTCGATACATATTTAAAATTATTTTGTATTTGGTAATTAGAAATGTAGAATAGTAGTTTTCATAGACATAATAGTGATATGGAAAATGGAAAATCTCCACGTTAGAGCTGAAGCTCATGGTGCTTGATAATCTGAATAGCAATAGCATTTTAAAGTTACATACTGCTTCATAGTATTTTACAGCTCTGTCTAAGCGGTTTACAGAGTCAGCATACTGCCCCCAACAATCTGGGTCCTCATTTTACGAACCTCAGAAAGATGGAAGGCTGAGTCAAACTTGAGCCAGTCAGGATTGAACTGCTTGCAGTTGGCAGAATTAGACTGCAATTACTGTATTCTAACGCTGCACCACCACGGCTCTGTATTTTATATGCCCTTACCTAAAATTAAGTTTATATGTACATTTTCATGTGTAGAAGTAAAAAGGAAAGTCATTTTCTTTTTAAATAAGTTTTGTTAATAGATCAATGAAGATTTTCTGCCGTCCAGGTAAAGTTATCTAGAAGTTGAGTTATTGCAACTGGAGTTCTTGTTGGTTCGAAACATTTTTGCTACTTATCCTTGAGTCTGAGCAAGTTGGTTAGGAGATCCTATATATGTCCTCCAGGGAGGTTTCACTTCTCACCTAATCTGGATAGCTTGTTAGGTGAATAGGCAGAGTCGTTGGGATGTAAATGTTCCAACCCCTAAATCCTTTACCCTAGGTAGCTTACTAAGTGCAGACTCCTTAGACTGCATACTTTTCTTATGTTTTGGTGTCTGATCTCTAGGTAAATAAGCCTCTGTCTCATGTATTGGTGGATTTGAAGAATACAGGTATGTGGTGTTTTCAAATATTTATTTTAGCTTCTTCAATACACTGGCCATATATGGAGGACTAGGTTCTTCAGTTGATTCTAAATCTCAGCTCTGTCTGCCATTGCTTTGTTGGATTGAGACACTGATTTAATAATGGCCCAATTTGTATACCCACAAGAGCTGTTCCCAAGTGCATGTTTTCCTTCTATTGGGCATCCCTAGGGGTGGGGAAGTTTTCTCTCTTGTGATGTAATGTTCCAATGACTCCTAGTTTGTGTTGAAGTGAATGGTGGAAGTCAAACAGCAGGCATTGCTCTATGTGAGTGGATTTCCTGTAGATCTCTATTTCTAGGTTGCCACAGATCCTAATCAGAACGTTATAGTCTAGGAACACCAGCCTCTTGTCCTTGGTGTCTTCCCTGGAGAACTTGATGTTTGAATCTATGGTATGTTGTTTGAATTTTCAAGATGGCGGACGTGCTGGGCTGAGCTCTGTAAGCTCCAGCTGTTGGGTGTCCCTTAGGAGCCCCTCAGGGGTCCTTTGGGCCCGCTGGGTAGGGGACTTGGTCTGCTAGGACTATGAGGCAGAGAATGAGCTAAACAGTGAGGCTTTTACTTCCCTGTTTGCTTTTGTTTCCGAGCCTGCTGCTTGCTGCTTCCATCTGCTCTTGATCTGCTCGCTGCGCGCTGCGCTCGGTTCCTTCGGCTTTCTCGACCTGCCTGTTTCTGTGGCCCGGCGTCTCTAGGCTGCTCTCGGGACGTTGTGGCTGGCAACGACAGCGTTTCCTGCTGCTCTGGGCTGCCGTGGGCTATTGGAACAGCTTTGCCCTTCTCGAATAATTTTCGGCCGTTTTTGGTGGCGTTCTCGGAACATCTCGATCGAAGGAGATGCCTGCGGGCCATTTTGGCAGTGATGATGGCATTTTTATATTGCTTGGCCTGCCTGAGCCACTTCTAGCGGCTGCGGCGTCTTCGGGCCGTTTGGCGGCGGAGGAGACGACCGCTGGTTATCTTGCAAGCCATGATTTCTTCTGTGCTGTTTTTTGGGCCGCTGCTGGCGGTGAAGGCGACGACGGCGTCCTCGGGATGCCTTGGGCGGCGGAGAGGGCGACCGCGGCAACGGCGGCGATGTCTTTTACATTGTGATCTTTTCTGGGCCGTTTTCGGGCCGCGGCCGGCGGTGAAGGCGACGACGGCGTCCTCGGGCTGCCTTGGGCGGCGGAGAGGGCGACCGCGACGATGGCGGCGGTATCTCTCGCATCGTTTCGGACTGTTCGCAATGATGGCGGCGGCGGCGTTTTCCAGGCTTGCTGGCCCATTCCACCGGCAACGACGGCGTTTATGGCAAGAGCGGCAGCGACATGGCGGCGGCTGGCGTTTTTGTCCGGTCAGCGGTGGTCGTAGCAGTTCGGGCGGACTATCAATTTATTTAACAACTTTTTACCTGCCTCCTTTTTCCCCTTTGGACTGGGATGGACCTGGGCACAAGCCTCAGTGGGAGAGTGGCTTGTTTTACATCGGCAGCCCCATAGAGGTGAGAGCTCTATGGGACATGCCCCACCCAGGGTGTATATTTTGGACCACCCTCGGGAGCGGATTCGCGATCTGTCGTGAGAGGACAGATTGTGGTCTGCTCCTGGGAGTAGCCAACCGAGTGGCAGTAAGTTGGTGGATGGTCCAAATGTTCACTCCCTACCCTCCAATCCTCCTATTGGATTTTTCAATTGCGGGACTGCCTACCCTGGACTCTTTCGGACTTCATGCATTGTTATTCTGGCACAGATTTGCTCGCCCTCAGGGGTGCCCCCCTCTCCTGGGTGCGTCCCGCCTTCTTTGCCAACCCCAGTCTCGATGAAGGGCCCAATTGTTGGGACCCTGAGAGATGGCCGGGTAAGGGCAGGGGCCTTCAATATCAATATAAATTTAATAGGAGGCCCCTGATTAACTTTTTAGTGAAATTTTTAGGGGGTTAGGGAGAGGGGCAGGAGTGGGTGGTGGCTGTTTGACTATGGGGGGTGGTCATACAACCGTGGTTCAGGCCAGGCCGGGGTCAGATCGCGTAGGGGGAGAGCGGGGTGCAGTTACATCCGGGACTCGGGAGCGGGTCGTGGGACTATTGATTCCCACGACATTGGGGAATGGCAGCAGGCGTATGGACAGAGGGTCGTATCGTCACCGGGAGGGCCGTCTCCGCTATTTACAAGTGGTGAGGCACTCCGACCCTTTGCTTCTTCCCCAAGGTTCCGGGAGCGAGGATGTGCAGCCTCCTGAGCTCCGGCTGGTGTATCTGAATGCCAGGTCCGTGATTAACAAAGCTCCCCTCGTGCAGGATTTGATGGAGGGTGAGCATGCGGACCTGGCTTGCATCACGGAGACCTGGTTGGGTCCAGAGGGTGGGGTCCCTTTGGTTGATCTCTGCCCACCAGGTTTCCGGGTGCTGCACCGGCCTCGGGCTCATGGTAGGGGTGGGGGAGTGGCGGTAACTATTAGGGAGACCTTATGTCTGCGGGAGACCACCGTTCCTCAGATAGTTGGGTGTGAGTCTCTCTTTATGAGATTTGGTCCGGGGGCGCAGTTGGGCTTGCTGCTGGTGTACGTTTCGCCTAGTCGCACAGCAGCAGCCCTGCCTGAGCTACTCGATGTCCTCTCTGGGTTGGTGATTGAGTTCCCCAAACTTATAGTTTTGGGTGACTTCAATCTACCATCCCTGGGAGGGTCATCTGAGTTGGCTCGGGAGTTCATGGCTTCCATGACGGCCATGGACCTGACGCAGGTAATTGCCGAACCAACTCATGAGGGAGGCCACACCCTTGACCTAGTTTTTTTATCTGGACGGTGGTTTGATGATCTTGGTGGGGGCTCTCCATTTATTATGCCCCTGTCATGGACCGATCATCATCTCCTGCGGCTGGTCTTCCGTTTTGCCACCCCCTGCCGTGGGGACGTGGAACCAACTAGATGGTACTGCCCCAGGCGCTTAATGGACCCTGATGGGTTCCAGGCAGCGCTGGGGTCCCCACCTGCCTCCGTTGCTCACAACTCGGCGGAGGCCTTAGTGGAAGCCTGGGAAAGGGCAGCCACTGAGGCACTTGACCGAGTTGTACTCTTGCGGCCCCTGACCCGGTGCAGATCCCACCAAGCTCCATGGTTCTCCGTGGAGCTCCGGGAGATGAAGCGTTGGAAACGGGGCCTAGAGAGCTGCTGGAGGTCCAGCCGATCCGAATCTGACCGGTTGCGACTAAGAACCTATATTAGGTCTTATCTCGCAGTGATGAGGGCGGCGAGGCGTAATTACTTCTCTGCCCTCATCGCGTCCGCAGATAATCGCCCGGCCGCCCTGTTTAGGGTGACTCGCTCCCTCCTTAACCAGGAGGTGAGGGAGGATCCCTTACAGGGTCGTGCCGAGGAGTTTGGTCAACATCTGTCGGATAAAATCGCTCAGATTCGGACCGGTCTGGACTCCAGCTGGGCAGAGTCCGACGATCAGGACACGGGTGGTCTTGTCAATGTTATCTGGGAGGAGTTTGATTCTGTGACCCCTGAGGAAGTGGACAGGATTATGGGGAGGTTGAGCTCCTCCACATGTTTATTGGACCCGTGCCCTTCCTGGCTGGCTTATGCAGCTAGGGAGAGGACACGAGGCTGGTTCCAGGCAGTTATATCTGCTTCTTTGAGTGAGGGTAATTTCCCCGCCGTCTTGAAGGAGGCGGTGGTGAGACCTCTCCTCAAACAGCCTGCCTTGGACCCAGCTGTGTTAAACAACTTTCGTCCAGTCTCCAACCTTCGCTTTCTTGCGAAGGTTGTTGAGAGTGTGGTGGCGCATCAACTTCCTCTGGTTCTGGATGAAGCGGATTATCTCGACCCGTCCCAATCGGGCTTCAGGCCCGGGTACAGCATGGAGACGGCATTGGTCGCGCTGGTGAATGATCTCTGGAGGGCCCGGGACAGAGGACATCCCTCTGTCCTAGTCCTATTAGACCTCTCGGCGGCTTTCGATACCATCGACCATGGTATCCTGCTGCGGCGTCTCAGGGGATTGGGAGTGGGAGGCACAGTTTCTCAGTGGTTCTCCTCCTATCTCCTGGGACGCTCGCAGTCGGTGTTGGCAGGGGGGCAGAGGTCGACCCCAAGGGCTCTCGCTTGTGGAGTTCCTCAGGGATTGGTCCTCTCGCCCCTCCTGTTCAACATCTACATGAAACCGCTGGGTGAGATCATTCGTGGTTTTGGAGTTGGGTATCATCAATATGCTGATGATACCCAACTTTTCATTTCTACCCCAAACCACCCCAGTGATGCCCTCGCTGTGATGTCCCGTTGCCTGGAGGCAGTTCGGGTCTGGATGGGGAGGAACAGACTTCAGCTCAATCCCGACAAGACTGAGTGGCTGTACATTCCGGCATCCCGGGACATTCAAAATGTTCCATCTCTTTCTATGGGGGGTGAGTTCTTACCCCCCGTGGATAGGGCTCACAACTTGGGAGTCCTCCTAGACTCACGGCTTAACCTAGAAGATCATATTGTAGCCGTGACTAGGGGGGCTTTCGCCCAGGTTAGCCTGGTGCGTCAGTTGCGGCCATATCTGGACCGGGATGCCCTGTGCACGGTCACTCATGCGCTCGTGACCTCTCGTCTGGACTACTGCAATGCTCTCTACATGGGGCTTCCCTTGAAGACCACTTGGAGGCTCCAACTGGTACAGAATGCGGCCGCGAGAGTTGTCTTGGGAGTTTCCCAGTACTCCCATGTTACACCTTTGCTCCGCGAGCTGCATTGGTTACCAGTTGTCTTCCGGGTGAGGTTCAAGGTTTTGGTGATGGTTTTTAAGTCCTTACATGGCATGGGTCCGGAATACCTCGGGGACCACCTGCTGCCGGCGTCGACTCCCCTCCGCCCTGTGCGCTCCCACAGAGAGGGCCTCCTCAGGGTGCCTCCGGTCAGAGAATGTCGGCTGGCGGCCCCCAGGGGGAGGGCCTTCTCTGTGGGCACCCCGGCTTTATGGAACCAACTGCCGGTGGAGCTCCGGATGGCACCGGATCTCCGCTCCTTCCGGCGCGGGTTAAAGACCCATTTATTCGAACAAGCTGGCCTGGCCTGATGGGGGAGTGTCTGGGTTTTTATGAGTTTTTATATTTGACTGTTTTAATTGGGCAATTTATTTAATCTTTTTTAACTTTTGTATTGCTATTTATATGCCCTGTTCACTGCCCTGAGTCCTTCGGGAGAAGGGCGGTATAAAAATCCAATAAATGAAATGAAAATGAAATATGGTCTGTGAAGGCCTATACTTCCTGGACTTTGATTTTAACCCAGAGGTCATCCACATACTTGAATCAGTGGGTTGGTGCCAACCCCTAGAAGCAGCTGAGTGCTTTCTTTTCCACTTCTTCCACATATAGGTTGGCAACAATGGGTGACACAGGGGAATCCATGGCACAGCCATATTTCTGTCTGTAGAAGTCACCTATGTAGGTGAAATAAGTGGTTTCAGACACAGATCCAGGAGACAACAAATCCGATCTCAGTTGAGATTGCTTCTAATATTAATATAATTTCTTTAAGATAGCCTTAGCTATGGATACACCACCACAGCGAGGACAATTATTTGGAATTATTGAAGAGCATGATCTTATGAAGAACAAACACCATGACACTTATTTTCCATACAAAATATATTGTTAAAGTTTAGCAGTTTCAAGAGACATGATCTCAAAAAAATTCTGCAAACACAAAAAGCAAAGTTGTGATGAACATGATCTGGTTGCTAATGGAGGAGGATAATTATCAACTATAATAATGAATGATCATCATTATTATTAACCAGTGATTAACCTGGGATATAGTAGATGAAGGCAGGAACATTAGTTAATAAAACCAAGCAGAATTTGACGCAGTATGTTTGAAAGGCCAGCTGCTTTGGCTTCGGAAGCAAAAATCACTTGGGTATCCCTCTTTGTATCATACTAATATGTTGCACGAAAAATAGCTCATGTACTGTATGTAGTATTTCAAAGGGAAATGTAACAAGCTGAGATTGCTTGCACTCTCCCCAATGCTTTCGAAACAGAAACAACCCAACAATGGCTGGGTGGTTCTCAGCCAGCAACAAAGGGGATTTTGAAGTATTGAGATAAGAGTATATCTGCAGGATGCCACTGACTCAGCTCGCTGAATCCCCAGAAACCTAAATCTGCCTTTGATTTCCATGCACTGTTAACTGGGAAATGCAGTCATAATTGAAAATTGTGGCATTTTATTGCTAAGACCAATTATTGTGCCTTGGAATCTTTTTCTGTGCAGCAGCAAACTGTATACAGTTGGTAACTACTGAGCTCAGTGATAATCAACATTAAAATACCATTTTTAAAAAAATAGGGAAGGCATGCACATGACCATGGCTTTTGGAATTTTTTTTCCCCAACCCCTTTTATAGCAGGGCCATAGGAGGCATCTGTAGTTTCTTTAGTGCAAAATAGCAGTGGTTCCCCCCACCCTTCCCCCATTTGTAGTTACTTTGGCTCCTAAATGGCCTATTTCAACACTTTTGTCTGAGAATCTGACTATCCAATAGTTCAAAACTTCCTAGCCGTGAAACAATCATAAGCAATATCTGAAGCACCAAGGGCAAAAAGAGTGCAAGTGCAAACCATCTTACAGAGGTTACACAAGACATTTTAGAAGCTGAGGAAGAGAATGTGCTACACATACGTATCTTATCTTTAAAAAGGCGATAATAAGCAGTTCGTCTTTGAATCTTTAATACCTAGTTCACTTTGTGTTGCAGAAGAACTCTTCTGTGGTAGGGGAAAAGTGCCTGCTTCTGATGCTCTTTCTGTTTTTTTTTGTGCTAGGGCAGTGGTGGCAAACCTTTTAGAGTCCAAGTGCCCAAACTGCAACTCAAAACCCTCTTATTTATCGCTGGGTGCCAGATGGGCATGGCCCACTGGATGGGTGTGGCTGTGGTGGCCATGGAAGATTGGGTGGGTGTGGCCAAGGTGGGTGTGGTCACCTCAATGTTGTTCACGGGGAGGGACACCTGTGGGGGGTGGGCAGGGTTGGGGGAGCTCCAGGAGGTCTCTGGCAGGTGGGGCAGTAGGCAGGAGACTCATCCTGTAGGGTGAGGTGAGGCTGGGTGGGGGTGCCATTGCCATGGGGCAAGGAAAGGGCTGGGGCAGCTTCTACCTGACACCATCGGCCCCCGCACACAGAGACCAGTGAGCGCATGGGAGCCAACGGTGTCCAACAGTAGCCACAGACTGCTGGCCCCTTGACAGGCGCACTCTGGGGCTCCGCAGCCCATCGCCAGCAGTTCAAAGAAGCCGCCTCCGAGATGGATGGTCGGCCAACAGCTGAGGTGATGCAGTGGGTCGTGCCTGGGAAAAGCATGCAAGGCCAGGAGGGATGGGATGGGGGGGAGGGAAACCAGCCGTGCTGGGATGCATTCAGCCATGTGGGACCTCGGCGAATTAGCAGGCAGCTGGTTGAAGAGGGACAGTTGCCACCTCCAGGGCATGATGCGGGTGCCCACAGAGAGAGCTCTGAGTAGTGCCTCTGGCACCCGTGCCATAGGTTCGCCACCACTGTGCTAGGGATTAATTTTTTTTTGCAGACAATTTCCAACTGTCCATAAAAATCGCACAAAAACATGGCTGCCTGAGCCTGAGTTCCTCTCTTCCTTTAATGCTAAGAATCATCAAGTGGAGCTTTTAAGCTTTTATGCTTTATTAGAGCATAATCATGCTCTAATAAATAACAAATAAAACAGCATAATATGAATTTTTCCAGGTAATACTTGCATAAGATTACATTACTTCTGCCAGGAGTTTTGTGTTCAAGACATAAGGAAGTGAAAGTACATCCAAATAGAAGCATCTTCTTGGGCATACTTCTCTCCCCAAGGAACTGCAGTTTCCTGGGGCAATGATGGCCAGGTTAAGTTTCTTTCAGTTGTGAAAGAACTGTTGAAAAGTTGAAGAGGGTTGAAAAGTTAGGGTGTTTTTGAAATACTGATTTACAAATATACAAGCACAACATAATGGAGGCAAACAGAGAATGTTTCTATAACGCAGCAAATCTTTTTCATTACAGATGTATTTTTAATCTCTTTTGGCAGTATTATATGAGAAAAAATGTGTTACATATTAGAAAAAGTACGTACAAAATATTCTTATTCAAAGAAACGTGAATGTTCATTCGGATTTTTTTTTTAAAAAACACACACAAAATGAGGAGAAAGAGGACCAAATGAATTTTAGACTCTAAAAATGGGAAACTGAGCCAAACAAAAATGAATAAACCACATTTAATTCTGAAGTTAGGGTTGCTTGTGTTAGGAAAGGTGAGTCTCCTGGCAAAGCAGTGGCATGCTGATAGACTGTCCTTTATGGGAAGAAATGTTTGGTGTCACTTCCAAGCTCCCATAGATTTTTTCAAATTGGACATAGATGTATTTTTTTATCCTTCATGTGTTATGCAAAAATACTCTGAAGGCAACAACAGCTGCTCAGGAGTCTTATTCTGAGGAAGGGAAAGTGCTCAAGAGTGCATTATTTCATTTACAGGGACAGTAAGTATACCAGCAGCTGTGAGCCAACTGTGCCATCAGGATGGTCACTTTCAAGCTTCCACATCATAAAACCTTCAGAAAATGTGAAAAACCACACTCAGACTCCTTTCTCTGTCAAAATCACAGGCAGTAAGTGAGATTTAAGAGTGCACTTGCAATCAAATGAGTCCAAGAGGTTTTCCTAAGGCTATACACGCTCACTGTACAAAGACGAATAATGCACAAGAAGTACACTGCCATGTCATTTAGATGACTGGTGGCAGAAGGGAAGGGGAAGCTCCAGAAACACAGCTCCATTTGCATAAGATTACATTACTTCTGCCAGGAGTTTTGTGTTCAAGACATAAAGAAGTGAAAGTACATCCAAATAGAAGCATGTTCTTGGGCATACTTTTCTCCCCAAAGTACTGCAGTTTCCTGGGGCAATGCTGGCCAAGGTTTAGTTTCCTTCAGTTGTGAAAGGGAGGGTTGAAAAGTTAAGGTGTTTTTGAAATATTGATTTACAAATATACAAGCATAGCATAATGGAGGCAAATAGAGAATGTTTCTATAATGCAGCAAATCTTTTTTCATTGTTGTTGTTGTTGTTAGCTGCGAAGTCGTGTCCGACCCATCGCGACCCCATGGACAATGTTTCTCCAGGCCTTCCTGTCCTCTACCATCTTCTGGAGTCCATTTAAGCTCACGCCTACTGCTTCAGTGACTGCATCCAGCCACCTCATTCTCTGTTGTCCCCTTCTTCTCTTGCCCTCAACCTTTCCCAGCATTAGGCTCTTCTCCAGTGAGTCCTTCCTTTTCATTAGGTGGCCAAAGTATTTGAGTTTCAACTTCAGGATCTGACCTTCTAAAGAGCAGTCAGGGTTGATGTCCTCTAGGACTGACCAGTTTGATCGCCTTGCAGTCCAAGGGACTCGCAGGAGTCTTCTCCAGCACCATAGTTCAAAGGCCTCAATTCTTTGGCACTCAGCATTTCTTATGGTCCAACTTTCACTGCCATACATTGCAACTGGGAAGACCATAGCCTTGACTATACGCACTTTTGTTGGCAGGGTGATGTCTCTACTTTTCAGTGTGCTGTCTAGATTTGCCATGGCTTTCCTCCCCAGGAGCAAGCATCTTTTAATTTCTTGGCTGCAGTCCCCATCTGCATTACAAATGTCGAAAGGAATCCTGTCCCTCAAGAGTCTTCCAGTTTTCAACTCTCCCCACCATTTTGCTTCCTCTCGTAACTTTCTCTTCCAAACTAAAAAACAGAAAAAGCCTACTATTCTTCATAGGCATTAGTTCCTATGCCAGTGAGGTAGCAGGGAGTCTCATTACTTTCGACTCTTTCACAAGGATTACCTACCAGCCAATCAGTATAAGAATTTAATGGAAGGCATCTTAACAATATCTCAAAATTGCAATCAATAAACTAATAAAGCAGGCTTGAAGTGATGAACTGAGCTATCAGCCTAACTGTCCAAAAGATGCTTTCATGGATTTTAGTGGGGATCTTTCAAAGCCTTGGTATCTCAGTTTTGCTAACTAAAATCAAGTGATGCATTTGATGAAGATAGTGACCATTCCTGCTCCTAATGCAGGAATCAAAGGTGTTCTTGGTGGAACTGACTGATGGGAATAATCAGGCTAGATAAATGATAATACTAATTCACACAAGAGGTAAAACTATGGAATTCATATTTACAACATAGGGCAATGGCGATCACTTTAGGGTTTACTAGACAAATCCATAACAGAAAAAGCCGTCCATCTCAAATGACTACTAAAATCATCCAGGGCCAGATTTTTAATTGTGAAACTTCCATAAAAGACATTGGAAGCTACATTTTTCACCCACATGTCTGTTGTTGCAAAGAGGGCATACAGTATGTCTCTACTATAAAAAAATGAAGCCTGATGTAATTAGATTATTTTCTTCCCCAAATTCTGTTCTTTTCCACCACCATCCCTACATAGTCCATAAGGAGAGATGAAAACCCACAAAACCCTTATTTCTGCAAGCCTCACTAGGATTTCATCTCAATATGTTCAATTATAATAGAGCTGGAAGGGACCTTGAGTTCAACTGTCTGCTCAAGCAGGAGACCCTATAATATTCCAGATAGGTGGTTGTCCAGTCTCTTCTTAAAAACCTCCAGTGATGAAGCACCTACAACTTCTGAAGGCAAGCTGTTCCACTGGTTAATTGTCCTCATTGTTAGGAAGTTTTCCTTAATTCCACTTTGCTTCTCTTCTTGATTAGTTTCCATCCATTGTTTTTTGTCTTGCCTTCTGGTGCTTTGCCCCCACCTCTTCTTTGTGAAAGCCCCTCAAATACTGGAATACTGCTATGTCACCGCTAGTCTTTCTTTTCTCTAGACTGGCCATACTCAATTCCTACAACTGTTCTTCATATGTTTTTTTTCCTTCAAGCCCTTAATCATCTTAGTTGCTCTTCTTTGTACTTTTTCCAAAATCTCAACATCTTTTTTGTTATGTGATAACCAAAATTGGATGCAGTATTTCAGGTGTGGTCTTACTAAGGATTTATAAAGTGATACTAATACTCCACATAATTTTGATTTTATGCCTCTGTTTATACAAACAAGGATTGATTTAGCTTTTTTGGCTGCTGCCACACACTGCTGGCTCATGTTTAAGTGATCGACCACTAGGACTCCACAAAGTCCCCTCTCACAGTTACTGTTTTTGAGACAGGTTTTGCCTAATATGTTCTTTTACCTTTGATTTTTCCTGCCTAGGTGTAAAACCTTGGTTTTTTCCATATTAAATTTCATGTTATTAGATAGGGCCCATTGTTCAAGTCTGCCAAAATCTTTTTGGATCCTGAGCTTGTCTTCTACGGTGTTGTTCTGTACCAGCCTACTACCGGCCCTGCAGAAAAGGCAGGGACAACCCCTTTACAAACGGCAAGAGGCTGGAACTAAGCCTGCCAAATTTATTAACATAAAACAGAGCAGAACAAGACACGAACCATGAAACAGGAGCTATTCAAACGGTTGCCTTCAGCAAACCAGCCCTCCCACGCATTCCCCTTTTAAACAGTTCAGGGCGTGGCTTCTCTCTGCCTCCTTTCGAGGCGCCCCATTGCCTTCCTCTGTTTACTCCTGATTGACTGCCTCCTGCGTCGGGCATCCTTGAACAGGGCCAGCTGTGGGTCATCTTCATCCACGCTGTCAGGCTCACACAGCTGGGTCTGCATCGTAACCAGATGGGAGGGGCCTGGCTGAGGGCTCTCATCAGCAAGCTCTCCAACACCCTCAGCAAGCTCTCCAACACCCCCCTCCTCCTCCTCTGAATCGTCCGACCCAACTGCCGAACCCACAGGCTGACCCTGAATCACAACAGGTGTTGGCTATTCTTGATAGCTTAGTGTCATTTGCAAATTTGACGAGTTTTCCTTCTATACCCTCATCTAAGTCATTTGTGAAGATATTGAAGAGTACTGGGCCTAAGATGGAACTTGTGATACCCTACTGTTTACTTCCTTCCATGTAGATGTAGTACCATTAAAGACTACTCTTTGAGTACGGTTTGTCAGCCAGTTACAAATCCATCTGATGGTGATGCTGTCTATCCCACATTTTTCTAGTTTACCAAGAAGTAGGTTGTGGTCTACTTTGTCAAATGCCTTGCTAAAGTCTAAGTATACAGCATTTCTCTGGTCTACTAATTTAGTTACCTTGTCAAAGAATGAAATAAGATTGGTTTGGCATGATCTCTTTTTAACAAAACTGTGCTGACTACTAGTTATAAGTTTATTTGTTTCTAGATGTTCACAAATCTGTTTTTTTTGTTGATTTGTTCTAGTATCTTTACAGGTTTTGATGTTAGGCTGATTGGTCTGTAGTTTCCTGGATCTGTTTTTTTTTCCTTCCTTTTTTGAAGATAGGAGCCACATCAGCTCTTTTTCAATCGTCTGGTAGTTCCCTGGTACTCTAGGACTTTTTAAAGATATGGTACAGTGGTTCTAAGATAACATCTGCCAGCTCCTTCAGAACTATGGGATGTAATCCATTATTTTTATTTTTATTTATTTATTTATTTTAATTCCATTTATATCCCGCCCTTCTCCGAAGACTCAGGGCGGCTTACAAGCTTAGCAGTAGCCTTCATTCTATGTATTGTTGTTGTTGTTAGCTGCGAAGTCGTGTCCGACCCATCGCGACCCTATGGACAACATTCCTCCAGGCCTTCCTGTCTTCTACCATCTTCTGGAGTCCATTTAAGCTCACGCCTACTGCTTCAGTGACTCCATCCAGCCACCTCATTCTCTGTCGTCCCCTTCTTCTATTGCCCTCGATCTTTCCCAGCATTAGGCTCTTCTCCAGTGAGTCCTTCCTTCTCATTAGGTGGCCAAAGTATTTGAGTTTTAGCTTCAGGATCTGGCCTTCTAAAGAGCAGTCAGGATTGATCTCCTCTAGGACTGACCGGTTTGATCGCCTTGCAGTCCAAGGGACTCGCAGGAGTCTTCTCCAGCACCATAGTTCAAAGGCCTCAATTCTTTGGCGCTCAGCCTTTCTTATGGTCCAACTTTCACTGCCATACATTGCAACTGGGAAGACCATAGCCTTGACTATACGCACTTTTGTTGACAGGGTGATGTCTCTGCTTTTTAGTGTGCTGTCTAGATTTGCCATGGCTTTCCTCCCCAGGAGCAAGCGTCTTTTAATTTCTTGGCTACAGTCCCCATCTGCAGTGATCTTGGAGCCCAGGAAAACAAAATCTGTCACTACCTCCATTTCTTCCCCATCTATTTGCCAGGAATTGAGAGGGCCAGATGCCATGATCTTGGTTTTCTTAATGTTAAGTTTCAACCCAAGTTTTGCACTCTCCTTCTTCACCCGCAACAAGAGGCTCTTTAGTTCTTCTTCACTTTCTGCCATTAGAGTGGTATCATCTGCGTATCTTAGGTTGTTGATATTTCTTCCGGCAATCTTAATTCCAACTTTTGATTCATCTAGCCCTGCCTTTCTCATGATGTGCTCTGCATATAAGTTAAATAGGCAGGGCGACAGTATACAGCCTTGCCGGACTCCTTTCCCAATTTTGAACCAATCAGTGGTTCCGTGTCCAGTTCTCACTGTTGCTTCTTGACCCGCATATAGGTTTCTCAAGAGACAAATAAGATGGTCTGGTACTCCCATCTCTTTAAGAACTTGCCACAGTTTGTTATGATCCACACAATCAAAGGCTTTAGCATAGTCAATGAAGCAGAAGTAGATGTTTTTCTGGAACTCCCTAGCTTTCTCCATGATCCAGCGTATGTTGGCAATTTGATCTCTAGTTCCTCTGCCTCTTCGAAATCCTGCCTGTACTTCTGGTAGTTCTCGATCCACATACTGCTGAAGTCTAGCTTGTAGGATTTTAAGCATGACTTTACTAGCATGAGAAATGAGTGCAATGGTGCGATAGTTTGAACATTCTTTGGCACTGCCTTTCTTTGGAATTGGAATGTAAACTGATCTTTTCCAATCCTGTGGCCACTGTTGAGTTTTCCAAATTTGCTGGCAAATTGAGTGTAGCACTTTTACTGCACTGTCTTTTAAGATTTTGAATAGCTCAGCTGGAATACTGTCACCTCCACTAGCTTTGTTGTTGCTCAGCTTTTCTAAGGCCCACTTCACCTCACATTCTAGGATGTCTGGCTCGAGGTCAGTGACCACCTCATTGTGATTATCTGGGACGTTAAGCTCATTCTTGTATAGTTCTTCTGTGTAATTTTGCCACCTCTTCTTAATCTCTTCTGCCTCTGTTAGGTCCCTGCCATTTTGGTCCTTTATCATGCCCATTTTTGCATGAAACGTTCCCTTCATCTCTCCAATTTTCTTGAAAAGATCTCTGGTCCTCCCTATTCTATTGTTTTCTTCTATTTCTTTGCACTGTTCATTTAAGAAGGCATTCTTATCTCTTCTAGCTATTCTCTGGAATTCTGCATTCAATTGGGCATATCTATGTTTTTCTCCCTTGCCTTTCGCTTCCCTCCTTTCCTCAGCTATTTGCAAAGCTTCCTCAGACAGCCATTTTGCTTTCTTGCATTTCTTTTTCTTTGGGATGGTTTTGGTTCCTACCTGTTTTACAATGTCGCGAACCTCTGTCCATAGTTCTTCAGGCACTCTGTCTATCAGATCTAATTCCTTAAATCTATTTGTCACCTCTACTGTATATTCAACAGGGATATGATTTAATTCATACCTGAGTGGCCTAGTGCTTTTCCCTACTTTCTTCAGTTTAAGCCTAAACTTTGCAAGGAGAAGCTCATGGTCTGAGCCACAGTCAGCTCCTGGTCTTGTTTTTACCGACTGTATAGAGCTTCTCCATCTTTGGCTGCAGAGCATATAGTCAGTCTGATTTCTGTGTTGACCGTCTGGTGATGTCCATGTGTAGAGCCGTCTCTTGGGTTGTTGGAAAAGAGTGTTTGCTATGACCATCGTATTCTCTTGACAAAATTCTATCAGCCTGTGCCCTGCTTCATTTTGTACTCCAAGGCCAAACATGCCTGTTATTCCAGTTATCTTTTGGCTTCCTACTTTAGCATTCCAATCCCCCATGATGATAAGGACATCATTTTTTGGTGTTACTTCTATAAGGTGCTGTAGGGCTTCATAGAACCGGTCAATTTCATCCTCTTCAGCACTGGTGGTTGGGGCATAGACTTGGACTACTGTGATATTGAATGGTTTGCCTTGGATTCGAACTGAGATCATTCTGTCATTTTGAGGATTGTATCCCAGTATTGATTTTCCTACTCTTTTATTGACTATGAAGGCTACTCCATTTCTTCTGAGGGATTCTTGCCCACAGTAGTATACCTGATGGTCATCTGAATTAAATTCACCCATTCCTGTCCATTTTAGTTCGCTGATACCTAAGATGTCGATGTTCAGTCTTGTCATCTCTTGTTTGACCACGTCCAGCTTTCCTTGATTCATGGATCTTACATTCCAGGTTCCTATGGAGAAAAAATCTTTACAGCATCGGACTTTCCTTTCACCACCAGACATATCCACAGCTGAGCGTCCTTTCGGCTTTGGCCCAGTCGCTTCATTCTTTCTGGCGCTACTAGTACTAGCCCTCTGCTCTTCCCCAGTAGCATATTGGACGCCTTCCGAACTGAGGGGCTCATCTTCCAGCGTCATATCGTTTTGCCTTTTGGTACTGTCCATAGGGTTTTCATGGCAAAGATACTGGAGTGGGTTGCCATTTCCTTCTCCAGTGGATCACGTTTTGTCAGAACTCTCTGCTATGACCTGTCCGTCTTGGGTGGCCCTGCACGGCATAGCTCATAGCTTCATTGAATTACGCAAGCCCCTTCGCCACGACAAGGCAGTAATCCATGAAGGGGATTCTATGTATATGCCTGCTTATTAGGGCTTTCACACACACCCCAAGCGGCATTATTACAAAGTCAGCTTAATTGCCCCCAACAATCTGGGTCCTCATTTTACCTACCTGGGAAGGATGGAAGGCTGAGTCAACCTTGAGCCTGGTGGGACTCGAACCTGCACTAATTGCAGGCAGCTGGTGTTACTTAAGGAGGCATCAGCCCACTGCTCCACCAAGGCTCTCGATGATTTATATTCATCAAGGTCAGACAGGCGTTCTCTTACCATTTTCTTGCTTATTTTAATTTTTATTTCTAGTCTGTCTTTTACGGTTATGTTTTTGGTAGGTTGGGCTATAGTTTCTTTTTGCATGAATACTGATGTAAAGAATGAGTTAAGCAGTTTGATTTCTCTCTGCTGACTGTTAGTTCCTTGCCATCTTCTTTCTTTAGTGGATTAACTGTTTCCTTGACTTTTTTCTTGTTATTTATATGTTGAAAGAAACTTTTTTATTATCTTTTGACTTTTGTTGCAAGTCTTTGTTCATTCCATGTCTTTGCTTTCCTGACTTCATCTTTGCAGATTCATGCTAGCTGCTAATGTTCTGCCATAATTATGTGTACCTCTTTCCATCTTTTGTACTTATCCTTTTTGCAGGAATATGCACATTATGCTATTGTGAAAAACAAGATGCTGGGAGATTTAGACAAGCAGGCAGCTAGGTTGATTAAAAGTTAAATAAAATTAGATTATGGGAGTCTGCATGAAATTGCCAATATAGAAACACTGTAAATAAATATGCAGTTTATATTCCCATTGCAGAGAGGACTATTTTGAAGTGGTCCTAAAACCACTTTTTTCATGAAATTGCAGTTAACATTCCCACTGTTAACTTATAGTATTATGTCATTTAAAAACTAGATTAGTTTATAAATGTGGGGGAGCCCTGAAAGAATTGCATACCCAATTTATACCTGTGGAGCTATCATTAGTGTGAGTGAAAATTGTGATTCTGTCACTAGGATTGGATTTGTGTCACCCCCACTTTATGTTCTCCATATATTCATAGGACTGTTCATTAATTGAAATTGAAAAAAGGTCCTTCAGAAGCAATCTATATTGTATCAGCCAAATGTTTGAGAGACATAAAACTAGGGGAATTCTCTAAGTTAACATTGTCCCAGAATTTTTGGAAAGTTCTGCTTGGGTCTGACAAACTTTCAGGCTGATCCATGTAATGGATAAAGTTTGTTGCTTCCCTTTCTAATGCAGCATGTGATGGCTAAATGCTGCAGATTTATTTTTTTATATACTGTATATTAACTAACCATACACTCAAAGTTGTGAAATATTCGCCATTTTGCAGTTAAGTTTAGTTTCTGTTCACCATTTAATTGTTTCATTTCTTTTGGTTGGGCTATTTTTTCTTGTATTTTGTTTCCTATATTTGGTGAGACATCTTCATGTGTGGTCCACTGGATGTGGCCTGGAGGTTTTCAAGAAGAGACTGCACAGCCACTTGTCCAGATTGGTACAAGGTCTCTTACTTTAGCAGTGGGTTGGAACAGAAGACCTCCAAGATCCCTGCCAACACTATTATTTTGTTCTGGTATATCACCCAGACTTATGTTGTTTGAGTTGGGCAACCATATACAGTATGTGTTATAAATAAACAGTTCAGAAGTGGGGAGACAGTGTAAATGAATAAAGTGGATTCTTAAAATCAAAAGAATAAGAACAGGAAGGTGAATACCGTTTACTAGAAGATACTAACTTCCTATTTTTACTTTCAGTTTGAAAACTAAAGGGCCCCTTTCAAACTGGATTTCACTTTCAGCCTGGTAATTCTAAAGCCCTTACTTGAAATGAATATTCCGAATTTCTGAGCCACTGTTGAGCTTAATAATAGAGTTGCCGAGCAAGAGCAGGGACATAAGATAAAAGCAGAAATTAAAAGCTTTTCCTTGCTTCAATGAACTACATTTACTGACGTTCTGCAGAGAGTTTTTCCAAGGGGACATATCCATGAGGACTAAGGCATTCTCTAGGATTCTGATGCCAGGAAAAACAATTAGTTTCTACAATGCGCGGGCAGTGCCTTTTTTGCATGGCATGGGGCTGAATGTTATGCTGACTGGTTGAAACTGGAAACTGATTTTGGATATTATATCATCTATTTTTTGTTTGCTATTGCATTTCACATGGAGGGTTTTTTGTTTTGTTTTTTTGCTTTTGACTTTGAGGTGCGAAGGGAGAAGGCTCTAATCACATGGCCTTCTGCAGATGCTCCATTTGCATTTCTATTAATCTTGAACCTCCTGGAGACACTTGAGCACAGGCACAGCATGCCTTGTGTTTCAACTTGTGAGAATCTATACTACTGCTTAATAAGTTAATACATATGTATAGCCTCTTTCAGACAGCCCACTAGGAGGCAGAAGCAGAGGGAAATGTTTGTGCAGAAGAAACAGAAAGAAGCAGTTTATAAAGGGCCCAGTACATTGTTGTTAGGCCATGCTCATTCAGGTATGTTGCCTATATTTCATAAAGAACAGATCTTCTGCCCTTTCATGGTCTGGAAATTCTTTGAATTCATGTCTTCCTGTCACTCCATCACTCTAATTGGAGAAACTGCATCAATACGGTTTTTATTTCATCTATCTGTCTGTAGTATTTGTTAGAACTGTATATAGCTTTGATTCAACATTTTGATTCAAAGCCAGTTGAATTGAATCTAAAAAGTGAACCATTTTTTGAAACAAATTGTGAAATATATTTGAGTTATGGAATGGAAGTGTCCAAATTCAATTCATTTATCCATGTTTGGAAAGGCAGTTCTCATACAAACATATTCAGATCAATAAATCAGATAATATAAATGATCCAAATCAAAATACAATCTATATTGGTGAAAATTAATCTTTACATCTTAATGTCACTTCTGCTTATGTCGTAACAATAATCTATCAAATTTACAGAAATTTAAAAATAAAAAGTTACCCTAAAATATATCTTTTAAAACATACAATTATATGATAAGGGCAGAGAAATGCTTTATTTGAGTGACTATAATTAAGATAGTCAATTGAAATGGAAAACTATTTACTTTAAGCCAAGAACCTAGCTCTGATATTGTTTGAGTTTCCTTCACTCTGATAGAGCTAGGTCCTTCACTCTGATAGAGCTAGGTCAATCCATTTTCAGGCCAAATTGGTCTGGATCATCCCATTAAATCTTTAATTTTATGCAATTTAGTAAAAAAATGATTTTGCTGAGGATTTTCTCCTATATTATGGACATATCCTGCATTTGGAAGCACACTACTATAAGACAACTGCCCTGAAAACTGTAGAATTTGTTCTGAATTCTCATCTCTTAATACAACCATCTAGTTGCTTTGAAAATGAATGTTAACATGGAACATGGAACTCAGAAGAAAGAAAAAAGCAAATAAACAATCATTACAGTGAAGCAGACTGCAAATGCACACATACCTTTTACATAACCCCATTTCATTTGTTGCTGGGAGAAATTGTTACCATCTAGATTAGAGTTTGCTAATTTTTTAGACTATACTAAGAAGTCATGTGCTTTTGGCTTAATTCCATGTATCAATATAGTTGAAGGTATCATAGTTAGAAAGATTGTGCTTTGTGAGGCCACAAACAGTACGCTTTTTAGTTCTATTCAATTTTGCTTCTCATCACACACAGCATTGGCAATGTACAGAACTTTATCTATGACTGAGTGATTCTTGATAAAAAAAAATATTTCCTCTTCTATAAGATTATGCTTCATTAGCATATTTACCAGTAATACTTTATAATTCTATTCATTAGTTCTCCATATCAGTTCAACTGCTTAAATTATTTGGATTACTGTTTTTTCTTAATAAAGTATACCATGTTTAAGTTACATGAAAAAACTGCATATTTTCAGTATTGTTGAATGTAAAGATGCTTACAGTTATTTCCCTTTTCCATTTTGTATTAATAGTGCAGACCAATTTTATTAATTTACACTAAATTAATTTAACATCAAAGAAATAGGTCATAAATGCATAATGTATATCATTTAACAGTTTAGAGCAGCCAGATAATTGCATCCTCTTTAGAAGTGCCTGTTTCACTCTTTTTAAATGCAACAGAAGAATAAATGCTATAGATATGGCCCTTATAATAGGAGAATGAATTTCCTAGGCATCTTGCTAGTAAATGACAAAGAAGTGAACAAGCTTAATAATCTTCAATTTAGTTTCTTTTCTTGGCACATAATGACGCATACGTTGTGAGATCTATGACCAGAGTACATGAAGAAGCACCCACAAGTACTGAAAATTTAATTAAAAGTCAGAAAGCCACTGCAATGAAGACTCAGCAGAAAGCCATTTATTTTTAAAATCTAATATATTCTTCATGACTAAAGGCTACGGCACACGCTGACTTACACATTTAGCTGTAACTGATTCAAGGTACTTGGTGGGGTGTTTTGCTCACAGGGTGGTGCTCAATTTGCAATGGAGAAAATTGGCAGAAATTTAATTTAGTGATTTTTTTTAACCCTGCAAAAAGGAGAGAAAGAAAGAGAGAAAGAAAGAGAAGAAAAGAGAGAAAAATCCTCATTAAAACCTTACGATAAGCTTTGCACTTTTTCATCATTAACTACTAGCCTAACCGCAGGTAAAAAGATACAATTATGGATTTATATAAATCCTATTGTCAATTTACAGCTCTGAGTCTGGGTGGGTTACCTCATTTTAAATAGGTTATTTTTTTTCCCTTAACCTTTCTTGGTTTTAATGAGGATTTGGTTTGTCAGTGTCTCAGAATCTGTTTGCAGGAAAGTTTTTCACAAATTGCCAGGGTTTGGTGGGACTAAGGATGGAAGAACGACTTATGTTAAATTTTATACTCAAGTGATAAGGATGAGCTGGAATTTAACAATGGAATTTAACATTTTCATATCAGATGATCTGTTTAGAAAACTCTGTGTTCCATGTGCCTAACCTCACAATTTATTATAATTGTGATTTTCATCCTATGTGCTTTTGCAATGCTTGCTTCAGCCAAAGCCTTCAGTCTTGCTTCTATGTGTATATTTTTTTCATTTGAGGAAACAACAAGCCCTTTGCTTCAATCCTACAACATGGATCTGTCAGAATTACTGTACATGTAACAAGCAATAGCTACCACTTGTCAGAAGCTATATAGATTTTCAGTTAATAGAGTATGTGAATAAACCACGTAGACTATAATAGACTATACTGTGACAACCAAAGTAGTGCTCAGGCTGAGAAAACAAAATAAGCAGAAAATAGTAATGTAAGAATATTACTGACATATTTTATTATATCATGTCAAAACTGATAAGGTATTTTTAATCAGGTCTTCTGACATTTCCAGATGTAGCTGAAGAACTTGGGTTTTTGTGGGGCGGAGTAGAAAAAGAGGAGGAGGTAAAGGAATTTTATTTAGTATATGAATGCATGTGTGTAGATTCATGTGAATGTGTGATCATGGGACTGTTTTGTACCTAAATATGTATGCAGAGGTTTTTTTGGCAATTGTTCTGAATGTACAACTTTACACAATGACATGTGCACTTCAAACAAACACATTATTTTTCCACAATCTGAATCAACTCTCACAGGTTTTCATCATCTGCATGCAGGATCATACTAACTGTCATACATTTCTCTACTGCTAATGTCAGATGTATGCAGATGAAGAAAAGAGAAAGAATGGATGTGAACATATAACTGATAGCAGAAAGTATAGAGATGTGTGTGCAAGGACAGCTAATGATCTGAGGGTGAGGAGGAGATTTGTGAGTGAGTTTAATGGCAAAAGGGAATGGGTAGATTGAAAATTCATTTAGCATGCATGTTTTGACTAATGTATTGTGAGAAAATTGATTAGTGGATGATCTTCTATTCTAATGAGATTTGGAGGCAAGGCCAATCTCAAGGATCCTTATATTCTGTTATTCTTAAGTCCTAAGGATTTCTGTGAACACAGCTCTCAGTGTAAGTATATTGAAGCAATACTGCCTAGGAAAGCAATAGTGGATGGCAATGTATGAGTTTTTCTAATTATTATTAGTTTTCCAATATTACAATAGTATCTTTAAAAAGCAACGTGGTGTCTGGGTTACAATAGTTCCATTTCAGACAAATACATATTATTACAAATCTCCAAATTGTTGTAACCAATACTTTCTCTCTCTTTTTTCCTTCAATACATACTATCTCTCATCTAAATTAACATACTTCTCATTGCTATCCATCAGTCATTTAATAGTTTTCTTATATTTATCAATACTTTAGTATATTTTATATTTTAACATTCCATCTTTAAAACATCAAACACCTTATATGTTTTTCTAGCTTTAATTTTACATTGATATTAAAATTAAACGTTTAAAATTTCTTATTTTCATATTGCTAAATAACCTCCTTTCCCTTTACACAATTTTTTCCAATACCTAGTAATGTAATACACTTCTTATTTATCTCATTTCCACATCAATATTAGTAGTACAATATTAGAATAGTAGTCATTAGAATACCAATTGCAAGGAGGAGAAAGAGGAGGAGGACAATATAATATTCTTGTTTCTCATTTAGTTTCCACATATTAAAAATTAACCAAAATTTCTTCCATTTCAACATTTAATACATCGTCTCATGTCACTACATCCAAGTATATTAGTTACATTCTATCATTTTTAACATATATACATCTTAATCCATATCATTTAAGGAACTCAATATTTCAATGTTAGTATTCATACATCTGTGTTTTATTTTTATTTTTTTTATTAATCAGTATTTTTATCTACTCATCAAAACAATCTCTCATAATCCAAGTACAATCCTGTCTATTTTGGGACCTCTGGGTGGCAAGGCTCCGTTGATGGCGGCCGTTTCGGCCGTCAGCCCCGTTGTTTTCCGTTGGAACCGCTAAAACAGTGACGATCAGCTGTTTTGCGGTTCGGAAACCCTCTCCTCGGGAGAAGAGGGGAGGGTGAGCGTTCAGGTAGGGGTAGAGCTCCCCTAGACCCCCAGAGTTTAAATTCTGGGGGTTGAAGGGTGAGAGCCCCCCTGAAGCCTGAATTTGCTCCGGACTCGGGGACTCCTCTGCTCCAAGGCTTTGGAGTGGAGCAGGATGCTGCAACCATCCCTGCAATCAACAATTAACTTTGGATTACTTGGATGCAGGCAGAGCTGTGCAGGAGAATATTGAAACAGCAAGTATTTGAACTTTAACTCTGGTTTACTTTGAAAGAAAAAGTTGCAAGTGGTGTGGAAAGTGAAAGTGCGCAACGGAAATTAACTGGGTGTTAAGATGGCTTCTAAATCAACCAAAGCTTCTGTTCCTAGAAGTGCTGGTGCTTCACCAGTTCAGCATTCTTCATTACAGGCTTTGATGCCTCCTCCTGTGGCAACCGCACCCGCATTAACATTAAAAGATTTGCAAGATGCTTTAAAAATACAATCCCAGCAAATAGCTGAACTTATTGAGGAGAAGAATACTGAAATAAGAGCAGACATTTTAGCTGCATTTCAGGGGCTTGCAGTCTGTATTGAGAGCCTGGATGATCGTGTGGAAGAGCTGAATCAAAATAATTTGAGATGGGATGCAAAAATGTTGGAAGCTGAAAATAACATGGAAAAGATTGATGATGATGTAGTTATGATACAATATAGAGATATGGAGTTTGCTTTGAGGATTAGAGGATTGAAAGAGGACCCAAAGGAAAATTTGAAAGAGTTATTGGCACAAGCCCTCGAACCGATCTTGGAGCGTCAAGCGGAAGATATTATGGGGGATATAGACAAAATATTTTGTGTTAATTCTTGGATTGCCAAACATAGAAAACTACCTAGAGATGTGGTGGTCTATTTTACAAAGAGATCGATCAGAAATGTGATTATCCAAGCCTTTTATAATAATAGATTTAAAGTTGCTGACCAAGAAGTTTTACTTCTGAAAGAGATTCCTCCAAGAATTTTAAGGAAAATTCTTGCTGACCAAGAAGTTTTACTTCTGAAAGAGATTCCTCCAAGAATTTTAAGGAAAAGAAAACAATTTGCTTTTTTGGCAGATGAATTAACGAAACGGCAGATGAATTAACGAAACGGCAGATGAATTAACGAAACGGCAGCTTCAATTTAGATGGGAGATACCAGTAGGCTTGGTGGTGAATTATGCTGGCACGAGATATCATCTTAATACAGTTTTGAAGGCACAAGATTTTTATTCTAACATATTGAAGGCAGGTCCTCCGCCATCTTCAGAATTCAAAGGAAGGATGGAAGAAGGAGAGCGTCAGACTCAAATGGAGAGTAAACAAGGAGAAGAAGGAGTTACTTTGCAGATGATTAAAGAATCTCAGCTACTTGTAGAAGTTGAGCAGCCCCAGACGTCGACAGAAGAGGTTAAAGAACAGAGAATGACAAGGGCTGCAATTAGACAAATGAGACAAGAACAAGAACAACAGAAAGCTGCAATCATATCTCAAGAATTTACTTATAGTGAAGCTGTGGGAGGAGCGAGACCAAAGAGGCAGGTCCAGGTGGTTCTGCAAGAGGTGCTCCGAAAGCTTCAGGTTGCAAAAGATGGCGACAAAGTTTCTAACCTGGAATGTTAATGGATTAAATTCCCCGCACAAGAGAAAGAAAGTTTTTCAGTATTTGAAACAATTTAAAAATGATGTTATTTGTTTACAAGAAGGAGGAACTGCCTACTATAGAAGAGTGGACTTTGAAAGTTTCAAACCTGGCGGAAATGGCAAAGATTTCAGCATATTTGAAAGAACAATCACAACAGAGATATATTGTGGAATGGAGAAGATGGATCGAGTATATTCAGAATAAATATGGGACTAAAAAGTTTCATTTAGCATATGAATAAGTATTAGTTTTATATGATGTATTATTAGGTATTCATTATTAGTTAGTTATTTAGTTATGTTTAAGGGGAGTTAAAATGCGATAGAATTTAATGTGGTTTTTTTAGTTAGTTAGCATATTCTAGCTTTAGTTTGTAAAAGTTATTACCCTGTATTCAGCTCTGGGAAGTCAGGGGGGAGGGGGAGGGAGGGTAAGTGGGGGGACGGGGAGGGAGGGAGTATATGTTTTTAAAATGTATTCTAAAACTTTTCAATAAAAAATAAAATCCTGTCTATTTTGGTATTATCTATTTCAGGCCTCTTAAGAATGTCCATATTTCTTCAATCTTATTCTTGCTTTCTTCCTTTGCCATGTCATTTTTCGCTTCTTTGCCTCAGGATCATCAAAGCATTCTTGTGTTGTTATATCATATTGAAGTGGCCCTCCAGTCTCCACTTTTGCAGGATTGAGGAGTCTGTTAACAGCACCAAATCTTCTCATTATTTTCTCCTCTTGATATAATTGTCCTGGTCTGAATAGATTTCTTTCCACCTCTTTTCCATTATAATCTTCAAAAGTCTGTATGTTAAATATTTAATTCTTCTGCCAATGTATTTGATTGTTCAATTTCTTCTGTTAAGTTCTGTCCCAATAAAATATTAGTTGTAGTCACAGTTTGAGTTTGTTTCTTCGAGATGCTTTCTAGTTCTTTTCCAAAAGCTCTTATTTTATTGCCAGCTGAAGAAAGGAACTGATAAGTTTGGTAAGATATTTCCCACATAGCATAGATTTGTTTTTGAAACTCTTCCATAGTGAAGTTTCACATCTGGTGTTCAAGGTTAATCTTATCTTGTTTTTCTTAAATATTTTCTTGATTTTTTTAAAGAGAAAGTCAGATTGCACTTTCAGGTTTAACCACTGGGTGTCCCCCAAGTACTTTGAAAATTCTTTTCTTTTAGTCCGTTTCTTTTTTCAACGTTTTTTTTTTAAAAAAAAACACCCCTGGGCTTGCTTGCCGCTTATATGAAGGGAGGGATGAATTCCCCTCTCCCTCTCCACAGGGGGGAAAGTACTTAGCAGCTTTTTTTTTTATTGAAAAGTTTTAACATACAATTTTTCCTTTAAATATCCCCCCTCCCCCTCCCTTCTCCCTCCCTCCCTACCTCTCCCCCCTCCCCCCTCCCCCCCCCAACTTCCCAGAGCTAAATACAAGGTATATATAAAAAAAACAATCATAAACAACCATATACTAACAATCATAAACTCTAAAATCCATCACTCTCTAGCTTATATAGGATAAAACAAACCTTAGTAATATTAAATATATATAGAAAACAAAAATAAAAAAAAGAAGAAAAGAAAGAAGACTTATTCAAATGCTACATGAAACTTCTTAACCCTATACTTGTTCTGGATAAACTCAATCCATTTTCTCCATTCCATAATATAGCGTTCTTGCGAGTGATCTTTCAAATAGGCCGAAATCTTCGCCATCTCAGCCAGGTCGGAAACCTTTAAAGTCCACTCTTCTATGGTCGGCAGTTCCTCTTTCTTCCAATACTGGCCTATCAAAAGTCTCGCTGCCGTAATTAAATTCAACATCAACTTAATGTCCACAACTGTAGCATCTGTAATTATTCCCAACAAAAAAAGTTGCGGACAAAACTTTATCCTCTGTTTAAAAATTTTCTGCACATTCCACCAGACTTTTATCCAAAAAGCCTTAACCTTTTTACAAGTCCACCATATGTGAAAATATGTTGCATCTTCATCACCGCACCTCCAACATTTAGGCTGATAATTCGGATACATACTTGCAAGCTTTTTAGGATCTAAATGCCATCTATAAAACATTTTATAGAAATTCTCTCTTAAGTTTTGAGCTTGTGTAAATTTTACATTCCTCACCCAGATCTTTTCCCACGTGTCCATTGTAATAACTTCCTGGATATTTTGAGCCCATTTTATCATACAATCCTTAACAAGTTCTGTTTCTGAGTCGATCTCTATCAACGCAAGATATATCCGTTTAATATGTGCTGGTCCCTGATTTCTGATTTGCTTTATCAAATTTTCATCAGTCATTGTAAATCCATTTTTCTGGTCTTCTTTCCACCTGGCCCGTAACTGAGTATATTGAAACCAATTTTGAACAACCTTCTCTTCTCGCAAGAGGCTATATGATTTCAAACACCAAACATTTCTTTCCAAGCTTAGGATCTCCTTGTACGTAGTCACATCATGTTTGAAGCCAGCATGTATATTTTCTATTGCGTGTTTTGGAATTGCCCACAATGGTATCTTGCAATCTAACTTATGTCTATACTTCTTCCAAACTCTCAACAATGCCTGTCTTAAAATATGCACTCTAAACACATTGTCTACCTTCTTGTCATACAACAGATATGCATGCCAGCCAAACAACAAATCGTGGCCCTCAAGATTTAATAGTCTCTCTTGTGTCAAATTAATCCAATCACTTATTCCTACTAGTGCAGCAGCTTCATAATATAGTTTAAAATTAGGCATTTTGAGACCACCTCTCTCACGAGTATCCTGCATAATCTTAAGTTTAACTCGTGGCCTTTTCCCTGCCCAAACAAATTTATTGATACCTCGCTGCCATTCCTCCAAATTAGAATCTTTCTTAAGAATCGGTATCATTTGAAATAAAAATAAAAATTTAGGCAGGACATTCATTTTCACTGCTGCGATCCGTCCCAACAAAGACAATTGCAATTTCCCCCAACTCTCCAATTCTTTTTGAATTTTCCCCCATAATTTCTCATAATTATTTTTATATAACTTTGTATTAGAGGGCGACAAAAGCACCCCCAAATATTTAACCCTTTTAACAATCTCGAATCCAGTTAATCCTTCTAAGAGAGCCTTTTGCGAGACTGTCATATTTTTGGCCAAAATTTTAGTTTTCTGCATATTAACTTTAAATCCAGAAACCTTCCCATATTGTGTTATTATTTCCATCAGGTCCACAACAGAGTTCTCTGGCTGGGTCACTGTAACAACCAGATCATCTGCAAATGCTCTCAATCTATAGTCCTGATCTCTAATTTGTATCCCCTTAATTGTTTCCGAATTCCGTATTTTAACCAATATTATCTCTAATGTTAACACAAATAACAAGGGCGATAACGGACACCCTTGCCTTGTGCCCTTCTCAATATTACATACTTCTGTCAGACTATTATTAACTATAATTCGGGCAGTTTGTTTTTGATATAATGCCCTAATCGGTTGTAAAAAATTTCCCCCAAAATCCATTTTATCTAAAACTTTCATCAAAAATTGCCAATTCAATTGATCAAAAGCTTTTTCAGCATCTAGAAAAATTAGCGCCGCAGGGATCTGGTTGTTCCTTTCCAAAAACTCTAACACATCAACTATATGCCTCACATTATTTTTCATTTGCCTACCACTAATAAACCCCGTTTGGTCCCCATGAATCACCTGTTGCAGAACCCTCATCAATCTATTAGCCAAAACCTTAGCAAATATCTTGTAATCTGTATTTAAAAGCGATATTGGTCTATAATTTTTAACTTGAGTAGCATCTTGGTCTTCCTTCGGGATCAAAGAAATAAAAGCTGTTCTCCAAGACGGTGGCACCTTTCCCCCCCTCTGGATTGTCTGGAACAGTTCCTTTAATGGTTTCATCTTCTCTAATTGTAAATTTTTGTAGTAGGCCGCAGACAAACCATCCGTACCTGGTGCTTTATCCACCTTCAATTCCTTAATTGCTGTAAAAATTTCTTCTTCTGTAATTAATTGATTAATCTCCTCTTTTTGTACTTGCGTAAGAACCGGGATGCTAGCATTCTCCAAATATATATCAATGTCTTTTTCGTTAATCTTCTCCTTAGCATATAATTTAGAATAAAAATCCACAAAAGCATCCTTGATAAGATCCTGTTGAAACACAACCCTTCCTTTATACTCAATTTTGTCTATGTTAGAAGCCCTTTGTTTTTTCCTCAATCTATAAGCTAACCATCTCCCTGGTTTATTAGCGTTACAAAAAGTATTGTGCCTGGCAAACCGCAAATTGGTTGCCACTTGGTCAGCCATTAATTTATCAAATTGTCCTCTTAACAATTTAATAGCCTCCTTAGTCTTCACATCCTCTGAATTCAAAATCAAAGCCTTTTCTTTTTCCTTTATTTCATTCTCCAGTTCTTTCCTCCTAGCTTCCACAGCACGTCTATGTTTATTATTCATATATATCAACACCCCTCTCATGTAGGCCTTGCTAGCATCCCAAACCATATCCATAGAGGTACCCTTATTCATATTAATTTCAAAAAAATCCTTCATCCGCTGTTTGCATTCTTCCACATTTCTCTGATTTCTAAACAAATTCTCATTTACGCGCCATGAGCGCCTGTCTCTATTCTCCTTATCAATCTCTAGCCAAACTGGACTATGATCAGAGATAGTTCTTGCACAAATCTTCACCTTTTTAGTCCTCAAAAAAAAATCATTAGTCAACAAAATAAAATCAATCCTGGAAAAAGATTGATGTCTGTCAGAATAAAAAGTATAATCCTTTTCCTGCAAATGTCTCTCGCGCCAAATATCTTGCAGTTCCAAGTCATCCTTCATTTCAAAAAAAGATTTAGGCAGTCTAGCATGACTTGGGATGCGCTTAAAGGCTCCAGCCTTGTCCATCTGTACATCCAAAACCCCATTCCAGTCCCCCATAAAAATAAAAGAATTATAATCCAACTGGGTAAGCTTTGTATGAAGTAAACTAAAAAAGTCAGCTTGTTGTTGATTAGGAGCATATAATCCAACTAAAAGCGTCTTTTTACCTTCCAGCAGCAGCTCTATCATAACGTATCTTCCATGCTTATCTGCTTCAATTAAGTCTGCTGTTAAAGCACTTTTAACATAAACAACCACTCCATTTTTCTTATTCATTGCAGAAGCAACAAATTGTGTACCCAACCTTGAGTTCGATAAATACTTTTGATCCACAACCCTAATATGCGTTTCTTGCAAACATATAACGTCTATCTTAAATTGTTTTAAATATTGAAAAACTTTCTTCCTCTTCTGTGGTGAATTTAGTCCATTAACGTTCCAGGTTAAAAATTTAGTTGCCATGCATATCCTCCCAAAGCTCTTGGAGCACTGCTTTGATAGGACTATCTTTTTTAGGCCGTGCTCCTCCCACTGCTTGGCTGTAAGTACGTTGTGGAAGTTCCAGAGACTTCTGCTGGTCTTGTTCTTTTATTTTTTGTGATCGTTTTAAAGCAGCACGCGTCACTCTTTGCTCTCTAGGATCATCCAAAGAAGTTATAGCTTGATCTCCTCCAGCACCGTTTTCCTCTGTCTGTCCATCTTCAGCCTCTTGATGTTCTCCTTCTCCAGATCCCTTTGCAGCTTCCAGGAGTGTTAATGGGGTTGCTTTTAAAACGTTATTGTAAAAATCACGCGCTTGCTTCACAGTAACCAGCCGGTACCTTTTACCTTCATGCATCACCATCAACCCAACTGGAATCTCCCATCTGAACCTTATATCTCGTTGCTTGAGCTCTTGCACAAGAAATGTAAAATCCTTCCTTCTCCTTAAAATCTTTGGAGGAATTTCTTTTAGAACCAAGACTTCTTGATCAGCAATCACAACTTTAGCATCATAGGCAGCTTGTATAACTTCATCTCTAATTTCCCTTTTTGCAAAATAAACCACCACATCTCTAGGCAACTTTCTCTGTCTAGCAATCCATGAATTCACACGAAACACTTTATCCATACCTCCTTTTATTTCAGATGCTGGCTGATTCAATACCACTTCGAGAGCCTCAGAAACCAGCTGCTTTAGATCTTCCTTAATATTCTCTTTTAAGCCTCTGATTCTAACAGCAAACTGCATCTGGTAATATTGAGCAAGACTCAGTTCTGTTTCCATTTTGTCTCTTAAATCTTCATTCTCCAATACTTTTGCTTCTAATATGGCATTCTTTTGAGTCAAATCTTCCACTTTTTCATCCAAATCTTCCACACATTCTGCCACCTTATGCACTGAAGACAAAATGTCTACCTTCATCACACTGAACTTCTGTTCCATCCTCTCTTCCATTCTCTCCTCCAATTTCTCCAATTTCTCCTCCATCTGTGCAAATTTATCACCCATTGATTCCAAAATTACCTGGGCATGTTTTTCGAGAGCCTCTCGTAAGTCCTTCGGTGTCAATACATCAGGAGGATGCAACGCCTGCAATGATGATTGTTGCACCGGAGAAGTTCCACCACTCCGAAGAGTTTTAGGGGGAGGTTTAGCCGCCATCTTCTACTTTCAATTGTGACGCACTTTCACTTTAAATTTAAAAAGTCCATCAAGCTCGAGAGTAAAATAAAATAATCCTCTTCACCTTTTCCTCTTGTACCGCTCTGCCTGCTCTTATTATTCCATAGTCCTTCCTTCAGGCAGGGGTGGTCGCAGACGCCTGGCTCTGCTCGAAGAAGTCCGGAGCAGAGACGCTGACCAGCTGGGAGTAACCCAGGCTACGGGGGAGTTCAATCCTACAGCCGCCCAAGCTCCAGGCTCAGGCGGCCCCGGAGAACTCGACCCCTACCTGGGGCCTCACCCCCTCCTCTTCTCCCGAGGAGGGGGCTTCAAATTCACCCGAACAGCTGATCGGCACTGTTTCGGGCGAAAAATACTCAGCTGAGCCGCGGGCAGCCCGGGAAGGCTGTCTCCGGCGCCGCGCAGCCACCGGAAGTCCTCCTTAGCAGCTTATTTAGGTAAAAAGAAGAAGATTAAGGTATAAGAGAGGAATCTTACCCCCATCTCTTCCACGCTGCTTTAATGTTGCCTGATGGTAAGTTTGACTTCAGCTGTCTGCAGCCTAGTAACTGGCCATATTACTATGGCCAGTCTTTTGTCCGCCAGTATGAAGGGAATGCAGGCACTAATGGGGGGTTGCGGCTCCCCCACGTTTCTGCAAAAGCCCCTTCTATCTGGTCGCCCCTCCAAGGTGACTCTTCGGCCCTTTTAGGACCCCCCCAGTGATGTGAAACTGGACATGGAAGACGAGAGCCATCCTCCAGACATCTATGTCGGCTGACTTGGCAAACCGGAAGTCGGCAATGTATGAGTTTTGTTGCCCCATACTGAAATAAATGATTAGGCCAGATTCTGTTCAGATGTGTCCAGTGAATTATTCTCCATGTTAAATTAGACAAAGAAGAACAGACAACACTAATTATCATTTTAGAAATAAATGGATGCTGAAATTAGTGAGGGACAAGAAATCCTATGGCACAGTACTACCCTGTGGAAAAGATTCTGATGGGAAACTGCCTGGCAAGCTAATACTGAAAATGTTTCATTATAGGTGTGTTCTGCTGAGTTATAAATCTTATATCTCACTCAGAAGTAGGCATTTTCATGCAACTCTAATTTGAGACAATCTATTAATTTCAGATATGATGTGGAGAAATTAATTGTCTTGTCTTCTGTGAAATGCTATTTTTGCCATACTATGAGGGGGCAAATTGTCAGGCAGGAAAGACATGGCCCAATTGGACATGAAGGTCCAATTAAACTGATTTATTGTTAAAACTCCTATGCAAAGGAAACTTTTCAACTAACAGTTAATACCTGCTTGGAGTTAGATAAGGGTAAACTGGAATTCAAGGGGGGGTTGGGCTTAGTCTGTTTGTGGCAGATTGTGGGGATTCTAGGCTGATCCCTCTTTTAACTTTTTAAATAGATTCTGCTATTTCTTCTGCTACCCAAATATGTGGTTTGATATTTTGGGTTCAAGCTTATGGCTAGTATTCTGTTTAAGGGGCAGATTACTTTTCTGTTTTCATTAACTTAGCCATCATGCCTTCCATTTAGCACTGCTCTCAAAAGTCAGCCAATATGGCCAAATAATTTTAAGATGTCTGGTCTGTCTAAAGACATATTTTATATTAAAAAAAATCCTCTTGACACATAGAAATAAAAAAGGAAAAGATTAAAAACTAATCTTTTAATTCAGATTTTGGGAGGATTTGGAATTTCCCCCCCATATTTAGTTTATAAAATAATAATTATTCATAACTTTACTACTGTATAATCAAAATAGCAGGTATAATTTCCAATTCTAGTGTACCATATTCCCTTGGACCATATATTCTTCGGAAGACTGTTTTATGGTTACTGTATCTAAAACAGATTTTTTTAGATAACCATAGATTTAGATTTCTTTCTTTTCAATGTGATTCGCTACTCTATTTCCATTTTATAAAAAAAAGATATTTGCATATTAGTGCAGCAGGATCACTTTCACTACCCAGCTATTTTAAAATGTTCCCTGCTTTCTCTAAAATCTCATGTGTGAATAAACGCATAAAGTCATCTGCTGGATGATGAGTTAATTACATGCCAAAATTAACCTTTGTTAGGCACAGAAACAGAACCACTTTTTTAATCTTTGCCGCCAAGGTCTGTGTTAAAGATGCTTAATTAACTTGGTTGAAAATCAATAATTTTTATGACTTCATATACGAACCAAGAAATGATAGGTGTCATTAAAAGTGTATCGTAATTATAACCTCAAGATGAAACTGCAAGAGAATTTCTACCAAGATTTTAAGGAAAATCTCTCAACAGCCAAGGGGCCAAGGTGGAGACCTCAAAACAGACACAGTAGACAGCTCATTAGCCCTAATACTCAAGAGGTCAGACGAGGAAAGTTCACTGCAAAGTTTGGTTTTAGTATAAGTCTTGCAAAATTCTTCATTGTTATATCACTATCAGCCTGCAGCAATATTGTTTTGTTTATGCTCAGATTAGAAAAGTTATAATATGCAGTTGTAAATTGTCAATATAGCTCAAATAGACTACGGTATCTCCAGGCAGAGTTCCTCTTATGGAGTGGCGTGTTCCTTGCTTTCTTCAACCCCACATACACATTTACCCCAAATCTGTTTGGAAAGACACACAAGCTTTTGTACACAGATACATATCTATTCTGGAGAATATACAAAGACACAGACCAAAAAAAAATATCACTGGTTTCCAGTGGGCCAGCATTAAGTGGCATATAGTAAAGTTGAAAGTAAAATTAACATGCCAGATGTTTAAATTAGCCATAAGTTAGGCATACACTGCATGAAGGAGGTTTTGGCTTCACTTCACATCTCCACATACAGTTGAGAAATCTCCTGTTAGAAACAGAGAAGAAAAATTGCCAATCAATTAATCAAAATGAACAAAAGAGGTCCATATGAGACAAAATATATCAATGATTTGAGTCAATATAAGATATTTCCTTAGGTTTCCTAATGATTAAGATAATACCTAAACAACTAGACTGAATGTACCTTTGGAGCTGTATTTGAAATGGACTGCCCCACAACTTCATAAGGGCATTAGTAAACAGTGAGTCTAAAGTTCCTTACTGTAGATAGTATTTCTTAAAATGGTGGAAAGGTATAGTTTGCTATAGACCAGGGGTAGTAGGCAGCCTTGGCTCTTTTATGACTCGTGGACTTCAACTCCATTCTGGCTCAGGAATTCTGGGAATTGAAGTCCATGAGTCATAAAAGAGCCAAGGTTGCCTACCCCTGCTATAGACAAACAAAGGCACATATATTTTAAACCAGTTAACCTACATTTTACAAGTACTATATTGAGTTCCATATTACAACTATGGCCATATAACCCATGATGATTTTTAGGTGACTTGTTGTTCTAAATATTCAAGAACTGGAGTATTGATAGTGTTTTAGAAATTTTCATAAAGGCTTTAATGCAGTTTTGTGGCTAAAGAAAAGTTTAATACAAAATGCAAGACAAACTGTCACCATGGATATTATTGATCAAGATTTCTCTTATCTCTGAATTCTAATTTAATTTTCCCCTGGCAGGCAGAAGACATCCTGTCCCTTAATAGATATTAAAGCTACCAGTATGCAGCTGTTCAGCACTATTTTTCATGTTTTTTTATGGTTTTCTTTGAGATTTGTTGTATACTGACTTGATGGCTACTACAAACATTTTTGGCTCTGAGTCTCTTAGCAGCATCTATGGGTGCTAATTGGAGAGAACTCTGTCATCATCCATGCAGCTAATCAGAACACTTGCTAATATTTGCAGGGTGGATTATGATCATCCATAGAATCTTCTCATTGGTATTACCAAAGCTGTTGTTAATATTCTTAAGATTCTAAGTGGCATTTTAATGTGATGAGGCAATAAAAAGGCAAATGTTTTGAGGATCCTTAGAAAACAGCAGAACTATGCTTTCAATTGTGAATTGCCAATGTTCTTAATTTTCTTCAAAAATGATCAATCAAAACAAGTCACTAAATAGATATTACATTACCATTATAAAAGCTAGTATATACCAATTTACTTCCAAAATATTCAGAATTTGCCTGAGTTCTGCCAGTCTTTGGCTAAGATCATGTTCCTTATGGTCTACCCAATATGAAGTAAAACAATCTCTGGGTTATTTCACCATTACCCATGCTGAAGGTCTAATACAATCCAAGACAAAAAAAAATCTGATTTACATTAATGGTTATTTTATTATTAACTGAGTCATTAAAAATACAGATTTGGGTAAGAAGCTTTAAAAAGGTAAATGATGTCACATGATAATCGCTAAAGATCCTTTCTTCTTTCATGTTCCATTTTTATTTATTTATTTATTTATTTTGTACAAGTGCTCAACTATTTAAAAAAAACCAGCCTCAGTAACTTTCCAAAAGTTGCACAATTATAGCTTAGTTCTTTCTGAGTGGTAAATCAGTGCATTAACTATCTTGAGCAACTTTGAGAGACGTAGAGACAGTCAAAGGGCATGAAAAGCTTCCAGATTCAAGTACCGAAACTCTATGACTGCATCTCATCAAAGCAAGCATCTCTCGAATATGCTCACATGTGAAAACTATATTGTCTTTTTCTTTTCGGCAACTGTGTCACATCAGTTTCCACTGATGTAACCCCAGAGCATCTGCCGACACATTTGCCAAAGACAACAGGAGGGAAGAATTTGAAAGGGTTAGCCCTGTAGCTGTACCTACATCATTATACAGATACAAAGAGAGGACAAATGCAGGATAGGTTTGTAAAGAAACTGAAGTGAAAAGGAGATAGATTGTGTACGACCTCAAATCACATGTCATTACTTTCCAAGGTAACATTTACTGAATACCTCCTTCAGGCGGTTCTTGTTTTTTTGTATTATTGAAGAAAATTGAAGTTCCATAGTTGTTCCCTGAATTGAATATTGCATTTTCAACAGCCATATCTTCAACCGTGTGCAAGACAATCACATCATGATATTCCACAGTGATCAATGAGGTGGTTTTATATATGAAATGATAAAGGAAGGACATTCCTGACCCCTAATTTTTGTCCTCGTGAGTTTTGGGTGGTGGTATAACGCTGGCTCTTCGGCTTTGAAACGGAGATGAGCACCAGCCCCTAGAGTCGGAAACGACTAGCACGTATGTGCGGGGGAACCTTTACCTTTACCTTATAACAGACAGCACCATACAAAATCATGGTGGCTATACTACCCTAAGTATAGGTAGAGGCATGCACAGGATCCAATTTTTTTCTCCTTTGGCCTCCTTGACCTTCCTATGAGGTTGTCACTAAGACTAGCACTGCAGGATCTGGGCAAGGCACTTCTTGGTACAGTAATTAGTTTCTGACAGAAGCAAACCAGATGGGATCCTCACAAGCTGTCAGTTGTAAACAGCCAGAACAACTCATGGATAAACCCAAGTAAATATTTTATTGTTGTCATCAATACTATAAGAACCCCATCAGATTGTCTGTGTTCCCTAGGGAATAGCAGATATAGACCTAAGGTTTTGATCTTAGATATTTCTCCCCCTGAATGGATTCTAAGCCAGAATGCCTCTTTATTTACTGTAGTTGGGGTCCCTTCACTTGAGCCAGTACTTCCACTACATGAGCAGATGATGGAGACAAACTATCTTTGGCCATTGTTCCCCTACAATTGATCTTTGAGGGAATGCTTCCCCAACCCAGGAGTAATATGGGTATCTTTGGTCCTGTCATGAACTAGTTGTCAGAAAGAGGGACTCCCTATATTCAATGACCGTACCCCTGCTACTATGCTAGTTACAGGACCTCATGTTCCTGCAGTTCATGGAAGGTTAACTTATATATTTATTTATTCATCAAATTTATATAGCCATCTATCTCATGGGAAATGACTCTGGGTATTACACAATGATACTCTCTCTCTCTCTCTCTCTCTCTCTCTCTCTCTCTCTCTCTCTCTCGTCAGCCATACCCTTCTGAGATTCGAACCTGGGCTGATTGCACATCAGGCAGTTGTTTTAACCTCTAGGCCACAGGCTCTTTCTCGCTTTGTTAGCTGAGAAGCAAGGGAGATATGAGCTGTCACTACTGTCATTGTCAAATCCTTTATATAATTATTAGTTGAAAATAATAAATAAAACTATAAATCAGGAAAAGAAAATAATAGACAGAGAAATATTAATATTATCAAAGCAACTTCATAAGTTCAGTTGTCCACTGGGGTCCTCAAGCCTGTTGGCATAACCAGATCTTGAGAGACTTTCAAAAGTTCAGGAGCAATAAAGCTGACCTCATCTCTGGGGGGAGAAGATTCCTCAGTGTGGGTGCCACAGCAGATAAGACCCACTGCCTAGCTCCCTAGACAACATAACCGATAAAATACCTATTCTGTTGGATCTGGTGGGAGGGGCAGATGAAATTGGGAAGAGGTAGTCCCTCCCTATGTGCATTCCCTTGTAACAATGAGTAACTGGGATGCTGGGCACCTTGAGCCCCCAAAGTCCTGGACCCTCCAAGATCACCCCTCTGAAATTCAATGGTACCATTTTCAGCTGATCTTCTGCAAAATACCCAAACATGAGGAGGAAAAAGGACCAAAGATTCCAGATCTGTCTCTTCTGATGACTCTGTTAACAGTCATAGCGCCAAAAGCTAACTTAAAAAATAAGGTTGTTGATTTCTCTATTATTACAGCGTAATACCCAGCACCAGTTTAAGAAAAGAATTTTTACTTCAGTCACAGATCAGAATTATAGACAGAAGGATATTAAAAAATAAAAAATAAAGCATTTCATCTAGCAAGCTAGTTCAATAGCTGCCAATAGGTGCAGAATGCCTATAAAATTATTCCTTTGTTTGTTGTACCGTATATGTACACTTAGTTTCTTCTTTTTGCTTCATCAGCACTAACAATGGGGAAGTAGCAAGAAAAAGAGAGAATGCACTCTAGCAGTCATCTTTTTTTCTTTATTTTTTGTTTGATTAAAACTACAAGTGTTATTGTTTAAAGTAGGTGGCACATAGAAGTTTTTAATTGACCTAGAAGACTGAATTTATAAAAAAAATCAAAGGTTTCTCCAGCCTGCTGTCCTCCAACTATGTTGGAAAGTCTTTTCCAGAATTCTCAGTTTATATGGTCTGGCTAGGAATTTTGACTCTACAAAAGAAATTAGAACTATATTAAGAAAAATTGTTTACTGCAGAGGTCCCCAACCTTTGTGGTTTGGCGACCCGGCTGTGGGGTGGAAAGGGGAACTGGGCTGTGTGAGTGGTGGGCCGCTGCACATGCACACATGCAGCCCTTGCACAAGTAACAGGCCAGCGTGCATATGTGCACCTCAAATTGTGCGAGTGGCAGGCAGGTATGCATGCACGTGATTGCCCACCAGCCCCCCACTCTCACTAGTTAAGCTATGCATGTGAACTCCTGCCACCCAATCCCATGGCCAAATTCTGAATGGGCCACGGCCCAGAAGTTGGGGACCCCTGGTTTACTATATGGAGACTAATGAGCAGAAAAACCAACAGAGGTACTACTGCCCAGTTGGGTGGTGCACAGTGAGTTAGTCTGTCTGTCTGCCTAACTATCTATCTGTCTGTGTGTCTGTCTATCTATCTATCTATCTGTCTGTCTGTCTGTCTGTCTGTCTATCTATCTATCTATCTATCTATCTATCTATCTATCTATCTATCTATCTATCTATCTATCTATCTATCTATCTGTCAGAAAGAGGGTGCTTATAGAACAGATTCTCCAGAAACTGAGGAGTAGAAAGGCCAGAAATGCATGTGTCTTGCTAGCTTACTAATAGAACCAAATGATATATAACAGATCTTAGAGAGAAAAAAGTTAAGAATTAAGTAAGGCAAAAGTGGTGAGTATAGAAATGCTATGGGCAAGAAACACAGAATTGTAAAAGTGCCAGATTTGAAAAAGCAGGCAATCCTATAGTTGAAGGAGACAGACAATCAATCAATCAATCAATCAATATGAACCTTCCAAATTCAAACATGGGCATTTTCAATAATGCAGAGAAGGTCAGCTATTGACACCCTACAAACTTGTTTGTCAACCAAACAGATGGACCAAATATATGATTCTGAATATGAATTTTGTCTTCTTTAAAGTTTGTGATATAGAGTACATGAAATCCGTTATTCTGATTTCATGTGAGATGGATCTAAAATCTTATCTACTAGCTAGTATTAAACTCATATAACATTCCACAGTTTTCTGAATCACCAGTGTGATTATGTTTTATGCAGTAGTAAGGACAAGCTAATGAAATTGGAGGGGGGCGGTATTATTTTTACTCATTGTATATTGGGTATATTGGATTTTTTTTATTTTTTGTAAGCCACCTAGAGTCATTGAAAGTGAGTGGGCAGTCATATAGATAGTTTAAATAAATAAATTGACTTACAGTACAATAGAAACACGGTGGCTCAGTGGGTTAGGACGCTGAGCTTGTCGATCAGAAGGTCGGCAGTTTGGCGGGTCGAATCCCGAGTGCCGCGTAACAGAGTGAGCGCCTGTTACTCGTCCCAGCTTCTGCCAACCTAGCAGTTCGAAAGCACGTAAAAATGCAAGTAGAAAAATAGGGACCACTACGGTGGGAAGGTAACAGCGTTCCGTGTGCCTTTGGCGTCTAGTCATGCTGGCCACATGACCACGGAGACGTCCTCGGACAAGCGCTGGCTCTTCGGCTTTGAAACGGAGATGAGCACCGGCCCCTAGAGTCGGAAATGACTAGCACGCATGTGCGGGGGAACCTTTACCTTTATCTTACAATAGAAACACAAATGAAGATCATCTCCATTCACAAAAACAGCTGTTTGCTTCAGATGAAGTGAGATTAAAATATCAAGAAATGATAAAATAAAAAGTTACTATTGTCTATCAATCGCATGTTGATATCTCCATATGACTAGTTTCTGCAATGCACTTGAGATCTCCTTGAATCACACCTCCTGTGAAGACTTGGCCAGCACCTGACACACCCAGAGGGCTGTCATTTTTCCCCCAACTTAACAGCAGAAGGAACAGGCTTCCTTTTGGTTATTTGACCTTCCTGGATTAAGGAGAGTCCCAGAATCATCCCTCAAGATCCTCCAACAACAGCAACAGTCTGCAAGCAGTTTCAGAAGCTGTGCTTCAAAATAGCTGGAGCTGATGCCAGGGCTGAAATTACATTGTAGAAATCACATCATTGTTGGATAAAACAGCCGTTTCGGAATTTATTTTTCAAATGGACAATAAGCTATGCCCTTCATTTCTTAATCAAATCATGAGACTATTATCTCTATTAGCTAAAAGAAGCTCTTTTTAGTTACAGTTTATCACTCCTTTTTGAAGCTATACAGCCATCTTTGAGACCACAATTTCTAACAGAACAATTTTTGGGATATTCTTTTCATGGATATAAATAAGGCTGAGAATTTCTTGAAGAAAAGGGACTTGATAGACACTCCTGAGTAGAAAAAGATTTCATTTTATAAAGATCAACTGGAGGGAGTGGCTTAAATATAAGGACTTAATTAGGATGAATTTTTATAAGTTTGATATATGTATTGTATTTTATATAATAATAATAATAATAATAATAATAATAATAATAATAATAATAATAATAATAATAATAATAATAATAATAATAATAATAATAATAATAATAATAATAATAATAATAATAATTTTATTTATATACCGCCCTTCTCCCGAAGGACTCAGGGCGGTGAACAGGGCAGATATATAAAATATATATATATCTTGATGAACCAATAAAAGTTTGAAATAAGATCTCCTTGGGTCACATTAAATCAGACTTGGCTAAGCACAAACGATTTCAGGTTCTAAGTGACTTTGAAGTGACTAGTTAGAATCATTAAAATGAATATGGCAATTAATGCTAACCATGCAAGGATACATTACATGCAGAATAAGACAGTGAACCTGGGGTCCAATATCAGTTGATGATTATAGGTAGTCCTCGACTTACGATCTTTCAAATAGCAACTGTTTGAAGTTACAACTGAACTGAAAACTTACGACCAATCCTCACATTTATGACCGTTGTAGTATCTTCATGATTACGTGATCGAAATTTGGTTGATAGGCAACTGGCATACATTTACAATGGCTGCAACATCCATTGCAGTCACATGATTGCCATTTATAAGAGGCAATCAAGGGGGATCCCAACAAGCAAAGTCAATGGGGGAAACTGGATTTGCTTAATGACTGCAGCAAAAAGGTTGTAAAATTGAGCTCAACTCACTTAATGACCACATGTCTTAGTAATGGAAGTCTAGTCCCAATTGTGATCATAAGGTAAGGACCACCTATATATGAACTTTTGTGCATTTTTTTTAATTTTGCCTACATGCATGGAGGCAGTTGAGAAGGGTGAAAAGAAGAAAGTAAGGTAGATGTGAGAGTCATTAAAATGGACAGTGAGTCTGAACCAAATAACTGCAAAATAATAACATGTTCAAATTTAGAGAGGCTGTGTTGCTCTATCTTGAAACAGATGATGCTTTGGGGGAGAAGAACAAACGGGATGGTGGTAGTATCTTATACATGTTCTTTGGGTTACAGCAGAAACAACTTACTTTGATGTCAAAAGAAAAGCATCTGCTTTTCCAGTTGGAGATATTCATAAAATGATCTCATCTTCTGTCAGGCCACTGACCCTTCCATTGGTTCATCCAGTGGATGGGAGATGGTGTCTCCCAGAATGATCCTTAAAGGCAGGACAAAACTAGCTAGGAATAGAAATCAAGGAGGGATTCACCCACCCATTTCAGCTACAGTATATCCTTTTTTATTTCTATCCACATGTCCATTTGACAAGCATTCCACCTGCTGTCCTTCATTGCGGAGTGGGACGACTTGCCATGGCCAACTCACCGTGGGACAACTCACCATGGCCAAGTCATTGCAGGATGATTCAATTTAATTTTTAAAAAATAATTAAAAAATATTTTCATTTATGTCATTCACATTTCATTTTGTCTCTCCTTTGGCATCCTTTCTTTAATGATTCTGTTCCCCCATTTCTTTGATATTAGTGTAGTTGTTATCCTGCAGTGAGTTATCCCATGGCAAGATGGCTATGGCAAGTTGACCACGGCTAGTTGTCCTTCATTGTGTCGATTCTTATAATAAAATAAAATACCAATGTCACATGTTGGCAGTGCAGGAGTTTGAATTATCTGTAGGCTTTCATTGTCATCCACCTCTCTTCTGAACCTAAAAAGCAAAGCTATAAATAGATACAGATAAGGTCATTGTTATGACATTTAGATTCTGGTGCTAGTCATATTAAAATGACCTAAATGTTCTTCTCTTTTTTAAAATCGCCCAACATAAAATAATCAGTTATTACAAAAATTTAAAAAGGCCCTGGAAATACTACAGTTTTTGTGAGGTTTGATTTTATGGTTCTCTGAGCTTTTCTTTCACTGGAAGGTTGCTTGAAGGAAAACAAGTCAAGACATCACAAAGCCAAACTTCTACATTTCAAAGACATAGTTAATATTCTATTACATATATCATGGTTTTCCTGGCAATAAGCCAGACTACTATCTTCTTTGAAAGAAAAAAAAATATCTTTGTACATGAGGAAAGGTGGCAGCCAACTACTGTAAGATCCCACATTATAATTATTTAATAACAATGAGGTTGCTATAAATATGCAGAGGCTTTTCTAACATTCAATGCATATTGGACTTTTGACATTATATTGGAAAGGCACGGCAGATTTGGAATTGGCCCCATATTAGGTAACACCCACTAAAGACACTAACCCACAAATTAAAACATAAAAAGACACAAGTGGGGCTATTAGAGATCCTTTTAAATTGATAAACCAGTATTAAATGAAGAAGCGCTCTAATAAAAAAAAACATTTAATTTTATTAATTGGCAAAAGATCATGCTTATCCAGTGCTAAGGCTGCCTTCAAGTTCCAGAGGTAGACCAAGCACAAGATAGAATTTCTTGACAGATTTTTGGGGAAATGTCCAGTATCTTTTAGAAACCATGTGGATTCATTAGGGACCTGAACCAGACCAAACTGATAAAACAGAGGTCTAAAGAGTCCACAGTCCATATAAAGTGATCCAACCACAGCAAAAGACAAATTCATATGCAGTTCAGATCTGTTCTCTTCCAAAGTAAAAAAGATGTCGAGACTCTAGAAAGGGTACAGAGAAGAGCAACAAAGATGATTGGGGGACTGGAGGCTAAAACATATAGGGAACGGTTGCTGGAATTGGGTATGTGTAGTTTAATGAAGAGAAGGGCGAGAGGTGACATGATAGCAGTGTTCCAATATCTCACAAAGAAGAGGGAGTCAAAGAAGAGGGAGTCAAGCTATTCTCCAAAGCACCTGAAGGCAGGACAAGAAGCAATGGATGGAAACTAGTCAAGGAGAGAAGCAACCTAGAACTAAGGAGAAACTTCCTGACAGAACAATTAATCAGTGGAACAACCTGCCTCCAGAAGTGGTGAATGCTCCAACACTGGAAGTTTTTAAGAAGAGACTGGACAGCCATTTGCCTGAAATGGTATAGGGTTTCCTACCTGAGCAGGGGGTTGGACTAGATGACCTCCAAGGTCCCTTCCAACTTATTATTTCTAATTCTAATTCTAAAAAGTAAAGATCAGATCAGGGAGATCTGACAGGTCCATTATTGCCACAGAGGTCATGAAATCACAATCAAGAGAGCTTCTCTGAGGAACTTCATGGGAACATTAATTGGAATGGTGGAGAGGACAAAGCCTGACAAGCCATGGTGGGCTTGAACATTCCTTTCAGAAATTGCCAATTACAGCTGTCCACTAAGGAACAAGTAGATCCATTATAAATGTGTGCCTCTGGCTCTCAGCCTATGGTTGCCAATACTGGTAAGAAACCCAATTTCTATTCAAATCCTACCACAAGTCATCTCTGAGAGGAACCAGTGAGAATTGTGTCTAATGACTAGGCCTAGGCAGCCAAGGCTCAAGAAATTTGCATCCTCCAGGGGTGTCTGTTACCCCACTACTTTCTTAATATCCTTTTACAAAAATGGCAGGTTGAAGACAGGATGATAATTGTCTAATACTAGTAAGGATTAGGCTCATTCTAATGCTGCTTGCATTTCTCCTTCCTATGAAGAAGTTCTGATTATTGCTTGGATCTACTTCTCCGGCTCTCACCCAGGCCACCTGTGTACAAGTAGCAGAACTAAGATCACAGAGAATCATGATACTGTTTGTTATTAAGAATGATCAAGCAGGGTTTATTAAAAACAGGCAAGCAACAGACATTAGGTTAGTTGTAGATTTAATTTTGTTGGAGATGTAATAAGAACAAGGCTTCTTTAAAACACATGTTTTTACAATGTCCTGTAATTACTATTATACTATTACTTACTTATAATTACTAAATTTCAGGAGAAAAGTAGTGGGCGAGATAAATGTGACTGTGTGACAAAAGCTAACATTTTTGGAGAATAATATTCTTTTGAATTATATATTTAGAACGTGGAATTTAAAAACTGAACAGCGTAAATGGCTTCTATATGCACTTACTATGGCCAAAAAATTGATATTGCAGCATTGGCAAGATACACATATGGCCTTATTTACTCAATGGACTGAAGATGTATAACACTTGCCACCCGTGTGCAGATTGCCTATCGACATAGACTTTGCATGGATAAATATAATGAAATATGGGTTTCATTTATACAAAATACAATAGATTAAAACAATGCACAATAATTATATAAATGTACTGTATTAGAACTATTATGTAAATAAATATTATGCGTGTGTGTGTGTGTGTGTGTGTGTGCATGCATGTGGGGAGATCGCGTTTATACTGTCGGTGTCTGTACTCCGCTCATGGAGCGCGTCACCGGTCTGTTTGTTGAGGCCGGCCGTATTCCTTTGAGTTGTCGTGCATCCGATTTTGGGATGTAGTTGTCTCTGGGTGTCTGTTGTCAAAAGTGGATTGCTGACAGTTCCGTGTGTTATAGCCATAGCTCTAGTCATTGCCCGTGTTCTTATACCAAAGGTTCTAAATATTAGAAGACAAGAACAACATTCACAGGTGTGGGCACACATGGCTACACATAACCACGTCTTTAATCTAACAGGGACTGAGGCAATTGCCAGTGACAACACTAAAGACGGCCGCTTGTTTAAGGAAGCTTGGTTTTCAAACCACTCTTCTATCAACCGGCACATAGACCTTCCCCCTGCATACCAGGCACTAAGGAATTGAGAAGAAGAACGATGTGCGTGATATGGAGGCAAACAGCGCAAGCACTTACAGAGCACCTCATTGTATCAAAATCAAGATCATACAAACATACAACCACCCTGCATTGTAGAACACAGGGAAGAAGAGAAACAACTATTTAGATTTTAGAACCTCTGGTATAAGATCACGGGCAATGACTAGAGCTATGGCTATAACAAACGGAACTGTCAGCAATCCACTTTTGACAACACACACCCAGAGACAACTACATCCCCCAAAAATGGAAGCGCAACAACTCAAAGGAATATGGCCGGCCTCAACAAACAGACCTGTGACGCGCTCCATGAGCAGAGTGCAGACACCAACAGTATAAACACGATCTCCCCACCCCAGCGTTTCCATCCTGATGACATTGGCAGTTAGCCAATGACAGCTTGATCTTTTAACAATAAAAATTGTTTTAGTTTTTCTTATTCCATCCCAGTGTTTGCTTAGTTTGTTAATTTTAATATGCCTGGGATTCGCATTTTTAATCTTATCAAGGAATATATATATATATATATATGTGTGTGTGTGTGTGTGTGTGTGTGTATAAAGGTAAAGGTTCCCCCGCACATGCGTGCTAGTCGTTTCCAACTCTAGGGGCCGGTGCTCATCTCCGTTTCAAAGCCGAAGAGCCAGCGCTTGTCCAAGGACGTCTCCGTGGTCATGTGGCTGGCATGAATAGACGCCAAAGGCGCACGGAATGCTGTTACCTTCCCACCGTAGTGGTCCCTATTTTTCTACTTGCATTTTTCGTGCTTTCGAACTGCTAGGTTGGCAGAAGCTGGGACGAGTAACAGGCGCTCACTCGGTTATGCGGCACTCGGGATTCGATCCGTCAAACTGCCGACCTTCTGATTGAGAAGCTCAGCATCCTAACCCACTGAGCCACCGCGTCCCTCATTTATGGTTGTATGATGTTAGAATTTTAGATGTTTTGGTGCTTCTGGTTGTTTAATTTTAAATGCTTGTTTTTGCTCTTATGTATTGTGATGTATCAAGGATCTGGTGATTGCAATGGTATAAATTTGATAAATAAGTAAATAAATGAATGGCATTTCTTGATATGCACATATTTTTATTCAGTACTCCATAAGTAATGTGTTTCTTTGCGTACACAACTTTCCCAAATATATACCTATTTTTCCTACATGTTTTCCAAATTTATATCTTGTTGATAACTGTATTTCTTCTTCTAGAATCTCTCCAAATATGTGGACTTTTCTATGCAAATTTCGAATGAAGAAAGACTTTGGGATATCCTATAGCAGATCCATTTCTGTGTGATGGATTCCACTTTAGTGGCTCACATTCTTGTACTTGAAAAGCATTCCCAGAAGGATTTGCGTTTTATTTTATTTTTATATCCCTATTTGCAGGAATCTACAAGTCTCCCCAGTCTGCTTTATAATCAAACCATTGTGTTGCAATAATGGGGGAAAAAGTTGCCTTGAAGTCACTTGTGTTCCTTTTAAACAGTTCTCAAGTGATACGTCTTCACCAAGAAGAAAATTCTGTCAAATGTTAGCTCCTTCCATAACTATTTGACTCGTAGCTACATTTTAGAACAAAAAGGTCCAGTTAATAGATATAAAGCTGATGCACCACTTGGCTTCCAGGCTTCACCACAAATTAATATGATCTTTCATAACCAACAATTAATTTTAACAACCATTTAAAAATCAATAGTGGAAAGCATTCATGTTTTATTCTTTGTCAAGGAAAGTTGTATATTCATATAGAACAATTAACTGTGCTAATTGATTTGTTTTTACTCTAACACCTCACCAGCAATTACTGCATTCCAATTTAATGTTCTATTAGCAGAATTAACAGTAAACAGAAACCAAAACTTAAGCCAGCTTTTGAAAATGAGGCTGAAGTGTTCATTTTTATTAACAAGAGGGTAATTGTGTCTGTTTAGTGATTTGCTCTGAGAGTTTTTTTTAAAAGTTTTTTTTTTAATACTGTACCATTTAAAAGGAGACTGTGAAAAGCCTACGGAAGGATTTGAATTAAACAGTCTTTCACCCTTTTAATATCTCACAAGAGATTTTTCTGCACTGATTCATTTAATTTAGTGGACACAGCAGTGTGGCCCATTGATTGTGGACAAAACTTCTGAAGGGCCTGGTGTGCACCCCTGTTAAAACGTGGGAAGAGAGTAAAGTTGGTTGTGAATTAATTTGATTCTGTACATAATTCTTTTTTCAATGGGATTCTGTGTCCCATTGCAGAGGGATGAAAAAAGGAGACCCCGAGTTTGATTGCTTAATATTCATCTACATTTTCCTCTCTATGGGCACAATATGCTTGGCTTAATTAACTTTTCTCAAAGGTGAAGCAGTGCGCACCATCTGCTGTGAGACAATCACATTTGTATGCCTCTCAGAATAATCCCTTTACTTCTGAAACCGCTATCATACAGGAGCCAAATCTGTAAAACTTTCAAATGGCATTGCTTGCCATTGAAACCAATGCCTATTTTAGTCCCAGTGGTAGCATGCTGGCATGATTTGGTCAAAAGAGAGATTGGGCTCAAATTTTTGTTTGTTTGATTTGGTTACTTGTTTTAAAGGAGTTTGGAGAAACAGATCCGATTTTGTAACCGTCTTCCCAGTAATTATGTTGAGCACAATTCTTCAACCTCACCAGTTGAAACATTCAACTTGCTTCCTTTAAAAACCCAGTTCAAAAGAACAAAAGCTTAACAGGCACAATTTAGCAATCACCTATATCTTCTGCATTGCTGTTGTGGGATATTTTTTTTAATCAATAAATAAATAAACTGAGCAGAGAAGGAGATATTTTTTTTAAAAAAAGAATCCAAAGTCAGACACTTCTGCCTATAAAGAATAATTGAGTCACTTAAAATTCCAATGTGAAATATTGAGACAAAGTATAGCCATTTAATTTTTTAATCAAGTTTCAAGGACCACACAGTGCTATCAAGGGCCTACTGAACTTGCTCTAAAGCTGGGTCATTATTTGATCTTTGTGGCTAGTAATCTGATTATCTCATTGTGGAGGTAAACTTCAGACCCAATCTTGTTAGCAGCTGGCTAGGCTGGATTACCCCAGCTACTGAGGTGGAAAATGAACTGAGCAGTCCGTCTTTGGCCTTGCTCCCTTTGAGCCTAAGGTTGGCTACTTCAGGGTGTCTACTTTTGTGTCTGAATCAGCACTTTATACTTCAATCTCTCTTTTGCAGTGCAAACATATTCTCAGGGTAATGTCATGGCAGGACTTATAATGCCCTTGAAAACCCAGCATTTTGAAACAGGTAGGAGAATGGCCTTGCTAAAACTGGACAGGGGCAGAGTTATTTAATTAAACCCATCTGATCAAGGAGGTGGAGTCCTCTTTTAATTTTAGACTCACACTGGTTTGAGTTGCTAAAATATGCAAATGCTCGCTGGAGTTGTGTGGTCTCTCCTTAAGACACTCACAGTTTTGCTTGTGGCCGCATTACGGCTTTGACTGCTTTTACAGTGAATGCACAGCACCGTCAAAGCACAGAAAGTCTTGAGAAATCTCCTGAAAGAGTTCAAAGGATCCAAAAGACAAAAACGGACTAAGCTGGGATTTTTATGTACACTGAAAAGAAGAATAAAATATAAGTTCTCTAATGCAGGCTGTTATGGCAATGTTACCCATATCAAAGCATGATGGGGCTACCAAGGAGCGTTGAAAGTTTTCTGGTCCGCCATATGCAAAAGAGAAATAGGAACAATTTAGGCTGGCGGTGATTTTGCTACATGAGCCATTGAATGCTCTTTTTGGACACACTATTGAGGGAACAAGGAATTCAAAGAGTTTGAACTCAAACATGTTTTCTGCCTCAATAGGCCATAATCAGTCCCAAAGAACTGAGTACTACTGAGTGTAGTGCTCTGCTCTCTAGGATAACCAGGATCTGGGTGTTGTTTGATTTTGTTTTGCCTGCTGTTATAATACACATCAAAGAAAAAGCTCTTACATTGGCCCTTATCTATTCTGCTCACCCTAAATCTCTTTAGGACAGATGTTTTGAAAAAAATGAAGGGAACAAGTTACAATTATGTGCCCTTCTCAAATATCACTGTGGCACATTGATAGAGTTGCTCAATATAAATGAATAAATATATAGGGAACAGTCTACCATTAAGGAAACCAGACAATCCAGGACTAGGTTTACCGATGTATATACAACAATACAAATCCAAAATCTGAGCTTCTGGAAAAACATTGCAATTTTTTGTCCTACAAATCACAAGACATTTTTTTCCCCTTAGGAAACAGCTCCCCCCCCCCACTAAAAACACACACATAATATTCTGATACAAAGTAAGATGCAGAATTCTTTTAACAAAAATAAGAGATATTTAAAATAACACCAGCAGTTAAAAATATATCAAATGCTTTCAGCTTTTACAGTTCATGCAAAATAGTTAATCAGCCCTCAGTTTGTGAGCAGTGTTTGCAGCATCTATACAAATTGTGTAACCAAGCACAGCAACAAAGAATTTCAGCAAGTATGATGCAACTTTCTTAATCATGATAGGATGACATGTAAGATTTTATTACCAACTATTTCAATGGTACAAAACACAAGTGCATAGACTGATTTAATTTTTCTTTCAGAGTTAAGGAAGACTGGACATTATTCCTATTAAAAAAACTATATTTCATGACTATTGATAATTATACATTCCTCTATATGTTTCTTATGTAAAATTAATTATCTCTGTGGGCTTTATGTAATTGCATCCTTTACAAAATTTGGAATTTCTAAAAAAAGTAAATAATAATGATCTATCTCCTTCTCTGAACTATTCCAGTTTCTGAATTTCTTTTTAAATATGTTGCCGAGAATTAGACAGAATACTTAAAGTGGTGTCTAATCTACATAGAATAAAATAGCACTATTATTTCCTGTAATTTGGTTACTCTTATCTTGATTCAACCTAAAACTGAATTTTTATTATTTGCAGCTAAATCACATTGCTTTTCATAGCCAGTTAATAATCAACTACTGATGCATTTTTTGTGATGTGCTGCATCCTGTATTCCATATACATTTGGCTTCTCTTTGCTAAGTAAAGAATGCTGTAAAAATATTTTTTTTTTTCAAAACTCATAAGATATTTTTATGTTTCTCTTTTCTAGGGCATAATTTTTGGCACCTGCAAATTGGATAAGCACTCTATCCAAGTCATTAATAAAAATGCTGAATACTACGAGGCAGAGGATTGAACTTTGTAGGACCTCATTTTATATGTAACCCCAGGTCAATGAAAATGATTAACGAGTATAATCTGAGTATGCTTTTTTTAGCCAGTTATATACTCATTTAATTGTCATTCAATTCAGCCCATACGTATTGTAACTATTAGTCTGATTAGAATGTCATGAGATACTTTGTCAAATGTATTACTGGACTCATGGAATGTTACATCTACTATCTTCATCAATGACTTAGATGAGGGAATAGAAGGGGAACTCATCAGATTTGTAGACAACACCAAATTGGCAGGAATAGCCAACATCCAGAAGACAAGCTCAGGATCCAAAAAGATCTTGACAAACTTGAACAATGGGTCCTATACAACAAAATGAGTTTCAGTGTGGAGAAAAGCAAAGGTTTACATTTAGGCAGGAAAAATCAAAGGCATAACTACAGATTAGGTGAGACCTGACTCAAAAAAAGTAACTGTGAGAGGAACCTTGGAGTCCTAGTGGACTATAACTTGACTATGAGCCAGCAATGTGCAGCAGCAGCCAAGAAAAAAGCTAATACAATCCTGGGTTGTATAAACAGAGGCATAGAATCAAGATTACGCGAAGTATTAGTACCGCTTTATAAAACCCTAGTGAGACCACGCCTGGAATACTGCAACCAATTTTGGTCACTATACTACAAAAATGATGTTGAAACTTTGGAAAAAGTTCAGAGAAGAGCAACTAAAATGATCAAAGGCCTAGAGACTAAAACATATGAAGAACGGTTACAGGATTTGGGTTTGGCTAGTCTAAAGAAAAGAAGAAACAGGCACGACATGATAGCAGTATTCCAGTATTTGAGAGGCTGCCACAAAGAAGAGGGGGTCAGATTATTCTCCAAAGCACCAGAGGGCAGGACAAGAAACAATGTTTGGAAACTGGCCAAAGAGAGAAGCAACCTGGAATTAAGGAGAAACTTCCTAACAGTGAAGACAATTAACCAGTGGAACAGCTTGCTTCAGAAATCGTGGACGCTCCATCACTGGAGGTTTTTAAGAATAGACTTAGACAGTCACATGTCTGAGATGGTATAGGTTCTCCTGCTTGAGCAGGGGGCTGGACTAGAAGACCTCCAAGGTCCCTTCCAGCTCTTATTCTATTCTATTCTATTCTATTCTATTCTATTCTATTCTATTCTATTCTATTCTATTCTATTCTATTTACTAAAGAAATTATTTATTTAAAAAAATGAAATAAGCTTAATAGAGTAATATTCCATATCCAGAAGATATGGAATATTAAATTCTTCCTTCTCCAACAAATTACCTTCACAAAGCATTTGGACCACCATTGAAACAGCCAGGGTGCATGAGAAAAATGGAATTTGCTTTAATGCCCCAGAACTTTGTCTCAAGAAAACAGACAAAAGAGTATAAAAGAGCATTTTATACTATTTGTCTTCCAATAAATGCCATAACTGTTTGGAAAAAAAATACAGTTTGCTATTGAAAAGCATCATCCATATTTTCTAGAACTGGTGAGTGATAATAGACATCAAGAACAACATAGCTTTTATTTGTTCTACTACTTTATAATTCAGGTTTTATGAATAGGTGTGGCTATTTTTAACATGCACAATTTCCTCTTTACAATATTTATATTCCTTTCGAGCAGATTGTATTTTTCTTATTTGCTATATTCAGTGGTGGGATTCAGCCAGTTTGCACCAGTTCGACAGAACCAGTAGCTAATTTTTTGTTGCCCAGGTCCAGAACAGACTTCCGGAAGCTGTATCCATACAGAGAACCAGTTGTTCACATATTTGAATCTCACCACTGGCTATATTCTAAGCATGAGATAAATGCTGTCAGATTTCTGTTTATTTCCCATACTCTGAATATTAGTGTGTAAACAACAAGAGTGAAACATTTAATGAACCAATACTCTTCCTGATTTTTACGGAATGGTTTCATAGGGAACACTTTTATCTTTCCTACAATAGACAAGTCTCTGCCTTTGGGTTTCCATCTCCAGCTTTCATATGATTTGGAATAAAGTCCATTGGATCCAGTTTTCTTCCCCGAGGGCTAAAAACCTGTTTCTTCTAGAAAGGTCTAAACCTGGGTTTCACTGGTGAAGAATATTTCTCTTTTACCTATGGAAAATTCTGATAGTTCCTGTTGTAACATCTGTTTTCTTTGATGTGATAAATCATCTTCATTTGCTAAACTAAAGCATGGCCATTTGACACTCCAGACCTTTGACATGTCCATCAAACATTGCTACAAACTCTTAGAACATTTTGGGAAACATATACCAAATCATTCTAAAGTAGAAATGTAAACATGCTTTACGTGGTGAAGATCAAGACTGCAGTTTCCACTACATTTATCTTCACATTTGTTTAAGGTACTAAGACTAAAAGGCTTTTATTTTATTAAAATAGTGTATTGTATCTTGTTTGTTTCCCATGCTTCCAGATTGATGCATTAGTACGAATGTGTGTTAAGGATCTCTCCTCCTTTAAAATACACTGCTGAATTTTGTTGCTAAATTCCTGTTTGTTCTCCTTGTTGTTGTTTTTTACTGGATCCTGGCTGCCTTATATTCCTCCCATAGTCTTTGATGACTTAGCTGAAGCAGGCACTCAGTCACACATAAAGAACAACAGCAAGCAAAAAGTGAGCACACCGTCCGTAAGAATACGCAAGAATATGATCTTTCTCTTCCTTGACTTTTTATCCTATTGAAATCTAATGGCAAATTACTGTTTGCTTGATCTGTTGATTCATTCAATGTTAGTCTACTGCAATGCAAAGATTTCCATATACTTATTTTTTTGGGGGGACAGCAAATAAAATGTTTGCTTTTTCCTACTTTTAAATTGTGACAAGAACTGTTTTTAAATCAATCCTTTATCTACTGTATTAATGTCTCTGTTATTTACTGTAATTGTTTAACTTAATAAATAAAGTTCCTTCAGTGTTGTGATGACATAAGAGAGGACAGAAGTGCCACCTTTTGTAAATATCTCTGCTGCTGCTTCCATCTCCTTAACAACTACTATTGTCAATATTTGCTTAGTTTCAGGGATGCCAAAGGAATCCTGTTTGTGTCACAAATTTCTGTCACTCACAGCCCAACATTATCTTCATGCACATTTTATTTTTCATGAAGGAATAAATTATAGTTTATATGGGGAAAACTAAGGAGACATTGATGTGGATGTACACCCCCATGACAAATATCCCGCATGACAAATATCCACGCAGACCACTTGCCAGATGCAAAATGCACATTCTACAAGGGATGGATCTCTGTCATGTATACAGAGAAATATCCCACTCCCTTCCCATACTTTGGGGACAGAACAAAAACACAAACAAAAACTGGCAGAAATTAAAGGAGGCATCTAAAAAAGACACTATGAACCAAGACTGGGGAAATCCTAGGGCATGATTTCATTTGCCTCTAATTAAATTTTGGACTTGTCAGGAATATTCTAGAAATGTTCTAGAGACACTGAGACAAACGGAACATCTATTTTTAAAGGAATGCTAGTTCTGAAATAACAGATATCAATCTAGCTAGGGATCTGTGTTAACTTCCTTTTCTCTGCTATGTAAGTTTAATGCTCTTTTTAATTAGGAAACTAAATCTGCCATTTCAGCTTTGCATTCCATTCTTCAGGCTAGGCAGGAAAATATTAATTTTATTTATAGTCTTTTAGTAATCTGTAATTTCATTATTGCCATCTCACAGGCAGAAAGTACTCATTTGTGGCTAACAGTATCATCTCATGGTCTGCCTGGAAATAATAATAATAATAATAATAATAATAATAATAATAATAATAATAATAATAATAATAATAATAATAATAATAATAATAATAATAATAATTGGTGGTGGTGATGATGATGACGATGATGATGATGGAAGTGACCTTGGAGGTCATTTAGTCCAACCCCCTGCTCAAGCAGGAAACCCTTTACCATTTCAGACAAATGTTTGTCCCGTCTCTTCTTAAAAACTTCCAGTGTTGGAGTATTCACAGCTTCTGGACGAAGGTTGTTCCACTGATTAATTGTTCTGACTGTCAGGAAGTTTCTCCTTAGTTCTAGGTTGCTTCTCTCCTTGATTAGTTTCCATCTGTTGCTTCTTGTCCTGCCTTCAGGTGCTTTGGAGAATAGCTTGACTCCCTCTTCTTTGTGACAACCCCTGAGATACTGGAACGCTGTTATCATGTCACCCCTCACCCTTCTCTTTATTAAACTACACATACCCAATTCCAGCAACCGTTCCCTATATGTTTTAGCCTCCAGTCCCCTAATCATCTTTGTTGCTCTTCTCTGTACTCTTTCTAGAGTCTCAACATCTTTTTTACATCGTGGTGACCAAAACTGGATGCAGTATTCCAAGTATATTTTATGGTATTTTATATTGTGATTAAGAGGGTTTTTATATATCATATTATCTTTTTAAATAAAATTTGGTTTTTATTATCTCTACTGAGATGTATCTCCCAATGAGAAGTGGAAAGGCTGAAACCATTTAGCACACATTTCTATCTATGCTATCAAGAGGCTCCAGTATTGAAACTATTTCCTATTTATTTTTGATCTTTTATTTGTCAGGAAGGTTGTACAAATAAAGGAGAATAGTTTCTTCACCTTTGCATATACTGGTCAAAATGTTACTATTATTATATGCTTCCAAAACAGTTATAATTGTACCCTTGTTATAAACTCTATGGGGGTTTATAGACCCATCCCATCAGGTCCAGCAAGACTTTCAACTGATGAGATCCAGTCTTTTTTGCTCTGGAACCTGCCCTCTGGAACATTAGTCCCCCTGAAGGCAAAATTAACCCTGATCCTATTTGCTTTCCAGAAAGCTCTTAAAACATGATTTTCAAGGCGGCTTAGGGGTTTGGTGGAGCAGTGGGCTAATGCCTCCTTAAGTAACACCAGCTGCCTGCAATTAGTGCAGGTTCGCATCCCACCAGGCTCAAGGTTGACTCAGCCTTCCATCCTTCCGAGGTAGGTAAAATGAGGACCCAGATTGTTGGGGGCAATAAGCTGACTTTGTAATAATGCCGCTTGGGGGGGGAGGCGAAAGCCCTAATAAGCAGGCATATACATAGAATGAAGGCTATTGCTAAGCACATTGATTTGTGCTTCTTAGATTGTAAGCCGCCCTGAGTCTTTGGAGAAGGGCGAGATATAAATGGGATTAAAATAAATAAATAAATAAATAAAATCTCATGGAAACAGGGAGCTTGTGAGATGATTATATAGTGTGTAGGATGTTGGTCCATACTCCCAAGGTCTTATTTATATTAATATTTAATTGTTTTTAATAATTGTTTTAGACTTATGTTTTAACTATTTTATTGCTGCCCAGAATCACGTTTCTGTAATGATGTCTGTTTCTATGTGTAGACTACATATGTCTAAAAGATGTTAATGAAGGAATGACAGATTTGGAATAAATTTTACCCAGGAAGACAGAGAAAGTACCAAAAGTGGAACCACAAATGGCAGGCCAAGAGAAAATTTGGTAAAGAATGCTTTACTGGATATACTAAAGAAACTGCTTTAAGTTTTAAAAATTAAAAGGGAATTACAAATGGTAAACCACTAGAATGGCCTGGAAAATGTTTTCTTATTGGATTTGTAAGAGGCTAGTTGAAGCTTTGAAGAAATCTGTGTAATGGGACAAAGAATAATTGAAGAGAAATCAATTTCTGTGAGAATATTTCATTGAATTACAAATTAAGACTGTTAGCAATAAAAGGAAGGACTATAGAGTTGGTTTATTTGATCAAGGTTAAAATAATACTTTTTCACAATGTCTTGGTAATCCTTTATGGACTATTTGCTAATAAAAGTTCGAAAAGTTAGAGGGGGTGAAGTATTACTAAATTTGTTTATACTTGTTATGATGAAGGTTAGAAGTAATTTCTTTATATATTTTCTTTTTTATTCTATCTTTTCCTTTTCTTCCTTTTTTTCTTTTTTTGCACTATTTATTCCCCCCTTTCTTCTTTGTTTTAATATATCTTGTATTAGTTTTTATTATTGTACTTAGCATTTTTAATAACAAATACATTAAAAATAGAACCATCTCATTTCCATCGCTCTTCTCATTCTGCCTTCTCTCATACTGGTTTCTTCTCACAAGTATTGTCCTATTTCAAACTGAGATTTAAGTTTAATAAAGACATATTTATTTTTTTCAAATCAACTTTCTTTTTTAGAAGTGATCTATTCTTAAAGCCATATGTTGAAAGCAATCAACTGATCTCCCTAAGAAAAAGGAAAAGACATTTTTCCAAAACTATTACGCCACATGCCCTGACTTGGATAGAAAGATCTACAAGTCAGAAATCACAGGTTGCAGTCATACTACACTATATACAGTACACTAATGCTGGATTAATAACCACAATAACTATGTTCGAATATTAGCCCCCCCCCCAAAAAAAAATTGATCATCTCAATTGCACAGCATGTTAAGGCTATGTTTGAGCTGCCTTGAACATGCTGAACCACAACTACCTACCCCCATTTTAGTTTGAATCAGAATTAGGCACATCCTAGCAACTGGGTTGAAAGATTCATCATATCATTTTCCACTCCACTTCACATAGCTACATGTAAACTAAAATTGCCTTTGAGTCAAGCATATATCATGATAACCTTATGGATATGCCCATATAATTGTCTTTGCAACAGTATGGCAGTGGTATATTATTCCCTTCAGTGGGGATGTTTTAACTTCCCACTTTAGCTTGTAGCCATGGTGATTCCTGGTGCCTCCCATCTAGGTTCTCCTAAGGTCTGCTCTTGCTTAGCTTTCTGAAATTAGCCAAGGTTGAACATTACTATATATAAAAGCATCTGAAATCTAAAACAAATTAAAAATGAGGTGGTAAAACCATTCCCAAATGCTGTTTAATCCTAGGCTTGATCCACTTTTTGCAGTGAAATTGCTTCTCAAATGCCACATGAAGTGTGAGAATCATACCTGGTATGCCTGGATTTATCTTTGCATTATTGTTTACAGATGGTAGATTATTTTTGGATTAAACCCCCCCTTTGGGTCTCCTTTATTAGAAAAACTGTACTATCTAATCTTGCAAATGGATGTTTCTTTTCTTGCTTGCTTGCAATAGCATGGATCATCTGCAACATTGCCTGAATAAGTGTACCATTTGTTACAGGATAAAAAAACTGTCATCATTAACTTGATTAATCAAATGGTGCTGATAATAATGGATTGGAAACATAAAGTAGGCAGACCAGTGCCAGGTAACAAATAAATACGAACAAGTCAACTAATACAGGATAACAATCTTCACACTTTTTTGTAAAAAAGCTATAAATTAGTTATTCCCCTGCCCAAGATACATTTCTGATTCCCCGGACTCAGCTATTGGGTCCACTGGCTGGCATGGAATCACAACACACTGCCCCCTCTTTCATTTAGGACAACATCATAACATAGACCCAACTACAAGTCACCTGCCACAATCAAGTAGCCAAGTTAACAGTGCAGAGAGCCCTGTCCACTGCCTCAGATGTTCCCAACTCAAACTCATCCCAAGTCATTCCACCAGACTGAGCCTCAAGTCTCTCAGCTGGATCTGCCCATTCAAAGTTGAATTTAGAGTAGATCTGAGCAATTTTATCTGGCTTATCTCCCAAAGCTAATTGTTCTATAGTAACAGTATCCAAGTATGAAAGCATTACTGAACTCCAGAAGTTGCCCATCACCAAGTAAGTCAATAAAAGTGAATTGTCCATTTTGTGGAAAATGGGGGGGGATTGGTCTGTTATAGTGGGTTATAAAACTTATTTCACTGATTGATTGCAAAAGTCCTGTATTATTAGAAAGAAACTAATTTTATAATTGTACATCCTATCTCGCTCCCTTAATTAAAATATACACATAGACCATGGTCTGAGCTTTTAAGGAATCTCATAGCAACCAGCACAGAGAAAGTATAATTTATGCTTGCTGAAAGGTTACTATCAGATTACTACAGTTCAGCAGGGACCTTGACTTGACTGGTAACTTATACTACGGCATACTCAACTCAGTGGCTAATTCAGCCCTGATGTTATGAATTATCAGGAGAACCACCATGCCATAAATCTAAATACTGTGACATTTCCAAATTGTCTGCTACCCTGGCAAGAACATACTAGATTGGATAGTTACATGGTGACTCTTGAAAATGACCTTATAGAAGCATTTATTTCACAACACTTTACCCTCATTTTGATTAATTAGATTTAGTAATGTTCCTCATTGGGGAATGGCAAAAGATGCCAATCAGCTGAGCTCACACATTGAATCCATATAATTTGCCATCTGTCCAAGGTTTGAATGTGTAACAGGCTCTCCAAAGACACACAGGTAAATTATCTTGCTAAATAAACTTTTTCATTTAAAACTAAGGGTATGCTTATTTTTTAAAAAGTCTCTAGTGGAAAAAAAGACTCAGGATGAATGTAACCTCCATTCAATGTGACAGAAGAACTAATGCATAATTATTCTAACACAGAGAATTCTCTCCATAGAGGAATATTTATAAACATAAGAATCCTCTAGTTTGTGCCAATGTATAAATTGTTGTTCTTCTTGTAGTTTTAGCTAATTGCAGGAAAGCTAATGAATTTCATTAAGTATGAACTCTGTCCCCTGAAAATACTGGGAAAAAATGACTTTTTAGTCCTGATTATGTCCTACAGAGAATATGCAAAGTCTGAATAAAATCAAAGCAGAAATTTGAGAATTTAGTTCACTGTTTAATTATGGTATGCTGCACAGTCAGAAAGCATTATTGTTGTTGTTGTTGTTGTTGTTGTTGTTGATGATGATGATGATAGTGGTGATGTTTAAAGACCTGGAGTAGGTGAGCTTGATCATTTTATCCTGGCTTAATAAACTGGAACATTGGTGAACCTTGGAGAGATAACTCTTTCATTTTTTTGTTTACACATGCTAGAAGTTTTCCATTTTTATGTTTCAGTATACTGTACAGAGATTAATGCTTTAGAATAAGCCAATGTAATATGTCAATTTCAAATAAGCCTTAATTGTTTGACTTGTTTCAATATGGTTAACTATGTTGTTGTTTCTCTGTTCATGACAAAAGGTGGAAAACTTGAATTATAATGGAAAATATCCAAATTTGTTTTTTACTCACAATAAGGAAGGAGCAAAGAGGCATATGCACAATCCAAATTCTGATTCAATTCTTGCCAAATTAAGGCAAAAGCCAATATCTGAACACTGTACAATACAAAAGAACAATTCAAGAATAGTAAAAATTATTTTTGTCATACTTTAAAGGAGCAACAAAAATCTGTCTGTACGTCTAAAGATTCTTACAAGAAAATGTTTTATTTAGATCTTTGTTGTTTGAATTGATTGGTGAAATTCATCACTTCAAAACTCCAAGCAAGAAAACATAGTCTTGGTAAAATGAATATATATTCTGATTAATCAATCAGCCATTTAATCTATTGAATGGTAGCCCCAAGTAATCATTTGCATATAAATGTTTTGTATATGTTGTAATACTTATAAAACAATTGCCTCTTAAATGTGCTTGGCATACAATAAAGGCATTTTTCCTTTAGTTACATGTCTCTCCCTAGATGCAACTTTGCTCTCGAAGTCTTCTGAAAAGTTTCTGCTAATAAATCTATGGAATATGGAGGACTGATAGTCTATAGTCGTGCAAATCAGTTTCCTGTGTTCATAATTTTCATTTCAGAAAATCCAGAGCAGACTTAGATATTGGGAACCATGATTGCAGTTTGGACCACAATGCTTAGAAGTCATAGTCAGCATGGCCTGAGATTTGAGTCTCATCACAAGTGGAGGGAATGTTACAGAAAAGTGTGGCTACCAAAAGGTTACAGACTTCCTACACCAGTTAAACTATAGCTAGAGCTACAGGTAGTCTATGAGTTACAACCTTTCATTTGCTGATCACTCAAAAGTTACAAATACCACCAAAAACAAGTGATTTGCAACCTGTCCTCACTCCATGGCAGCATCCCCTAACATTTGCCAAGACCCCTGGCGTCCAGATTGGAGTTCCTGGCAACAGAGTTGAACCACTTTATATGTGTTGGTAGCAAATTTCTGGAATTTCTTCCCCCACATGAACTATCTCTTTCACTGACGCTATATGGAAGAAGCTTCCCCAATAAGTTGGAGGGAGGGTTGCTGCTTCTTTGAAACCAGGAACCCAGAAGCAATCTTTCTGGGGAAACCCCCCCCCCCACACACACACCAGCAATTTGGCTTCCCGTATTAAGAATTTGTGTCACCAAATGTTAATGGCAAATTCCATTTTAAAAGTGAGCTTTGGAGATGGAATAAATCTGAAGGCCGTTTCTATGAGTTAAGATAGCAATAGAACGGAAGTGGTGGTTGCGTGCACATTAAATATAGATGTGCCAAGGCATATTAGGTAAAAAGAGGGAAAGTTACTTTGCAATAAACATGCTGTTAGCATCTTAATACAGCAATCGAGTTTATTTACCGCAGTAGAAATCCCACTCATTTTACCAAGGCCAGATTATGAACAGCAATAAACCACATTTGCTGTGTTGGAAATGGGAGGCAGGATAACATAAGTAGTGAAGTGAAATTAGGGAAATAAAAAAGCCTTTGTTGGGGAAAGGACAGCGTTAAACCTCTCCACGTTCCTTTTTGTCTCTGAGGAACGATTCTCCATCACCTTGACAGCAATCTTTTATTTCTGTGCTGTGAAGTTTATTTACTTGAATTATTAATGTTGCTTTTTTTTTCAAGATCCTTTTTTCTCTTTTCATTCACCTGTCATAGTTATTTCTGATTCAGGATGACGCAAACCATCTCAGGGAAACTCTTCAGTGTCATCCTTATTTTGCTCCATTATCAGATTACTCTGCTTTTATGCTAAAACTGCACTATTTTACTCCCCCCACCTCTGCCAATGAAGGTTGTCGATCACACCAATTCATTAAATTTAAGTGAATGGATAAATGATAGAATGTAAAGTACAGATCATGTATCAACAGACAGTGTAACTTGTAGAAGCAGGAAAGCAAATATAGAACTCACTTTTTGCTGCCTGTCTTCCTCCTTCCCACAGAATGATTTTCAGTAGTTATAATATGCCCCCAACTACTGGCTTCTCGGGATCAAAATTAGAATAAATGGTTTTTAAAAACAGAAATAGACACAAGAGCCCTTCCAACTGCTGACTTCAAGCACTCTCCACCCATTCTTCAATTGGTAGAAAATTGTATTAGCATAAAATATGCTGCCCACATTGGCAGTCCAAGTCCTCTCTAAATGGTGCTGTCCTCATTATGTGTATGCAACCTGCAATAAGGAAAGCAGTTGGTGGATTGCTCCTATTTTGCTGCCCTTCCTCTTCATCCTATCACTACAGGGTAGAAAAAGTATCTGTCATTGCACCTTAATCTTAGTGTTGTGTAGTGGATTTTTGGGAAGCAGGAGGCGAGACGAGAGGGGTCAAACAGGAACATTGCTTTATTGTAGTAACAGGAACAGAACTGAGAACAGAGGCTTCTACGCAGCTACTTATACAGTTGGCCACTAGGCGGCGGCCAATAGGTTTAAAGGAACGTATTCCCGCCCCAGAGCCAACCAATGATCGTCCTGGAGACTGCCTGTCTGGGCAGCCAGCGACCGTTACACAGACACCCTAATTAAGCAATCTCAAGCAGCATTCAAAGACACATGAAAACAGTTCAAGTAAAAGGCCCAATACATTGCACTTACCATGTTAATTCTAGATTCCTTCCTATGGCTATTCTTCTATATCACCTTGTTTCAAGTTGAATAAAGCTTTTGGGGGGGAAAAGGACACTTTTTAGGATTTCACACTCCTTCTTTATATGCTGGTATGCAAGAAATGCTGACTTCCAAATTCCTCTGTTTTTGCTATTCTAAAGACACCACAAAGGAGTTGGTTCTACCAGTCCAGTGCTGTACTTCAGCCTTGTGCTAAGCCAATAAACAGTTTAACCCAGAGTTGAAGCCCCATACTGTTGACGGAGCAGACCAACATGGCTCTATAAATTGAAATAGTGCAATTCTCAAAAACCCAGCATTTAACTTCACTAGCCACTGATTGCTTCCACCACTCTGCAACATTTTCCTGTCATATCAGGAACACACATTAAGTTCTAATTAAGCTGACTTATTGCTCATGTGCCCTATTCATAAGAATCTAGGCAGTTGATGGTCAGCACTAAACTGGTGCTAGAAAAGAGTTAACAGAATTGAAAAGGGGTTGGACTTACATACGGTATCTTGTGGGAATGTAACAACTCCAGGCTGATTCTTTCCTTGACTCCACCCTCAGGCCATGCCTGTCCTTCTACAGATATGGACCAGGTAGAAAACCATTTGTTTGTTGACTTGAGCAAGGTCAGTAACATACAGCAAATATGTCTTCTATAATTTTATTCTCATAACACATTAAGCCAAAGCCTAATTAGTATGATGGGCATTCTATTCATCATATTGCATAGTTCTTTCATCATCTTATATTTACCATGTAATCTAAGTTTACAGAAGCTGTCATGTTGAATTTCAAAAAGAAAGTGGAATATCCAGCCTATGAGAAGCCTCAGCTATGAATTCTAATTTCTCTAAACCCCAAATAGCAGTTACTCAGGACCAGATGACACAGTAAACCTTAAAACCTGAATTAAAGAGCTTCCTCTTTAAGAAAGGGGATAAAATGACTGTATACATCTCATGAACTGGACTTTCTAGCAGACAATTAAATTGTTTCCTATTGTGGAAATAGCTATCATTCCTATTTGCACATTCAAAGTGAGCCCAGGGAGTCATAAAATGCAGCAGGTGATGAGTTTTACCTCCTGAGTCAGATGAGCAAAGGTAAAAGATAAATCTGCCCTTAGATCAAGATCAACTCTTGGCAAATTTCTTGTGCTGATGTGGTTTTGTCAATGCCTTGTTCTGGGGTGCTTTTCAACTTCCCAGTCTACCCACTTGCCCTGATATTCCCTTTTGATCTCCCATCTAAGTCTTAACCACATTCATGCTACCTATAGTCCAAGCCCAGAGAAGATCAGCCGAGTGCTACCACTTGCTTCAGCTGTGCTTGACCAATGGTTTGGCTGATCACAACACAGACTGCTAGATCCTTAATTGCAATAGGGATCTAAGTTTAAAAAGACAACTTTGATCAGCTCACTAGTTTCTCACAGGAAAACCATATTTTAGAAACTCTCCACTTGTTTAGGACTGAACTGTCTGGCCTACTCACACAATTGCTTGTCTTGTGTGGCCAAACCCCTAGAAAATATAAAGTTTAGGGGAAAGGAAGGCATTTTTGCAAAATGTGCAAGCTGGTATCCTGCTTCTGAATTGGCTGAAACTGAATTGGCTACTACGGTATTAGTATCATTTATCCATTCACTTAAATTTAATGAATTGGTGTGATCGACAACCTTCATCGGCAGAGGTGGGGGGAGTAAAATAGTGTAGTTTTAGCATAAAAGCAGAGTAATTTGATAATGGAGCAAAATAAGGATGACACTGAAGAGTTTCCCTGAGATGGTTTGCGTCATCCTGAATCAGAAATAACTATGACTATAGTTTATAAAGCATTTTTAAAAAGACCTTGGAAATATGTATCACAGTATGATCCTAATTCAGGTAGAAGGTAATGGAAAAAAAATAAACTGTACTCCTTTGTACAGTATGTTATGTGAGCTTTTTGAACTCTTGTATATTTGTGTGTGTGTGTGTGTATGTACAACACAGATCTATCTCTGTCTGTCTATCTGTCTATCTATCTATCTGTCTGTCTATCTATCTATCTATCTATCTATCTATCTATCTATCTATCTATCTATCTATCTATCTATCTATCTATCTATCTATCTAAAAAAATCTTCTCAAAAACAATACTGGGAAACCGTACCCACAAACACAATGCCATTTCAAACAGGCAGACTCATTGGAAAAATAAAATAAAAACACCCACCTTTTTTCTCTTCTCCATGCCTTTGATTTTTCAGAAGGATGAAATGAAAGGGACAGTGATACATATTTTAAGCTCTGTGACTGCACAATCTTTAGAATAAAGAGGGTGTTTTTTAAAAAAAAAACTGTCTTTGAACTCAACAATTGTCCATCCTGGTATCCTTCTTTTGTGCAACCACATGATAAAGGAAATTAAGCTCAATGAAGAGAACCATCTGGCTTTTGCCATTGAACGTCTCCTGACACAACATCGCAGGATCATTTCCAGGCACTCTCGATGCACCATGTGCCCTGTCGCCAGCTCCTCCTGGACCTCGTCTCTTATCTCATAGAGATTTCTTTTCTAGTCAAAAGTCCTGAGAAAGTAACCATTCCAGGCCTCGCACTGGAGTGTCTCTTTGTACTCTCAGAAAGCCTATAGCCTAGCAGGCTGCATCAAGTTGATTAAAGTGGTACTAGAGACAG